>NC_061117.1:56112412-56426071 GCF_002878395.1 Capsicum annuum
ATATATATATATATATATATATATATATCATATGCCAGGATAGGGAATAAGGCTTAACATGCATTCCAAAACTTTAGTCTGTATACTAGTACATCTGTATTGACCCCCTTCCCTTCCAGGTTCTGAGGCTCAATCTAGGGGTCCTGGTAAGCCGTAGATTTTCTCCAAACAGAAATACAGAGTTATGTGGTGAGCCTTCTATATCTTAGAAGGCCTAGTTTACTTCAGTCATTTATCATTATATGTTTGTAACGCCCCAAAATCGGATTCCGAGACGTCATACGGTGCTTAAGGTCACAAGTGACCCCAAGCGAACCCTTCATCTGGCATAACCCAAAGCAACTAAATAAAATACATAAAATAGAAGGACTAATGCGGAAACAACCCATAACTTAGTCTGACCAACATGAAAGTAAATTTACACGGACACAATTCTGCTCATATATATACAAATCTGAAACTGAATACACTGACTACTAGTGACTGTCTATGAAGCCTCTACTAGCATTGACCAAAGATAGCTGGGTCATGACTCCCAGCTACCCCTACTCAATACAACTGAATACAGAAAATACAATACACCTCAAATCTAAACAACTCAAGTCCCTAAAGCAAAAGGACTAATCATCTGCCGATCGAGAGCTGTGACCCAGCTGAACATGATATGTGCGCTACAGATTGTACCTACATTTTGGTAAGAATGTAGCCCATGGAAATATGTGGGTCAACACTTTAAAATGTACCGAGTATGTGGGGGTGCATGCAACAATATAAATAGTATAATCAATTTCATGAAAACATGCATACGGACAATGATGACTTACTTGGCTTGAGTTATATCAAATCATACTTTTCGTAATTTCATAATAAACAGTTCATATGATAAAATCTCGTAATCCACATAAATCATTATAAATCATAAATTATGATAAATCATCCTAAATCATCATAAATTATCATATCATTAAAAATCATCATAGGTAATTATAAATCATCATAAATGACCATAAAACATCATAAACATCTCAAATCTTTGACTCAAATCTCGGAGTGACTCGGTAATTCAAGAAACTTAATCTTATGGACACGGGAGTTTCCTATAACCGACAACCCCACGTAAGCTACATGGAATACCAACGTTTGAAACCCCCGTTGACGGGAGCATCATACTCTTTGCCAGGGAGTATGACCTTAAAACTGCAATAATCACAATTGGACTCTCTGGCCAATAATATCATCATCAAATAACCTTACGGTGGCACATAGGTTCGGAGAAATACCAAATTTCCCTCTCGGTGCTAAGTACTACTCCCCGACAAGCTCAGAATGTGTTAGGAAATCCACCACAACATCTCAAGGGTCTATCATAAAGACCAAATCAAATCTCTTTCTCATTTATCAAGTCATATCAATTTGTGGATTCCTAACTCAACACATTTTAGCTCAAAACATTTTAATGACCATGATTCCGTTTCATTATGTATTTCCATATTATTTTTTTCATATAAGGACAGTGTATATGATTACAAGTTAGAAAGGCGTCCAGGCCTTCATAGTTCAGGATGCTCATCACGGCTAGGGCCTCGGTTCGGGTCGTGACACATATGCTAATCCATAAAATGTGGCCACCATCAGAGTGCCAAAAATGTAGCATCCCAAAAACAAATACAAATTTGGGGGCACCCCCAACTAAAAGGAATGTAGTACCCTACTGCATGTGCATTAAGGCAAGAGTAAGAAGGGTCTCCCTGAATTTGCATCTAGAGCTGCTCTTTCCCACTGACTCTGCACCATTACCATCCGTATTATCGATAGACCAATCAGTAGGGGCCTCGTCTTCACTGTCCAACCTAGGTGAAGGTAGTCAATTGATTGGGTTTGAGCACCTTAAATATACCCTTCAACCCCTTCCATAGCTTCCTAAATAACTTATCTCTTTTTTTTTCTCTCTTCACCTTCTTCTCATGAAAATCCTTGAGGTACCTATGTGACGTAGCTTAGGCTGAATAAGCTCTCTCCAAGCTGGAGACTGTGGCTCCCTACTTCTTATACTCTTCTCTGTATTTCTCATAGTCTGACTAAGCTACGTATGAGTGGCGAGTAGTAGAGGACTCTCATGGTCCTTGAGGTAGTTTGGACAATAGTTCCCGCACCACCTGCAAATGACCAGAGATGTTATCAAAGGTGATGGCTGATGAGGGTCTGCAAGAGTCTTTGTCCTCTTGGACTAATTTACTCGAGTCCATCTGTCTCTTTTTGCTCTAACCTAGGGTACCCTAACTTCTAAATTTGAGTAGGAAGATACAGGGGCCTGGGAGAACCCAGGTATCTGTAGGGTATTCCTCTACTTGTGCCCTCTTGCATAGCTCTGTGATAAGGGAAGGGAGGAGAAAATGTGTTCCTTTATGATTTTTGAAGTACCTTCACTCTGAATGCTCAATCTTGCCCATATTCAGGGCGATGCCAGATAGGATACTAGCCACCATCTGAGCTCGCATGTCTATGACAATGGTCATGTGAGTGCATGGAGATACTCGGCTACAGACGATATTCAGCCAAAGTCTAGCCTCAGCTGTGAAGTCATTCATTAGAATGTCTCTCTTGGTGGTGGCCCAAGGAACCTCTTTGCCAACATATAAAATATCCTCTATCCAGGTCCCTGGCTCATATCCCTTTGCATGAAACTTCTCCATGTCAGCATCCGGGAGCCCAAATACCTCGTTTATCCGCTCTATCCCAAAGTTTACTTGCCTTTCCCTAATAGTTATTATCAAATTTGTGAAAGAAGCTATGCTTAGGTTAGCATAGAATTCACATACCTAGTGCTCATTAGAAATATAGGGGTTCGGGGAAAAGCACATCCACCCAATCTGATTAAGTTTGGCATGAAAACTCGGGAACTTTTCCTCTACTTTATCTAAGCTGATACCCTTTTCAGCGAGCAACTTAGTTCTCGGCAAGTCTACATAGTAATCAGACCATCATTAGCATTATCATACCAAAAACATGCTAGATCAAACATATAAGCTTATGTGGCAGTGTTATAGAGTGTTTTGGGGGCAGAAATTGATGTACTAAAATTTTTGTTCCTACAGACATTGCCCTCAGGTATGGCGATTGTCGAGCATTGACTGCAACCGTGGTGTTGCAATTGCGATCATTGGGGTCACAATCGCGATACCTGCTACCTTAGTGAAAATATTCTGCACAATGCCCAAAACAAAATTTTAACCCCAATTCTTTATTTAAACTAGACATATCAATATTATAAGCAAGGAATTTAAGCCTAGAATGTGTGATTGTGGCCCCAAACTTGGAAGAATTCAAATTGAACTCATTGGGTCATTAAATCAAACACATGTGTACATGATCATTTCAACTGGTTTAGGACTAAATATGGGTACTCAAGACTTCCCTGTTAGTGTGTACACCAACTATAATAGCTAACCACAACAATGATCATCAACAAGCATGCATTTTATAATTAAAGCATTAGTTCAGGCCTTTCTCTAAACTACAAGTTCTAAGCATGCAATTAAGTTAAAAATTAGGGAGTAAGGACAACATACAAAGTTTTGGTGATGCAGTTGGAATAAAATGACACTTGGATACGTAATGCAAAGCCATAAATTTGAGAGAATTATGAAAGAGATGCGTGTAGGAAATTGGCATTTGGATGGTCATTTAAACTGACTTGACTGCGATCGCGGTCCTAGCTCCGCAATTGTGGTCACGTGGTCTCCGCAATCGCAGTAGCATAGACCGTGTTTGCGGTAATTGAGACCAAAGATTGGGTCTCCTGCACTCTTTTGTTCAATCCAACATGCCAATTTCACATGTTCTTTTCTTAATTTCACTCAATATTCCTCTGTGTGCCAACATTTCATGGATTATGCATGAATAAAACAAAAAAATAAAATCTACTCTACCATGCATAAATAAAAATGATATATGCCACTTTTTGTGGCTTGATGGGTTGCCTCCCATCGAGGCTTAGTTTAACATTGTGGCACGATGCCTCCTCCATCTCCTTTTATTTTTTCACTTAGAAGATTTGAATCTCAATCGCAACTTTCATTCAATATGTAATAAGTAGTAGAGGGACAGAAGATTTAAGTCTTCCAAGATGAAACTTGGAAGATGTGAGGACATGGAAAACAAGTTTCGATCTCGCCATTTTGAAGACTAAAAATTTTTACCCAACTTTACATCAAATTTCCATATTTATAAGCCACTCACTGAACATCAAAAGTTGATTTCCTTGGCCATTGATGTTGGGGCTTCCATGTGCTACTTTGGAGTGTCAACTCCCAAAATATAGAATTCGTATCCTTTCTCCCCACAATCCATCATTTGTCTTGGTGGATAGATTCTCATCACATTCTTGAGGCATAATGTCAAAAAGTGGTTTGAATGAGGTCCAATCCCTAACTTTGGAATAGTCTCCTCCGTAGCATCTTTACTTCTAAATGAACAAGAGTCATTATAATAGATTAGTCTTGATTCTTTTTTGACTCTAGCACTTTTTTTGGACATCTTCACTACCAAGCTCATCATCATAGCGTTATTTCTCTTCTTGATTAGCCTCCTCTTGGGAAATGGGAAAGGTAATGGTATTTGCAAGATTTGTTTCATTGCCCATTTCCTCTATCTTGACAATTTCCCTTCCAAACACCTCATGGGATTGATACATGTCTTGCATATTCTCCCTCGTTGTAGTTACCTAATCCAAAATAGTTTGAAGCATTGCTTCAAGACTAGTGGACCCGGTATGTTGTTTTTCCTTCTCCTCATCATAGGACCTATCAAACTCATAAGAGGACCTATCAACTCGGTTAGAATAAAAAGGGGAGGGGGCATTTGGCAATCACTCCAATGTCCATCTCGACCGCCACATAAAGAACAACCATACTCCAAATAGGATTGAGATTGTTATTCCATCTCTCTCCAAGGAGCATAGTTATAATCTCTCCTAAAGTGGGATCCATCACAATAAGGACATGGGTCATCAAGATATGACTTCCAACTAGCAAAATCATATTTATTCGAAGATTCCATAGATAAAAGTAAAAGAAAATAAAAATCTACCTAACACAAGAAACAAAAGAAAATCACAAACAAATATTTACAAGCTTGAATTCAAGCAAGTAAGCTAAAATTTCAAACTAACTTAATACGCCAAATTTTTCCCCGACAATGACACCATTTTTGATAATGCTTAACTTACACATTAATTTAAGAGAAAGACGCTCATCGTCAATATATTTAATCAACTTTGGAGTCGGGGTCGAATCCCCGACAACCCATCTGAATGAAATGCAGGAATATACCCTAGACAATGGAAGAAGTCTTGCACTGTGTGTTGTGTATGTCTCAGGCGACGGCGGGTCCCATTCCTTATCCTAATGAAGCAGCTGAAAAAAAGGGGAATAATATGAGTGACAATTAAGTTAATTCAAAATAATAGATACTAGTTAAATTCAAACCAATAGTACAAGAAGATAAAAAAAGGGGAGATAGGTATCTACACTAATGTTTCTTTTTGTTTTTTTTTAATATAAATTTAGGGCTATGAATAATTAGTGTTTAAAAAATTTAGCATGAATCTTGGGATTATGTATTACTAAGGGAAGTTACATGTGGATGCTGATAGTCAATGTCACTTTAGTAGATCAAGTGTGGGTAGGTTCGATTATAGGTTTAAATTCTAGTCTTTCAACAAAACACCAAACCTTCACCCATTAATTATTTCGAATACCTAATAGGTGTGTTCAACAATTGGTAACTAAACCTCAATATTGGCATCCCTATTTCTAGGACAACACCCATTGTATAGTTAACTTCACAACAACCTTTATGTCAAAATAGTGATAGATTAGCAAACTACACACATAATTGTCTACCATTTCTTTGGTCTCCACATCACTCTTTCAAGGATGATATGGATTCCTGAAGTTGACCCAAAACCCTTCTTTTGAAGATGGCATTAAACATTCTAGAGTTTGGAGTTTTCACCCATCAATCCCATATTGGTATTTGGAGATTTCATCCATAAATCCCAATCACGTTGGTCAAGCAATGATAAAACCTATCAACAAGAACTACTAAATAGAGGCTAACAATAAAAAACCACAGACACTTTAATTCTTATTCATACATAACCCCAAGAAAATCCTAAGCTCAACTCAGTCTTTTAAGCTTGCTAAGGGGTCCCAGACTTAGAAAATTCTAGCTAAGTATTCAGACTTAGGATTATTTTGGCCTTTGTAAGTTGGTAACTCTATTTCACGATTGTTATGTCCTTAAAATGTCAATATTTAGGTTGATTCATGATCAAGAATATCAGTAGGTGTTTCTGGACGAGTTTCATATTTTTCAAACCTCGTTTGAACCATGTTTGGGAATCCAAAATAGTGCATCAATGTGATCTCAGTGCGGCGCATTGGCTATTGCATTGATCAATATTTTTTCTTGGCTCCCAGTGGAAATTTCTAATGAACCAACATGGACTCGACGCAGTACGTTAGCTATCACATTGATGCCAATGACGCAGCGTATCGTCCTGCACGTCGATAGTCTAGTTTTTAGTAATTAAAAAGCCGTGTCCCCAGGGGTATTAGGGTCTTTTCCCTACCTCTATTAAGCCCTAAAACATGAGATTTAGTCTTTATTGAGCAAAATATACTTACTTTCTCTCAAATTGCTCAAGAACAAGAACCCAAGGTGATTTAATTTCAAGGCCAAGGCTCAAGATTTCCACCATTGTTATTTAGGAATTTAGCAACCAAGGGATGACAGGTGTTCATCCAAGGGTTCCCTTTCACCCTTGGAGTTCAAGAACCCCTTTTTACTTCAAGTTTATGAGTTTGATGAAGTTCATGGTTGAATTTGAATGTGTTCATGATTACCATGTTAATGGATTTATAGTTCAGAATTTACTACAAAATTCATGTGGAATTAATTGATATGCATGCATTATCATGTGTGCATTATTATGCGTGCATTATTATGAGATACCATGCTGAAACCCTTAAAGTTGTAAATGTGGAATTGAACTATGATGTGCACATGTTGTTTTAGTGTCATGTGCATAGATTATGTCCTTCAAGTGTTTGATGAATGTTCATGAGAATTAAATAATGAAATTATATCATGTTAGGATGTATTCAAGTTCATGTCATACAAGTGTTTGATAGAATATCCCTATGAATAAATGATGATCAAGTAGTTATTTATCATGTTTCAAGATTGCACCATGTCATATAATTTATGATATTGAGTCCTGGGGGTATTCAATACTTGACAATTTAGCTATTTACCTAGAGCCATGGTCATTCATAGGATAGTATAAGTCATGTCACGATCGGTAGAATTTAGACAGTTAACAAAATTTAGTAGTATTTCGTCAGTCCACGGAACCTAGTGAACTTAGTTTAGTTCAGTTATATAGTACAATCAGAAATAGTTCAGTCTAGCCTAGAACAGTCTAGAATCTAGTCCAGTGTCTATTCAGCTCGGAGTAGGATTCAGTACTGAGTAAACACATGGATGGGGACTCACCTGCCAGTAGAGGGTATGATCCTTAGAAGCAGTCCTTGTGTCCCAGAACTACGTAGCCAACGTAGGTTGAGACATCAACCTGCTAGATGAGGGTTGATGAGGTGATCTACCTGCCAGTTGAGGGTACCACCATTCTCGTTCAGAGCACTTGCCAGATAAGGGTGACTCAACTTGTCTTTACCCGTGGCACAGTACTGACACCCTTCCAGCTGGGGTTACAGGTTAGACCAGGGGCATGTTAGTTAGATGATTACTTCCCACAATCTCAGTTTCATTTCCAATCTCAGTATAGAACTCAGTTCAGTACGAAACTCAGTATAGTTCCACAAGATCAAGACTGTCAGATACAATCACTCAGTTATTAGCTACACAGTATCAGTAAACTCATATATCAGTAAATTAGTAATTCAAAAACTTAGTATCCAATGTTATTATGATCTCAATTACAGTTTACGTATTCATGCATATACTCTTATTCAGTTATATTCATGTCATTCAGTTAGTGTTGTACTTGTATATAAACCCATGCATTTTAGCCTACCTCACTTTGCATACTAGTACATTCAAAGTACTGATGCATACCTTTCATTTGTGCTATGATGTTTTATATCATATGTTCAGACGTGCGGGTTCCGAATCATACTTAGCAGTTTAGATATTTAGCTGACAGAGTTAGTGGTGAGTCCTCTTAGTTTGAGGACATGAATATTATTTTAGGAGTTCGGAATTAGTTTGGGACTTGTCCCATCAAATCCATATTTTAGACAGTTTAGAGGCTTTTTTGGACTAGAGTATTTTCAGATAGATATATAAGATTTGGTATTTGTTATACCGTATTCAGTTTTACTATAGTATTGAACCTTATGGCATGTTTTCTACCTAATTCTTGCATATTTGCAGTATTACTATTCTGTTATTGCAGCAAGTACCAGTCATGGGTTAGCTTGTGGTCCTTTGGGATTATGAACACCGTGTAGTGTCTGGGGTACAGACTCAGGGCGTTACACCTTCATCATTAATATATTTACCCAACTTTAGAGTCGGGGTTGAATCTATGAGGAACAATGTGAGTGGCTATCAAACTAATTTGAAATGATAGATATAAGTTAAATTCAAACAAATGATACAAAAACATAAAATGGGGGGAGGAGGGTTCCTACACTAATGTTCCATTTTAGGTTTTTCTAGTATAAATTTGGTGATACGAGTAATTAGAGTCTTAACAATTATGCACGGATCTTTGGATTATGCATTACTAAATGAGTGACATGTGGTAGTTAGTCATCAACATCGATTTAGCGTGTCGAATATGGGTAGGCTTGGTTATTGATTTTGATGCTAGTCTTTCAACAAAACACCAAACTTTCACCCATTGATTATTTTGAATACCTAATAGGTGTGTTCAACAATTAGTAACCACAACGTCAATCTAGGCATCCCTATTTCTAGGATGATACCAACGGTGTAGCCAACCTTAAATTCACCTTTTTGTCTAAGATAGTGAAAATTTAGCAAACTACACATGCGATTGCCTATCATTGCTTTGGTATCCACACCCCTCTTTCGAGGATGATATGGATTCCTAAAGTTCACCCAAAACCCTTCTTTCGAATATGGCTTTGAAATTTCTAGAGTTTGGAGATTTCGATCATCAATCCCATGTGGATATTTAGGGCTTTCACCCTTTAAATCCCAACAGAAATAGCATAGCAATGATAAAATCCATAAACATGAATTACCAAAGAGATGCTAAAAATAACAACCCAAACATACTTAAACCTCTATTCACACATAACCCAAAGAGGGAGATATAGCTACACATAAGATAAATTAGCATAGATATACCCATAATCTCCATTGAAATGAAAGAATTAAGCGAATGTTACATCAAACTTGGTTCTCCCACAATATCAACAATGGAAGTTAGCAAATCTTCCACTTTGAAAGTCTCTAATGTACTTTTCACCCAAAATTTATACAATATTTTATTCTTCAGAAATGGAGGCTATGAACTACAGAAAACTAAAACCTAAAAAAATTTGGGGAAGATGGAATTATTCTATAATGCTAGGGTTTGGGTCATTTTTGTCAAATTGGGATCAGCACATGCAATTATAGTTTTCCCCTTAGGCTGAAATCCTCCACTAGGCCGCGATCGCGCAGGTTTGGACCACTGCCACACGACCGCAGTTTAGCTTTGTGACCGTATTTGAGTGACCATCCTTGATTGCTGCAAATGTGGTACCTGAGGCCCTTCTGTTTCAGGTCTTCAACTGTACTTTCTTGCTCCCATTTTGATCATTTTGAGCTTCAGTCCACATCTTTCCATCCCTTTTTTCTTTATTCCTACAAGAAATAGATATTAGTGCTTCTAATAACAATTATGTCTCATTTATTCACCCATAACAAGGTAGTGTGCGCTAATAATAAGTGCAATTGAGTGGTAAACTAACCACTCATCGGCACTTTAACCTCAAGTCCTTTAATTAGGAAATAGATTTTAACCTAAAGCACTATGACTATGATTAGTCGACATTGGGACTCCATCCCTTTGTGCATTCATCATCATTTATTCAATTCACACTTAAGGACTTTAACCCTTTTAGATAATTCAACACTATACATGACCACATGGTCCTCATTCGAGCCTTTGTTGCTCAACCCTTTCAATAGGCCAATGCCTTAATTCAATTCATAATGCAATTCAATTTATGTTCATCAAGACCCTCACAAACTATTCACATTTCATTATCAATCTTATATCACATTCATACCACACTTTAGTTCTACCCATAATTCAAGTTCATTTTTATATTTAGGGACTTTAACCCTTACTTAACCATCAACAAACAAGGTCATCAATTTCACTATAAATGGCTCATAATACCTTTACAGTATCATTTAACAACTATTCATACTTGTTGGTCCATTGACCTAGTTAAAAATATCACCAACATAAGACTAGACAATTCACTTAGACATTTTCACAAACACCTTGTGTGCATGCCTTTGCCAAGGCCATTTTCATGGTAGAAATCCTCAAGATTAGAGTTACTCATGATTCACATGTTATACCACAAACAACAATAACCCATATGTGCAAAACCCTTTTTATTTGATTTCAAAATCGCCATGTACACTTATTCAAGTGTAAAATAAATGGGTTTAGAGTTATTTATGAAGTTAAAGAGTTACACGCCTTAGTCAACTTGATTCACCCAAGAAGCTTGGCATCACTTTGCACCTAGATGTACACCCTTGAACCCTAGACTCCAATCCTTCACAAATTGTGTTTGAGAGAGAATTTTTGAAGTTTGATCCATTAAAAGTATGTTTACAGAGGTCATATACACTGATATAGTGAGGGGATTTAGGGTTTTTGGTGTATGAAATAACCATAAGGTTCTCAACTAAAAGCTAAAAATTGACCGTCCAGGTGGGTACGACTCACTTGAGTCAATTGTACCCTAGGGTACAAATGGTACCCTAACCCATACCCTAGGTACCTCCTAGGTAACCTACAATTGTTAGGGTACAACTGCATACCATTGAGTCATATCCAAAGGGTATAACTCATGCTCTCATTCGTACACTTCACCCGTACCAAAAACTATCAATTCCAAGTCAAGACCTCACTCTATATGATTGGTCTGGGTACGTTTCGTACCTTAACATATGATTGGTTGGGGGTTCACTCATACCTAGTATAGTGAGTAACCCTGACCACACTACCTAGGTTATGAGAAGAGAGGGGAGAAAGATACAACTCGTAACCAAGGGGTACGACTTATGCCATTAGTTGTACCCTCCCTATTTACACCAAATAAAGAAATTTCTTAATGGTTTTAAAGTCTAGGTGTTTCATCCATGATGGTACAAATGTTTCTTGAATATATATGATATGAGGATGTAAAGCTCACAACCAACCGAAATGAGAATTTCCAAATCCAACCAATATACCAAACCATGTAAGTCAAAACCTACTCAATATGCCAACCATCCATGAATATAATATAATCTATGTATAGAATAAAAATAGACAACAATATTCCATTGATACCATATAAATTCTTATTTAGGCCTTTTCACTAGAAGTAACACGACCAATAAACATACACAAGGCCAACAACATCATATAAGACCCCATATGGTAACACATAGAAAATAATATCTCAAAACCACCAAAGAACAATAATAAAGACATTTCCATGATTAATTCCCACACCCATGACATGATTTTATACCAATATTAACTACCTAACCTAGTCTGAAGAATGTTAAGCCATAAAAATCCAAAAGCTTTCAACATGGAGCTTTCCCCTCCTGAACTCTCATGACCCAATTTACGAGTAATAGTGGCACCTGCTATATCTCACTAGTAGGCAAGCCAAATTATAGCTCGGAGCAATAGGGAATGGGCTAGTTTGGTGGAAAGTAGCTTATAAGGCTAGAATAAACAATTTAAGACTTGTAATAATAGAAAGACAATAAATATAATCGAAAAGATAAATAACACATAGACACACATCCCACAACCTTGTAGTTTTGGTACAAGATATACTGTAAATACATCATAAGTTCTGAAAGAGTCAAATACCATCTATCTCAAAAAATGAAAGACAAGTCATAGATAATAGAAGGAAAAAGGGGCAACTCTGACTCTGTGAGCTCACTCTATCACCAAAATCCAACAGAGCATGATCGTCAAATCAATGGTGGCAACACGTACATGGATCTAAACCAAAAAGGTAATAAAGTATAGTATGAGTACCATAACCACCCAGTAGGCATCATCGGCCAACTGAGCTAAATCAGGATATAAATACGATAAAATATGAGATAAAATAAGCTAAGTCCAACACTCTTGTGCATATAAAATCAATAACCAAAAATAATAACATAAAGATCACACAATTATATCTACTAAATTGGCCCCTATAAGATAATAAGTGCACTAAGTGCAGAAAGTAATTAACCCAACATAGTCCCCGATAAGCCTGGAGGGTACAATCAAAGAAAAATAAATAACCGAGTAACCATATTATACCAACCATCATGCTATAATAAGAAACCGATCCGTACCATATAACATCATAAACAACTCTCAATGTCAGACTCAAACTGGAACTCAATAGCATCATCATCTTTATCATCATTTGCCGGACTTGAACCGTAACCCATATTACTAGTATCATAATAAATTGCCAGACTTAAACCAAAACTCATATCATCAATATCATAATCAATTGTTGGATTTGAACTAGAACTCATATCATCTATATCATAATCAATAAAAATAACTTAGTAGATTTTACCATAATTAGCATCTACTCTAACATTCAAACCATCATGACTATTAAGTGTCTACTATCCTAAAATCCCATAATAATCATTTTGAATTATAAAAGATGTGTATAATGGTATACCAAAACTAGCTCAAGTCATGGTCTATGGTGGTCCGAAAAGGCTCACTTCTAATCCCAGAAATCTATTATAAGGCAAATTCTACTCTACCCCAAAATCGATTTTAAGGAAAATTCTACCTCAAACTTGGCTAATGTATCTAAATCCACTTTTACATGGTAAACAAGCCTTAAATAGCCCTAAGATAGTAATTGATCCTCCAACATGAGCAACTAAGTTAACTACGTCTTAAATTACTATATCTAGGTAGCCTAAATAGTTCAGCTAACCCAAATATTATCAATCATACATCCAACAACTAAATCACAATCCTAATCTAGCATACTATCATAATTATACTACGAAATAGCTTAATCTATGACAAGGGTAAACCTAGCCAACTTGGACGCAGAAGAAAAACCTGAATAATTTGCTAAACCAATGATTTTCCTTTCAGATAAGCTTCCACAAAGTTTCATGCAATCAAACTCACAATTTAATCATAAAAATGAGAACAATGATACTCATATTACACTATGTGCTTTGAGTCTCTAGATCATGTAAAATCCTATGTGGGGCCCATTAATGAAATCGTACATTCAAAACCAACACAATGCCCCCTATGCTCAAGGAAATTTACCCTCAACAATTGGTGAATTTTGAGATCTAAAGGTGCTAAAATCAAGCTACCAAGATTTTAGGGATTTTAGAAGAAAAGGAATGATTTAATCAAAGATAGATGGAAGCTTACCGCATATTTGAAAGAGGAACGCATAAATAATCTTTACCCAACCTCCACCTTCACCCTTAAATGTTTTCACCAAGATTTCCCACTTTTTAGGGTTCCAATATATTGGGAATAAATGCTTAAAATTGAGAAAAATAGGTTAAGTGGGGATTTATACCCTTCCAAGGTGCACAGATATAGTTAAGTAAACTTCGGGTCACTTAATAGATACTTTTTACTGGCACGCTTGTCACTTACTCAATTAATTGATTGCTTATGAGACAGTGGGCTGTCTGAGTAAATGTCGCATACACGACACTATTATAGCTTACGCGATAGCCTTGCCATTGTCAAGATTTTTGGTTAAGTGATAAAATGTGTCTCTTAAGCTATAGTTGATGGTGTTTGGCAGATTGCATAAGCGATAAAAGGCATCGCTTAAGCGATGCACCAGCACCACCTGAGACTTCGAATTTTTCAAAGTCTTCCCCAACCCCTTAGGGTTCATTCATATTCCTATTTAAGCTAATGGACTATGGTAACCTATCAAATTCAATGTTTCAGACTCACTAGGGTGGTCGTAATTTCCATTAGGGTTGTTCTAACAAATGTGGGTCCCATACGCACCCTCCATTTTTCTTAACCTTGTGCCAATGGACCAAACATAGTCCCAGATCCCTTAAGAGCTAGACCAAGGGTCTCCCTAGACTAAAATTGAGGTTTATGAGTTTTTGGAACAATCGGAATTAACATATGAGGTCATTTGATTGAAATTTTTGTCCAATAGCAAATTTAAATTGGTAAAGACTTCAAAATAGGGAATTGTCTCTAAAAATCAAATGAACTGCCCAGTAATTGAACTATCAGTTCCCATAAGTAATAAGGGGGAGTTATATGAAAGCTTTAAATGGCAAAAGTGTGCAAAAATATAGAAAATGACCTGGAGGGTCATTACAATATCCACTACTAAAAGAACTTTCGTCCTCAAAAGTAAGGGATTAGGATGTACCTTCATCCTCAAACAGGTGAGGTTACTAGGTATATATCTCACTCTCGATATCCAGAGTAGCCTCCTCTATTGGGTGGTGTCTTCACTAAACCCTAAATACTGGAATCTCTCTAGTGTCCAACCTCCAACATCACTAGCCAAAGTAAGCAAAGGCTCTGCAAAGGTCAACCACTCATCCAACTGAACTGAGTCCCATCTAAGAACATGAGACAGATTAAGAATGTATCGCCACAACATGGAGACATGGAAATGGAAAACTGAATGGACAAAAACAAACTAATGGGTTAGGCTAATTCATAAGCCACCTTAACAACTTTGTGAAGAATCTCAGAGGGTCCAATATACCTAGGGCTGAGCGTACATTTCTTCCTGGTCCTTATCATATACTTCATAGGTGATACCTAGAGGAATACCCAATTACCAACTCCAAATATCAAGCCACAAAGTCTACGGTCTACATAAGCCTTATGCCTACTATGAGCTGCTCTAAATCTATCCTTAATCACCCTGAATCTGTCCAATGACTCCTGGAGAAAGTCAGTACCATGTTGTCTAATCTCTTAGGTTTCAAACCAACCAATCGGAGAATGACATTGCCTACAATATAAAGCCTTCAATGGCTCCATCTCAATAATTGAATGATAACTACTATTATATGAAAACTCTGTCAATGCTATGTGTTTCTCCTACTGACCACTAAAATCCATAACAAAGGCTCCGAGTATATCCTCGAGACCCTTAATAGTTTGCTCTTATTGCCTATCGATTTATGGTTCAATGGTTGTACTAAGATCAACCTGAGTACACAACTCTTTTTAAAATCTCTGTAAAAGCTAGAACTGAATACTTAAGCAAGGTTTGAAATTCTAGATAAATGCACACCATGCAAACAAACTATCTCACGAACATAGATACGGGCTAACTGCTCGGCACTGAAGGATATTTGAATAGTAATAAAATATATCGACTTGGTCGACAATCCACAATGACCTTAGTACCATCGAACCATGGGAGGTGTGAGGAAATTGACTAAAATAGTTTAGGGTAATCCACTCCCAATTTTACTTAGGAATAGCAAACCTCTGAATCAATCCACTAGGTCTCTAATGCTTGACCTTCATCAGTTGACAACATAGGCAACGAGCTACAAAGTCTGCCACATATCTCTTCATGACACTCAAATCCACATATCTCTTCATGACACTCAAATAATAATGTTGCCTTAAATCCCTATACATTTTGTGCCTAGGAGAATAGGATATCTAGAGATGCGGGCCTCATGCAAAATTGTGATAATGAAGCAATCAACCCTTAGGACATAAATACAGCTATCAATATCAAAACACCCTCTAAATCTATGAAAGCCCTCTTAGACTCATAGCTTAACAATGGATAACGGAAGATGCAAAGTCTCTTATCCTCAAACTGATGACTCCAAATATTCTCAAATAGTGAAGACCTAGCCTCAACGCTAGCAAGAATCCTCCTAGGGTCTGAAATATAAAGATGCACCATCAAGTTGGCTAAAGATTAAATTTCCCATGTAAACAACCTTAGAAATGGAAATCCAAGCCATGCTACCCATACTCACCACCTTCTGACTCAAGGCATTTACTACCATATTTGCCTTTCTCGAATGATACCAGATAGAAATATCATAGTCTTTTAGCAACTCCATCCATCTGTGTTGCCTAGAATTAAGCTCTTTCTAGGTCATAAGATGCTAAAGACTATGATGATCCTTGAATATCTCATAAGACACACCATAAAGATAGTGCCTTCTAATCATAAGTGCAAAAACTACCGCTGCTAACTCTAAATCATGAGAAGGGTAGTTGCACTTTTGCACCTTTAGTTTTATTAAAGATTAAGAAATAACATGACTCTGATGCATCAACGCACACCACAAACACACATTAGAAGAATTACAATACATGGTGAATCTCTCACCCTTAATAGAAAGAGCCAAAATAGAAATTGAAGTCAGAAATGCCTTGAGCTTTCAAAAGCTCAACTCATACTTCTCAGACCATCGAAAGGGAACCTCCTTTTGATTCAATCTGTCATAAGTGCTGCAATTATAGAAAAACTCTGTATGGGCCACCTATAGTAACAATCCAAACCTATGAAGCTATGAACCTCAGTCGAAAATGTAGTCTTGGCCCAATAAAGAATGCCTCAATCTGTCATAGGTATACCATAATCCCATCCTTACACTCCATATTCCCAAGGAATGATATCAACTCAAGACAAAACTCATACTTAAAGAATTTTGGAAAAAGCAAATATTCTCTAAAAGTCTGGAGCATAATCTTCAGATATTATGTATACTCCTCTCTACTCGTTAAATATAAAAGGATGTCATCGATTAATACATTTACAAAGAAATCCAAATAAGGCCTGAACACTTAATTTATAAAATCCATAAATGAAACGAAGGCGTTAGTCATTCCAAAAGAAATCACTAGGAACCCATAATGACTATAACAGGTCCTAAAAGATATCTTCGGATATCCTCATCCTGAATTCTCCACTGATGATAACTTGACCTTAAATCAATTTAGTAAATAATATTGCACCATAAAACTAGTGAAACAAATCACCAATGCAACAAATATGATACTGGTTCTTCACCGTTACCTTATTAAGCTGCCTATAGTCAATACACATATGCATAGGGCCATCCATCATCTTAATAAACAATATAGGATCTACCCAAGGAGACACACCCAGTCTAACAAAACCCTTACAAAGAACATCCTAAATATGAGCATTCAGCTTCTTAAACTCGATATGTGCCATATGGTAAATTTTCATAGAAATAAGTTGTAACACCCTAGATTTTTACCTTGTAAAATTTCTTTAATTTAGAGCTCACTGCTTATACTATGACTTACATAATGAGTTATAAGGTCTCGTTACAGGTTACTGGGCTCGAGTTATACGGTGACCAGTAAGCATTGCATGTGTTTCTGTTATGACTACATTTGGATGTCACTAGTCGTAATGACTCTTTACTAGTTGTAGGGTGTTTTCCATGGTCAAACCATTATAGGTTCACAATGTCACTATTGTGGTTATGATTAAGACCCTATGAATCACAAGGTTTGTGTATAAGTCATAAGGTCCGACTCATACAATTAACAGTAGGGATGCCTTGTAACACTGCTCAGACTATAATTCTAAGGGACGACTCTTAATTAGTCTTTATGAGTCTTAAGGTGACCCGTAATGACTGGGTGACAAATCTTTTGAGTTTTATTAAGGGTACTTTAGACATTTTTCTATTTCTCCAATTGTGACCCACGACCATAAAACCCTTTTGGGACCCCATTATAATCCATAAAACATAATTAAATGAACTCTTAAACTCTCTAAAATCCCTAAGTCAAGAACAAGCTAAAGATTCTAAAGTTTGATCATTTAGAACTTCCAAGTGGTGATTTCTCTCCATAATTGTGATACTTTCAGATATGTACCTCTCCCTTTAAACTTGATTTACAGAAAGCATGTATTTAAATTGTTACTCATGTTGATTTGAATATGGATTTTGGATTGGGTTGGGGGCTTTGGGAAGGATTGTTACTTGATTTGAATTCCCATAGTTTTGATTCCAATGTTTATGTTTTAATTATGTATTTTGAAACCCGTGAGTATGGTGAATGGAATAGCGGTCGAGGAACTTCCTCAAATTTGATAATTTTTGTTTGGAATTTGGTTTTGAAAATTAGATTTGAAATATGGTTAATCACATGACTTGGTTTACTTCCCAAAACTATTGTATTACATAAATGGTTAAATGGATAATAAGGGTTTTAAAGTCATTGTTGGCTATGTATTGATTTTTAAACTTGATTTAATGAACAAAAGGAGTTGTGGTATTCCCTCAATTGTAATTAATGTATAAAGGAAGTCGTGGTATTCTCCCAAGTTGATGGAATTGGTATGGCATAATTATAAGCTTACAAGAATAATGGTATGATGATACTTGTTTTTGATGCCTTAATGGATAATTTCTTTTTTAAATTTACTGGTTATGTGAAACTTATTTTAATTGGGCTTAAAGGGGTTTGTTTAGCACATCATAGAAGGTAGAAGCCCAGGATACTAGAAACCATATTTGTCGGTGTGGAAATCTTTATAACTGTGTGAATGGTTCACCTATATATATGTATATATATATATTGGATTTGCTAGGATAGAGGTATTCCCTGGCTCATCCTTGGATTTTCCTAGTTCGTGCGACTAATACGCTTGGAGCCATTTTAGCAGGGAGAGAGAAATATATGTAGCTCGTGGGTTCCCTTAGGATGGTTAGAGCTACACTGTCTAGGTTAACAATTTTAAATTTCATATGAAACCTTGTTCCCTATCACAACATTATATGTATATGTATGTATGCATATATGTGAACATGTACACTAAGTTTGGACTAAATTCCTAGTTGGCATTACTTTATCGATACCCTGAGCTACATTTTAAATCTTACTCCATGATCCATATTTGGATGTTGTATCCACATATGATACAGGGAACAAAGATATTTTTTTTTGCATAGTGATTAGGTGATTCCTGGATCGATCATAAGTCAGCTTGAAGTGGTGAGCTTCTATAAATTGAAAGAACCTTATTTTATGTTCTTATTTTATTTTGTTTCAGACTATTCTCTTTTGAATCCTAGGCTATGGTCGAGGGCAAATCCCGACTTCGGTTGTTCATAGATTTTATAGGCTTGAGGATTACTATGGATTGGGATGGATGTTAAAGTTCTTAGATTTCCTTATGAGTTAGTTGAGTTTTCTATCTTATTATTTATTTAGAACTCAGCTATCTTTTTTTA
Source organism: Capsicum annuum (assembly GCF_002878395.1). Taxonomy (NCBI): domain Eukaryota; kingdom Viridiplantae; phylum Streptophyta; class Magnoliopsida; order Solanales; family Solanaceae; genus Capsicum; species Capsicum annuum. The sequence continues at coordinate 56,131,952 of NC_061117.1, forward strand.
TGTTTGGAATTCATCCACTGCAAGTTGTACTATATTCTGATTGGCTAGGGTTCAAGGGGTAGTCCTTGGTCCTTGGTGGACTTGAGACACCTGTCAAGGCCAGGCCCTGGTTTGGGTTGTGACAAAGTTTATATCAAAGCATAAGTTCATGGTCATTGGGTATCCATAAAGTTGTGTCAAGTTGAGTCTCATTGATGGGAGTGTAGTGCACCACACTTATAAGGGAGAGGCTACAGGGAATTTAGGGATGTTTTCCTTTCTTTTGGTCTATTTTTTGGGATATAGAGTCTAAGTTCTTGAAATCTCCCCTAATTCCATTTGTTCGTATTTTAGATTATGCCTCCCTAAAGATATGATGCTCATAGAAACTCTTATATCCCACCTGAGGATAATGTAGGTGTAACTCATTCTACCTATGGAGTACAAACCCAGTCGAGGGAACTTGCTCCTGACTGCCCATGTGGAGTTCCACTGGTCCCTACCAATTATCTTTGGGCTTTTCTAGCTGATGATATTCATGCCCCACTTCCCCAAGAAGGCATTTCTAATGTCGAATTTGATTGATCTAATAATTTGCTAACTTTATTGGTGACTTCTTAATCTCTTTTGCCTGGCCATATTGGTTCTATTTCTTCATCTTTTGAGATCACTAGAGTTGGCCAGTTAATGCAGTTAAATCCCCAAACCATTAAAGGCTCTAAGGTCTAGTAGGATCCTCAAGGGTTTGTTGATTAAATAAAGAAGATATTCAGATGATGCATGCTACTAATAGGGATGATGTGGATTTTTCCCCATATCAGTTGTAGGATACAACATACTCATGCTATTAAAAGTGGGAGCAGTAGAGAGGTGACAATGTTGAGCAGGCTATACGGGAGGAGTTTTTTAGTTCTTTCCTTGATTCTTTCTTTTCTCATGAGTTGATGATAGCTAATGCTGAGGAGTTTGTGAACTTGAGGTAAGGAAGGATGCATGTTAAAGAATATGCCCTAAAGTTCCATCAGTTGTCTCATTACACTATTAAGTTAGTGTATAACATAAGGCCAAGAGATGAAGTTTTCTTTAGGTTTATCTTGGGACTTGGTTCTAGAATATAAGGTGGTGTTATTGAACCATGACATGGATATCTCTAGGTTGGTGGTGTATATATAGTAGGTTAAAGATGAAAATAAGAAGCAAGTAGAAATAGGGAGAGGCAAAATAAGAAATTTAGATATTTAGAGTAGGGTGGAGGCCTGCAGAATAGTGGTAGAGATGGTAGACAGTGGGGGCAAGAAAAAGGCTTGGGGAAATTTTGGTTCTTATTCTACGACTAGTGTTTTGTATACCAAGCCATCTGGAAATCATCGCTTTTAGGCTGATGGTGGGCTTAAGTCATAGGGTTCCTGAACTTAGTTTAGTGGAGCTCAATTAGCTCTATCAAATCCTCCTTGTAGATTCTATGGATAGATGCACCATGGTTATTATGATGAAGGAAGGAATCTATATTTCAAATGTGGCTAGCCTAGTCATTTTCAGAGGAACTATCCGACAACAAATGTTGCTATTAGAGCTAATAAGGTTTCAGTTTCTACTTCTTCAGCTCTTTCACCAAAGGGTGAAATTTCTTGTACAGGCACCAGTCGAAACTGTCTTTATGCTCTTGCCACCCATCAAGAATCTGAGGTGTATCGTGATGTTGTTACTTGTATGTTATAACTTTTCTCTCATGATGTATATTGTCTTCTTGATCTGGGGTCTACTCTTTCCTATGTGCCCCCTAAAATGGCTTTTAATTTTGGTTTTGGTCTTGAGAGTATTTTTGATCCCTGCTCTATCTCTACCCAGTGGTTAATTTTGTTGTGGCTAGAAGGGTCTATAGGAGTTGTGTAGAATCTATCTGTGATAGAGAGACATTGGTGGGTTTTGATTGAATTGGATATGATAGATTTTGACATGATGTTATGGATGGATTAGCTCCATTCATGCTATACTTCTCTAGATTGTCAAACTTGTAAGGTTAGTTTTCAATTCCCAAATGTACTAATAATGTAATGAGAGGGAAGTTCCTTAGTTTCTAAGGGAGCCCAAAAATTGATTTCCAAGGGCTTTCTATACCATCTAGTTCGGGTTAGAGATTCTAGTTTTGAGGTTTCTTCTCTATAGTTTGTCCCGGTTGTAAATGAATTTCCTGATGTGTTTCTTGATGATCTTCCTAGTATTCCTCCCAATAAGGAAAAAGAATTTAGGATTTATCTTCTACTGTATACCTGTCCTATCTTTATTCCTTCTTAAAGAATGGCTTTGGCTAAGTTGAAAGAACTTAAGGAGCAGTTGAAGGATTTTCTTGATAAGGTTTTTATTTATCCTATTTTGTCCCCATAAGGTTTTCTCATGGTTTTTGAGCATAAGAATGATGGTTTTCTTTAGATGTGTATAGATTATTAACAATTAAATAAGGTAGGGGTGAAGAATAACTACCTTCTTCCTAGGATAGATGATCTATTTGACCAACGTTTGAGTGCTAGATGTTTTTCTAAAACTGATCTTTGGTTGGGTTATCATCAGTTGAAGATTAGAGAGGAAGATATCCCTAAGACTGCCTTCCGAACCTAATATAGTCATTATGAGTTTTTGGTGATATCATTTGGGTTAACTAATGCCTCGACTGTATTTATATACTAGATAAATTGGGTATTTAGATAGTTCTTAGATTTATTTGTAATTGTATAATTAACAGCATCTCGGTATATTCTAATAGTAAGAAGGATCATGTCAATCACCCTATATAGTTTTGCAGACTCTGAAGACTCATCGTTTGTATGCCAAGTTTTTCAAGTGTGAATTTTTGTTGAATGCCTTAAACTTCCTTTGTCATATCATTTCAAGTGAGGGGATTATAGTGGATCTACAGAAAGGTGAGGTGGTTAAGAAGTGGCTTGGACCCATGATTCCAACCGATATTTGGAGCTTCTTAGTTTAGCCGGGTATTATAGGGGAGATTTGGGGAATATTTTTCATCTATTTCTTCTCCATTGACTAAGTTGACTAAGAAAAAGGTAAAGATTTTGTGTTCTGATGCTTGTGAAGAAATCTTTGAGAAGCCAAGGGATAAGTTGACTTTTGCTCCAGTTTTAACCCTGCCCGAGAGTACTGATGGATATAATATATACTATGATGTGTCGTATGTGGGACTAGGGTGTGTCTTTATTAAACAAGGTGAGGTTGTGGCCTATACTTCTAGGTAGATGAATGTTCATGAAAGGAATTTTCAGACTTATTAATTGGAATTGTTGAATTTAGTTTTTGCTTTGAAGATTTGGCGTCATTACTTGTATGGGGTTCGTGCAGGAGTTGAATCTTAGACAAAGGATATAGCTTGAGTTGCTCAACGACTATGAGATTAGTCTTCATTACCATCCTGTTATAGGTAATGTAGTTATTGATCCTCTTAGCATGTTGTCCATGGGTAGCTTATCTCATATGGATGAAGAGAAGTATGTAAGGGTTAAGGACATTCACCAGTTGGCTAATGTTAGAGTTTTTTCTTAAGGGTTATATGGATAGAGGAGTGATTATACAAGAGGTGTTGAAGTCATCTCTCGGTGTAGAGGTAAAGGAGAAGCAAGGTTTGAACCCCAACTTAATGTAGATTAAGGATGAGGTAGGTCAGCAAAAGGCCATCGCACTTAAGATTGGTAGAGATGGTATCTACAGGTACCAAGGTAGATTGTGTATTCCTGATGTGGATAGGCTATGGGAAAGAGTTTTGACTGAGGGTTATGAGTCGAGATATAGCATTCTTCCTAGCTCGATGACGATGTCTCATAACCTGAAGAAGATTTATTAGTGGAAAAACATGAAGAGAGATGTGGCAAACTTTGTGGCTAAGTGTATAGTCTGTCAGTAAGTGAAACTTGGGCACTTGAGGCATTACAGCATGTCTCAAGAGATTGAATTTCCCACGTGAAAGGGGGAGGTAATCAACATGGACTTTGTTACTGGGTTTACATAGTCTTGGAATCTGTAGGATTCGATTTGGGTTATCGTGGATAGGATGACTAAGTCTGCCCACTTTTAACCTGTGAGGACTACTTACACTAGAGAGGATTATGTGAAATTATTTGTTTTAGAGATTGTAAAATTGCATGGTGCTCTATTTTCCATGATTTTGGATCGAGGTACGCAGTTCTCTTTTTGTGTTTGGCATTCATTTCATCAATGCTTGGGCACTCAGGTAAACCTTAGCACTGCATTCCATACTAATACGGATGGACAAACATAGAGGACTATTTAGACTTTAGAAGATATGCTAAGGGCCTATGTGGTCGATTTTGAAGGTAGTTGGGTGGATCATTTGCCTCTTATCGTGTTCATGTTTAATAGCAACTATCACTCTATTATTGGGATGGATCCTTTGGAAGCTCTTTATAGAAGGTGGTGTAGATCTCCCATCGGGTGGTTTGAAGTTGGTAAGACCAAATTGTTCAGTCCAAACTTGGTTCACCAACCATGGAGAAGGTGAATGTGAATTGATATAGACTCAAGACTACACAGAGTTGCCAAAAGTCCTATGTAGATGTGAGATGAATGGAGTTAGAGTTTGATGTTCATGATTCAGTGTTTTTAAAGGTGTCTCCCATGAAATAAGTGATGAGGTTTGGGAAGAAGGTAAAGCTCAACCCTCATTATTTTGGTCCGTGCTTGATTTTGAGGAGAGTGGGGAAGGTTTCTTATGTGTTGGTTTTGTTTTCGAGTTTGGGTTTCGTATATCTAATTTTTCATGTTTCAATATTGAAAATGTGTATGAGGGATCCTTCTTTTATTTTGCCTATTGAGAGTGTTGGTATTTTGGGTTCATTTTTTTATGAGAAAGTCCCAGTGGAGATTTTGGATAGATAAGTCCGTCATTTGAGGACTAAGGATGTAGCTTCGACAAAGCTTCTATGGAGGAACCAAAATCTTGAAGAAGCTACTTGGAAAGATGAAAGGACATAAAGTCGAGATATCTTTTCTTCGCCCTTGGATCAGACAACTGTTCTAAAGGTATGTGTTTTCCTTATCATCTTTGTTTTCTCACTTTGTTAAAGGAAATTGTGTTTGTGTTTCGGTCTCAAAATCATGCTAAAGATGCCTTGACAGATCATTTAGGGATGAATAATCCTGGTGGTGGTGGGTAGGTAATATAACACCCCAGATTTTTTCCTTCAAAATTTCTTAAGTTTGGAGCTCACTGTTCAGACTACGACTAACTTAACGAGTCACAAGGTCTCCTTATAGGTCGTAGGGTTCGAGTCGTAGGGTGACCAGTGAGGGTTGACCATTTTCTTATTGTGACTATGACTTGGATATCACTAGTCGTAATGACTCTTTACGAGTAATAGAGTGCTTTTCGCGGTCAAACTAGTACAGGCGCCCAATGTCACTATTGTGGTTATGACTAGGAGCCTACGAGTCATAAGGTTTTTGGATGAGTCATATGGTCCAACTCGTATGGTCAACAATTGGGATGCCTTGGGACTCTATTAAGACTATGAGTCTAGGGGATGACTCATAGTCAGTCGTTACGGGCCATAAGGTGACCCGTAATGACTACGCGGCAAATCTTTAGTGTTTCATTAAGGGTACTTTGGACATTTCCCCTTTCCCTAATTGTGACCCACGACCATACAACCATTTTGGGACACCATTATCATCCATAAAACATCATCAAAAGCATTCTTAAACTCTCTCTAATACCTAAGTCAAGAGCAACCTATGGTTAATCAAGGTTGATCATTTAGAGCTTCCAAGTGGTGATTTGTCTCCATTATTGTGCTACTTTTCGGCATGTACCTTTCCCCTTAAACTTGTCATGCTTAATATTATTCATATGGATTTGAATATGGATTTTCATTCGGGTTGAGGTCTTTGGGAAGTATTATTACTTGATTTGAATTCCCATGGTTTTCATGCAAATATTCATATCTTAATTATGCATTTTAAAAGTTGTCAGGGTGCATGGGTATGGTGAATGGAATAGTGGTCGAGGTATTCCCTCAAATTTGATGATTTTAATTTGGAATTTGGTTTTAGAAATTCTGTTACCCCAATCCACTTGCATAATTGGAATTGAAATATCGTTCATCAGATGATTTGGTTTACTTCGCTAAACTATTGCATTGCATAAATAGTTAAATGGATAATGAGGGTTTTGAAGGCCTTGTTGGCCATGTTTTGATTTTTAAACTTGATTTAATGAACAAAAGGGGTAGTATTCCCCCAATTGAAATTAATACACAAAGGCGGACGTGGTATTCCCCTTGGATGGTGGAATTGGTATGGCATAATTATAAGCTTACAAGAGTAATGGCATGACGATACCTGTGGTTGATGCCTTAACAGATAATTCCATGGTTAAATGGATAGGTTATGTGAAACTTGATTTAATTGGGCTTAAAGGGGGTTGTGTAGCTCACTATGGAAGGTCGAGGTCCCAGGGGGGCCGATAATGGAAACCACATTTATCAGTGCGGGAGTATTTATAAACATGTACAAGGTTCACACTTGAATATATATATATATATATATATATATATATATATATATATATTTGATATGTTGGGGTCGAGGTATTCCCTGGCTCATCTTTGATTTTCCTAGTTCGTGCGGCTAGCAGGCACTGGGATAGTTTCAGTAGGGGGAGCAGAACTCATATAGCCAGTGGATGCCCTTATGACGATTAGAGCTACATAGTCCAGGTTAATGATTTTAAATTTTATGTTAAAGTTAATGATTTTAAATTTTATGTTAAACCTTTTTCCCAATCCCTACATCTTATATGTATGTGTATGTATGCATGTAAGTGGACATGTACACTGAGTTTGGACTTAATTTCAAGTTGGCATTATTTTATCCCTTCCCTGAGTTACATGGTAGCGTCGACCCTGATAACTGTGTCCAAATGCTATATCCCCACACGATGCAGGGAACAAAGACACTTCCACTTTTCTTGCACAATGATCAGGCGATTCCTGGATTGATTATTAGTCCACTTGGAGTGGTGAGCTTCCATACTTTAGAAGACCACTATTTCATGTTGTTGTTTCATTTTGTTTTGCACTATTCTTTTTGGACTCTTATCTGCTATGGTCGAGGTCATGCCCCGACATACGTTGTTCTTGAATTTTAGAGGCTTGTGGAATATTGTGGATCGGGAAGGATGTTAAAGTTCCTAGATTTCCGTATGATTTAGTTGAGTTGCCTATCTTGTTATAGTTTGAAACTCATCTCTATCTTGTTATATGTTCTGTATTCATCCGCTGCTAGCTATATTATGTTTTCGTTGGCTAGGGTTTAGGTGGTGGTCTCCGATCCTCGGTGGAATAGAAGTACCCATCACATTTAGCTCCTAGTTCATGTCATGGCATAAGTTGGGTGCCCAACTCAAAATCAATAACAAACTCAATATTATGAGCAGGAGTAATTCCAAAGAGACTGGTTGGCAAAACATTAGGAAACTCATGAACTACCGGAACAGTGTCAAGTGACAGACTCTCCACAATAACATCATGAATATAAGTGAGGTAAGACTTTCAAACCCTCAAAATAATCCTCTTAGTATGGACATAAGAAATAATCCTCGTCCGCTCGTAGCTCATCGTTCCCTGCCATACAACTTGGTGTACGCTGGACATGGCTAACGTAACGGTCTTAGGAACATAGTCCATGCCCGCATGATAGTGGGATAACCAATCCATGCCCAGAATAACATCAAATCTACCATGTCCAATATTATAAGATCAACATTAGTATCAAAATCTTGAATAATCATCACATATGATCTGAAAGCCTGATCCACTGCTAAAGAGTCACCCATTGAAGTAGATACACATAATAGCATTGATAATGCATCTCAAGATAACTCTAACCATAGGTCATAGCAAACACATAAGAACAAGTGTATCCCTGGTCAAATAAAGCAATGGTTGACTCTATCCAACGACTCTTGGAGAAAGTCAATACCACATGGTCTAATCTCGGAGGTCTCAAACCAACCAATCGGAGAACGACATTACATACCATATAAAGCATCGAATGATGCCATCTCAATACTCTAATGATAACTGTTATTATATGCGGACTCTTCCAATGTTATGTGTTGCTCCTACTGACCATTAAAATCCATTACATAGGCTTTGAGTATATCGTTGAGAACCTGAAAAGTCCACTTTGACTGCCGGTCAATTTGGTGGTCAATGGTTGTAAGAAGATCCACCTGAGTACCCAAATCTTCTTAAAATCTCTCTAAAATCTTGAAGTGAATACTTAACCAAGGTTTGAAATGATTGATAAAGGCACACCATGCAAATAGACTATCTCATGAACATAGATACGGGCTAACCTTTCAGCACAGAAGGATATTTGAAAAGTAATAAAATCTGTCGATTTGGTCAACCAATCCACAGTGACCCCAATACCATCGAACCATGGGAGGTGTCAGGAAATCCACTAAAATAGTCCATGGTAATCCGCTCCCACTTTCACTTAGGAATGGCAAACCTCTGAATCAATTCACTAGGTCTCTAATGCTCGACCTTTATCTACTGAAAACATAGGTAAGGAGATACAAAGTCTGCCATATCTCTCTTCATGCCACTCCACCAATAATGCTTCCTCAAATCCCTATACATTTTAGTTGTGCCTAGGAAAATAAAATATTTTGAGTTATCGGCCTAATACAAAATTGCCGAAATCAACCCATCAACTCTCGGAACACAAATGCTGCTATAAATATCAAAACACCTTCTAAATATATGGTAGCCCTCTTAGACTCATCACTCAACTCATTTTAATGGATGATGAAAAGTCTCTTATCCTTAAATTGATGAGTCTTCTGCTCAAATAATGAAGACCTCGCCTCAATTCTAGCAAGAATCCTCCTAGGATCTGAAATATCATGTTGGACCATCAAGTTATCTAAAGACCAAAATTCCTATGCCAACAACCTCGAAAATTAAAATACAAGCTATGCTACCCATACTCACCGTCTTTTGACTCAAGGCATTCGCTACTACGTTTGCCTTTCTCGGATGATACAAGATAGAAATGTCATAGTCTTTTAGACACTCCATCTATCTCTACTGCCTAGAATTAAGCTCTCTCTGGGTTCTAAGATACTAAAGACTACGATGATCCATAAATATTTCACAAGGCATGCCATAAAGTTAATGCCTCTAAATCTTAAGCACAAAAACTACTACTTCCAACTCTAAATCATGAGTGGAGTAGTTGAGCTTATGCACCTTTATCTCTCTCAAATCATAAGAAATAACATGACCCTAATGCATCAACAAAAATCAGCAATAAAAATGAGCAGAACTACAATACATGGTGAATCCCTCACCATCAAAAGGAAGAGCCAAAATAGTAGTTGAAGTCAGAAATGCCTTAAGCTTTCTAAAGCTTAACTCACACTCCTTGGACTATCGAAAGGGAACTTTCTTTTGAGTGATCTGTCATAGGTGCTACAATAGTTATAAAACTCTCAATTAGCCACCTATATTAACCAGCCAAACTAATGAAGCTACAAACCTCAGTCGAAGATGTAGGCCTTGCCCAATAAAGAAAGGCCTCAATCTTTCATGGGTCTACTATAATCCCATCATTGACTCCATATTCCCAAAAAATGTCATCAACTCAATTAAAAACTCACACTTAGAGAATTTGGGAAAAAGTAAATATTCTTTCAAAGTCTAGAGCACAATCCTCAAATATTATGCATGCTCCTATCTACTTCTCAAATATATAAAGATGTCGTTGATGAATACATTCACAAAGGAATCAAAATAAGGCCTGAACACCTGATTTATCAAATCCATAAATGTAACTGAAGTGTTATTCATCCTAAAAGAAATCACTCAAAACTCATAATGACCTTAACGGGTCCTAAAGAATGTCTTTGGTTATCCTCACCCTGAATCCTCAACTAATGATAACTGGAACTCAAATAAATCTTAGTAAATATTGTTTAACCTTAAAGTTATTAAAAAATATCACCAATGCAAGTAATATGATACCTTTTCTTCACTGTCACCTTATTAGGCTACCTATAGCCAATACACATATGTATAGAGCCATCCTTCATCTTCATAACCTATACAGGATCTCCCCAAAGAGACATATCTAGTCTAACAAAACCCTTACCAAGAACATCCTAAAAATAAGCATTCATCTTTCTATTCTCCATAGGAGCAATATAGTAGGGTACTATAGAAATAAGTTGTAACACCTCAGGTTTTTACCTCAAAAAATTTCTTGAGGTTGGAGCTTACTGTTCAGACTATGGCTCACCTAACAAGTCATAAGGTCTCCTTACGAGTCATAGGGCTCGAGTCATAGGCTGACCAGTGAGGGTTGCATATGTTTCTGCTGTGACTACGATTAGGATGCCATGAGTTTTCATGGCTCTTTACTAGTCGTAAGGTATTTTCCATGGTCAAACTAGTGTAGGTGCATAATGTCACTATTGTGGTTACAAATAGGACCCTATGAGTCTTCTGGTCCATGTATGAGTCATATGGTATGACTTATAGGTTCAATAGTGGGGATGACTTATGACACTACTCAGACTACGAGTCTATGGGATGACTCTTAGTCTGTCTTAATGAGTCGTAAGGTGACCCATAATGACTAGGTAACAAATATTTAGTAATTCATTAAGGGTACTTTGGACATTTCCCCATTTACTCAATTGTGATCCACGACCTTAAAAACCTTTTGGGACCCTATTATCATCCATAAAACATAAACAAATGCACTCTTAAACTCTCTCAAATACCTAAGTCAAGAAAAAGCTAAGGCTTCTCAAGGTTGATTATTTAGATCTTCCAAATGGTGATTTCTCTCCATAAATGTGATACTTTCAGACATGTACCTCACCCTTTAAGATTGATTTGGTTAAAGCATGTGTTCAAATTATTACTCATGTGGATTTGAATATGGATTTTTATTTGGGTTGAGGGTTTTGGGAAGAATTGTTACTTGATTTGAATTCCCATAGTTTTGATGCCAATTTTCATGTTTTAATTATGTATTTTGAAACCCGTGAGTATGGTGAATGGAATAGCGGTCGAGGTATTCCCCCAAATATGATAATTTTGGTTTGGAATTTGGTTTCAAAAATTGTATTCCCTCAACCCACTTGCATAATTAGATTTGAAATATGTTTAATCACATGACTTGGTTTACTTTCTAAAACTATTACATTATATAAATGGTTAAATGGATAACAAGTGTTTTAAAGTCCTTGTTAACCATGTTTTTATTTGTAAACTTTATTTAATAAACAAAGGGGGTCGTGACATTCCCCCAACTATTATTAATATACAAGTCATGGTATTCTCCCAAGTTGATGAAATTGGTATGACATAATTATAAGCTTGCAAGCGTAATGATACGATGATACTTATGGTTGATACCTTAACGAATATTCCCTTGGTTAAATGGATGGTTTATCTGAAACTTATTTTCATTAGGCTTAAAGGGTTTTGTGTAGCTCACCATAAGAGGTGGAGGTCCCAAGTGGTCGATACTAGAAACCACGTTTTTCGGCATAGGGGTCTTTATGACCATGTGCATGGTTCCCTGGATCATCCTTGGATTTTCCTAGTTCGTGCGGCTAGCATACATAAGGACTAATTCACTTGGGAGAGATAAACCCATATAGCCAGTAGGTGCCCTTAAGACGGTTAGAGCTATATAGTCCAGGTTAATAATTTTATACTTTATGTTAAACCTTGTTCCCTATCATAATATTATATATATATATATATGTATGTATGCATGTATGCAAACAAGTACACTGAGTTTGGATTGAATTTCTCGTTGGCAGTATTTATCTATACCCTGAGTTATATGCTACCTCTTACCCCGCGAACCATCTTCAGACGTTTATGTTTGGAATTTATCCACTGCTTGATGTATTGTAGTTTTGTTGGCTAGAGTTCAAGGGGTAGTCTCTTGTCATTGGTGCACCTGAGATACCTATCACGACCTATTACAGAGTTGGTTCATGGTTATTGGGTGTCCACAAAGTCGGGTCAAGTCTCTTTTATGGGTTTGTAGTGCACCAAACTTATGAGGGAGAGTTTACAGGGCATTTAGGAATGTTTCCCTTTATTGTGATCTATTTTTTTGGGGCTATAGAGTCTAAGGTATTGAAATCTCCCCTAATTCTATTTGTTTACATTTTAGATTACGCCTCCCTGAAGATCTGATGCTTGTAGAAACTCTTTTTTCCCACCTGAGGATACTATCGGTCGAAATTGTTCTACCTATGAAAAAATAAACTCGGTCTAGGGAATCTGCTCCTGCCTGCCTACATGGATTTTTACAGGTCTCTACCCATCCTCTTTGGGCTTCTTAGGCGATGATGTGCATGCCCTATTACCCCAAGAAGATATTTCTAATTTCGAATTTAATCAATCTATTCATATGCTAACTTAGGTTGTGACTTCTCAGTCTCATTATCCTGACTGTGTTAGTTCTATTGTTCCATCTTTTGAGGTTACTAGAGTTGGCCAGTTTATACAATTATATCCCCCTACATTTATAGGGTCTAAGGTTAATGAGGATCCTCAAGGATGTTAGGAGTAGGAGAAATCGAGTGGTGATGATATTGAGCAGTGGTGATAGGAGTGGGAGCAATCGAGTGGTGACGATGCTGAGTAGGCTATGTAGGAGGAATTTTCTAGTGCTTTCCTTGGTCATTTCTTTCCTCAAGAGTTTATGGGGTTAATGCTGAGGAGTTTGTGAACTTGAGGCAAGAAAGGGTGAGTGTGATATAATATGCCTTCAAAATCCATTAGTTGTCTCATTACACTTTGAACTTGGTGTCTAGCATGAGTCCAAGAATGAGGAAGTTTGGTTTGGGTATGTCTCGGGACTTGGTGATAGAGTGTAAGGCGGCAATGTTGAACCATGACATGTATATCTCTAGATTAGTGGTTTAATTTTAGTAGGTTAAAGATGAAAAAAGAAGCAAGAAAAAATAGTGTAACGACCCAAAATTGCCTCCTGGGACATCACACGGTGCTTAAGGCTACAAGTAGCGTAAAGCTTACCCTTTGAGCCTGTTTCTATTAATAACACTCATTTCAAGATGAAATAATTCAAACACTAGCATAGTCATATCATATGAAAGGAAATATAGAGAAAATACTCGGTCCAAATGACCACAATACTGGAAACCTCAACACCACCACAATCTGATAACTGGTCTGATAAAGCCTCTACTAATCCATGAACTAGAGAGCCATTGGGATAGGTCCCCAACTGACTCGAAATGAACTGAAAATAACAACATAGCTCTCAAAATATGAAGATGTCTAAATATAGGTCCTCGAACCACGAAGACACATCACTATAGGAATGTAGATAGAGGTACTCAAAAAACACTGACGAGGTTGGGATTGAGCAACTAAACCTACATTATAAGACAATGTAGCACATAGACGTATATGTAGATCGGCACTTGAGAATGTACTAAGTATGTGGGAGTGCATGCATTTATATAAAAAACCATCAATACTCTTTTATTAAATCATGCATATAGTAAGTAATGACTCACATGGCTTGAATAAGTATAAAATGCAAAGCTCATGAATCATGTAAAATGGAACATGTAATACAATCTCGTGAGTCATTATACTTTTAGCTTTGAAATTTGTACTCTTTTCTTATTCTCATTACTCAAGGCTAAAGGAAACTTTAAGCAATACTTTCAACTCATGCATATGTCTCATGGAGATTAAAACTTCTTTAATGCTCAAGAACTCATAACTCTTTTGAACTCAAATATTTGGAATTCAGAATCATATAACCTTGGAACATACTTGAAGGCATTTCATTCACATTAGGAAAATATCTCATTTCAAGCTTTAGGGAAAAATACTCATATCAAGGGAAAGTATTTTAGTTTTAAAGGAAAATATCTCATCTCAATGCTTTAGTTTTAAGGGAGATTCTTTTAACCGACATAAACCATGTGAGCTACATAGAGTCCAATGTTTTATCCTCCTAAGAAAGAGACCTCACATTGGGGAGAGGCATCATACTCTTGCCAAAGAGTATAATCTCAACTCAGTGATCACTTATCTCATCCTCGAGCCTAATATCTCAGCCTTAGGCCCAACAATCATCTCGGCCTTAGGCCTATCCTATGGTGGCATGTAGTTCTAGGGTAAGAAACCATGGTAACTTACCCAACTTGGTGCTAACTACTACTCCCTTTAGTTTATCTCGCTCATCTCATGAAATTCCACTTTAGAATAATCTCATAGTTCAATAAGAACCCAATAATCAAATCTGTAATCTCATGTAGTAGAGTGAATTTCAAAACTCAATGACCATTAGGTCAAAACATTTCTCAATAATCTCAGAATACTCAAATCATGGGTGCTTATAGCATAATAGTTCATAAAATCTCAAGTCTCAAGTAAGGCTTAATAACCCATAATTAAATCTCAAGTTAGAACTCATCAAAAGCATAATAGATAGCATATAGATTCATAACTCATGTAGAAATCTGGAAATTTCAGCAATTTATCTCAAAATCTCAACATACTCATATACTTCAATGTTTCAAACATTTCAACTATTAACTTCTCAAGAATTAAAATCATGGGGTATAGACCCAGCTATAATTTCTCAAGAAAACATGTAAAAATCACTCCATTGGACTCTGAATTAAGGGAAACATCAAAATATTACAACCAATAACAATGAGTGAAAACCCCCAATTCAATTTTATGTAAAATCTCATAAATTACAGAGAATTGTAGTTTAAATAAGCCTTTGGGTATAAGGATGAAAGGATTACCTTTGTTCAAAACCCCACATACCTTGAATTAGAAGCTTTGGATGAACTCTCACTTTTGGAATTCTATTCGTATTCTTCAGTGAGGGTTCTTGAAGCCCTTGACTTGGGAACTTTTAATCTTGACTCAATTTAGAAAATCTATGGTGGATTCTTGAGATTCTTGGAAGAGGTTTTGGATACTTAGGATTTTTTTGGTTGAGAGAAATCTTGAGAAAAACTTCATAGTATGCTTGTCGATGACATCAGTTTTATGGGCCACCGTGATGTGCCACTATCGCAGTGGCTCACTGGAAATTGACAAATAGGAATTTGAGAGTCGCCACGATGTGGAGCCATCGTGTTGTTCCACTGGTTGGGACCTAGATCTTCAGCGCGATGCATCACAATCACGCTAGGCCACTGAAAATTGACTATTGAGAAATTGGGGTCCTCCGCGATGCACCACTGATGCAGAGTTCCATTGGAATTTGAAAATTGTCAAATAAACCCTCTCCGCGATGCGCAAAGCACTAAAATGATGTTGTTTTATGGCTAGGACTTAGATTAATAATAACTTCTTACCCGGGTATCAGATTTGGGTGAATTTTATATCGACGGAATCTTATCAAACTTCCCATGTGATAAAAATTCGAAAGTAGGGAAATTCTATATGGTTAACATGATACTCAGTTAGGAAGTCACTTTTCAATCTTTTAGGGCCAAAATCATACCTCACTTGGCATGCCCTAAGGCTCATTCTATGAGAGAATTTTTGTGGGATCTTATAATATCTCCCCCTTGGAAATATTTGATAACGCTCAAATTACACGTCAATTTAGTGCAAGGCGGTCGTCTTCAATACATTTACCCAACTTTGGATTCGGGGTCGAATCCACAGGGAACAATGTGATTGGCAATTAAACTCATTGGAAACTAAAGCTACAAGTTAAATTCAAACAACTGGTACAACAAGACAAAATGGGGGGTTTTGGAGATTAGCAAATAATTGTTGGTCACTTTAGTTTTAGTGTTTGTAATCAAGAGTTTATGGAAAACCAGAGTTATGTTCACTATGGGTTTTGGTATTTTACAGATACTAATAGTGATTCAAGATTCTCACGATAGGTAGGAACAACAGATTGTCTTTTTCGAAGTTATGCCTAAATATCTCTCGACCTACTTAAGCATTTAATTACCTAATCCTCTCGGACTTAGGAAATTTATATTCTCTGGCCAGACTTCACCTCAGGTCAGTTAACCTTGTTACAACGTCAATTATTAAATGGAAGGTTGGTAGCTTCCAAGTACCTGTCAATAATTCACTTCCTACTATAGTTGATTTCTTATCTCAAGCAAATCAAAGTAGGTGCTATCTATCATTTGTAACCAATAGACAATAATTAAAACCTCAGAATTATCAAGGAGTTCTATTACCTTTAAATCTTGAACACTTAGCAACTTACCAATACCTAACCCATAGATTCCATAATTCGGGTTAAGGGAATTAGCCACTCATAATGTATTAATCGAAACAACAAGTTGAATTCATAATTCGAAAAATGAACCTACAGCAAGCTGAATAGAAACGTGTGTTTCTCTGATTAGATCAAAGTAGAAATCCCAAAATATTGATGATAATCTCTTCAAAGTTAATTGTTTTGTTCAAACCAAGAAACTAGAAAGAAAATAAAAAAATATGTGCGTTGCAAAATAGGTTCAGAATCCTCGAGTACCAGCCGCCAAGAAAACCCTAAACAATACTTTAAATAGTTCACCCTAATTATGGAAATGAAATTACAGAGTTCAGTAATTTCTCAGAAAAGTGATGACATTTTGTGATGCCTTATCAAGAGTCTGACGACTTATCATAGATGTCGTCAGCTCCTCTTTGCTTTTGACATTCGCTACCTTAGGCTGATGATGCAGCGTGATGGCTTATCAGATCTTTGATGACTTATCACAGATGTCGTCGATGATTTACTTCAGCTCTCATGTTCTGACTTAGGCTAATAACGATCTTGATAGCTTATCACAACTCTGACGGCTTATCGCATGTCATCGTCACTTTTTCCAGCTGAATCCCATTCTCTATTTAAGGCTGATAACTTATCAGAGTGCTGACGAGTTATCAGGAATGTCGTCAGCCACACTTCTCTTCTTGTTGCTTCAGATTTCAACTCTTTTACTTCCATCATTGTTGGTTCTCTCTCATCTTGACTTCCACTGCAAAATCAAAGATAAAACAATCAAAAACAACAAAAGTTGCTTATCACTTTGCAATTATTCTCAGTTAAAAGCCTCAAATGTGTTAGCTTCTCACACATCAACACCCTCAACTTAAAACAATTGCTTGTCCCCAAGTAACTAAAACACAACCAAGAGGATAAAAAGTACATTCGACAGTCAACCATTCATATTATCTCAAAACATCTTCTCTATCTCCAAGGTCAATTAATTTTAAAAAACAACTGTGCATATTATTGAAGAACAACAATGCGACACATAGGAATCAAGATATAGCATCAATTCAGCAACAACAACCATGCATTTACCAAGATTACACTATCCCAACAAGTTAGCAACTAGTAATGTAACCAGTGTGCCCTTACAACAAAGAAGTCCCACTTCACTTATATATGAAATCAAGCATGTAAATAAAGGGACGGTCAAGAGACACTCGCTTGCAGAAAGAAGTTCCAGTCAATGTATGCCAAATACCATAAGCTTGCCCTTATTTTCATTACCAAGGCTTTCAGATAGGTTAGCTAGGATCACTATAGGTCTTCTCTTTGGCTTGTAATACAGACTAGGGGCTGGTATAATACTCGATGATATTTAAAGTGACTAAGCCTCCTTGACACTACACTAGCTTTTGGGATTTCACTCATTAGCCTTTTTCTATTCTTTTCTTTCTTGATCACACTTATTCAGGATGGGTGCGGTTCTTTTAGACAATCATTATTTCTTTTTCACCACTTTTCTTTTCTTATTTTTTTCCACCGCACCTAGATTTTTATTCTACCTTTCTTCATACTCATTTTACATCACGCACCCCATGGTAGCCACCCTCAACTTAGGCTATTTGCCTAAGTCAAAGTGCACAATGTCCAAGGAGGACCAGGGCCAAAACAGGTTTATTATGATTAAAAATGGGACGGTGATTGGTATCATAAAAAAATAGGATATTCAGGCTCAAAATAGGGATCAAGGGATATTATTCACACATGGAAGGTCATTTAGGCTAAAAGTGGAGCCTATGATCCTTTCCTAACTGCTATCCTACAACCAAGGCAAGACCAACCAGGCAAGTTCTGGATTTAACACACAATGGGAACTAGGTAGTATCTAACACACACAGAGCACAAAGGTACATCACAAGATACTACCCATTCGGTTCATGCAATTGTTTAGCAATGGTTATCATGTCACGAGTACTAATACTATACAAAGATGAACAGTGGTCACAAATAGATGCAAATCACACAGTTAAAGAATTAGACCACTAGAGAGATGTTCAAAAAATATCAAAATTGTGTTAACTACCTCAAGTACTTGTATTTCTCCTAGTCAACTACAAAATGTTACAACAAATCAAAATACACCTAAATATGCCGGCTCTACTAGGAATAAGACTCTAGGGAAAAGAGGCACGACAACAAAACCCCCAAGAGGACATCAACTCCCAAAAGTAGGCCCACCCTCAACTTAAAATCATGCAATGTCCCCAATGTGTCAAACCAAAACAAGAGAGTTAGAAACATACCTATGGCACCATGGGTGCGAAGATATAATGTCAATCACATAATACGAATACAAACAAAAAAATATTTTGGGTTGCCTTCCAAGCAGCGCCTAATTTAGTATCGCGGCACAATCCAAATCAATTTTTTCCTCCACCTTGAGGATATGAATTTCACCCCCAACTTAGAGTCCATCTTCTTGCCTTACTCATAGGTGGTGGTACAAAAATTAATAAGTTGAGTAATGGATTGAGCATTGTAAACTAATCGGTCTAAAAGTGAAGTGTGTTTTTATGTTGCTTATCAAGTGTAAAATAAAGAATATAGGATTCTTGTTCCTCATCTTCACACTCTTCCATTATTCAGATGATTCTACAAACAAGAAATCATCTTAAGATTATGTGGAAAAATGCTTCGAGTGAAGCCCAATTAATTCTACTTCAAAATTTACACTATCTACTACACACTCACTTTTATTCACCTTCTCAATGTTAGCCTCAAGATCAAGATGACAATCGAGTGGTTGCGATTCTTGAGTTTTCTCCTCAAATTGGCTAATGTCCTCCTTATATTCTTCTTTGTTTAGCCACCGTAAACATGGTGGGAGTGGTAACTCATTTAGCTCTGCCCACAACTATTCTTGATTCTCTAATATTTATTTCATCAATTTGTTTGCTCACTTTGACCACAAGCCAAACACCAAGTTACAGTAAGTAGGACAGTATCTGCATCATATTATGAAGGTCCAGTCCATGAACTTCCAGGTAAATCTAGACAGCAAGCCTCAAAATATAGTCCCCCACAATAATAACAAGAATTGTCATCACTCAAAAAACTGTCTATCCAGGCTGACATCTCAAGAAAGGTGTGATAAAATAAAAAAAATAAAAAATAAACTAAACAAATATTTACAAGTTTGAATTCAAGCAAGTAAACTAAAATTTTAAACCAACTCAATATGCCAAATTGTTCCCCAACAACGGTGTCATTTTTGACAACGCTCAACTTACACGTCAATTTAGTGCAAGGCGATCGTCGTCAATATATTTACCCAACTTTGGAGTCGGGGTCGAATCCACAGGGAATAATATGAGTGGTGATTAAACTCATTTGATACTAAAGTTACAAGTTAAATTCAAACAAATGGTACAAAAAGACAAAATGGGGTTTTTGGAGATTAGCAAATAATTGTTGGTCACTTTAGTTTCAGTGTTTGTAATCAAGAGTTTATGGAAAACTAGAGTTATATTTACTATGGGTTTTGGTACTTGACAGATGCTAATAGTGATTCAAGATTCTCATGATAGGTAGGAACAACAGATTGTCATTATCAAAGTTATGCCAAAATATCTCTTGACCTACTTAAGCATTTAATTACCTAATCCTCTCGGATTTCGGGAATTTATATTCATTGACCTGACTTCACCTCAGGTTAATTAATCTTGTTACAACATCAATTATTAAACGGAAGGTTGGTAGCTTCCAAGTCCCTATCAATAATTCACTTCCTACTGTAGTTGATTTCCTATCTCAAGCAAATCAAAGCAGGTGCTATCCATCATTTGCAACCAATAGACAATAATTAAAACCTTGAAATTATCAAGGAGTCCTATTACGTTTAGAATTTTAAACACTTAGCAACTTACGAAGACCTAACCCAAAGATACCATAATTTGGGTTAAAGGGATTTATCCACTCCTAATGTAATAATCGATACAACAAGTTGAATTCATAATTTGAAAGATGAACTTACAGAAAATGAATAGCAATGAGTGTTTCTCAGATTAGATCAAAGTAGAAATCCCAAAATATTGATGATAATCTATTCAAAGTTAATTGTTTTGTTCAAGCCAAGAAACTAGAGAGAAAATAATAAAATACATGCATTCCAAAATAGGTTCGGAATCCTCAAGTACCAGCCCCCAAGAAAACCCTAAACAATACTTTAAATTGTTTACCCTAATTATGGAAAAAAATCACAGAGTTCAGTAATTTCACGAACTGGTGACGACATTTTGTGATGCCTTATCAGGAGTCTAATGACTTATCATAGATATCATCAGCTCCTCTTTGCTTTTGACATTCGCTGCGTTAGGCTGACATGAAGCATGATGGCTTATCAGATCTTTGATGACTTATCACAGATGTAGTCGATGATTTACTTCAGCTCTCATGTTCTGCCTTAGGCTAACTACGATCTTGATTACTTATCACAACTCTGACGGCTTATCACATTTCGTCGTCACTTCTTCCAGCTGAATCCCATTCTCTGTTTGAGGCTGATGATGAAGCTGATAACTTATCAGAGTGCTGACAACTTATCAGGAATGTCGCCAGCCACACTTCTCTTCTATTTGCTTTAGATTTTAACTCTTTTACTTCTATCATTGTTGGTTCTCTTGCATCTTGACTTTCACTATAAAATCAAAGATAAAAGAATAAAAAACGATAAAAGTTGCTTAAGACTTTGCAATTATGCTCAGTTAAAAGCCTCAAATGTGTTAGCATCTACTCACACATCAACATTCGTCCTCGAATATCGCTAGTTAGACTAAGAACATAGGAAAAACTGAGTACACATAGCTGAAGCAAGTTGCTAAAATGGGTTCAAAATCTCTCTAAATTCTTGAATGCCTTGGAAATGGGAAGAATTTATACAAGGATAGATGCATATAGCTGAACTTTAGATTAGAAGGGCTGAATTAAGGAAGAATAATACCTTCGGATTAATCTAAACTTGCAAAAAAGAGGTGCGGGTACTTGGCTCGCATGTTTGCTTCTGCCTCCCAAGCAGCACCCTCAATAGACTGGTTCTACCACAAACTTTGACCAAGGGAACTTCTTTGTTCCATAGTCTATGGATCTGAAAATCTAGGATCTCAATATGAATCTCACGAAGGAAAGACTGTTCTGAATATCGGCATTCTTTGAAGGATTTACTACAATGGAATCACCAATATGCTTCTTAAGCATGGAGGCATGAAAAATAAGATGAACAACTGACAACTCTGTGGGAAACTCAACCTCATATGCCACCTTACCAACATGGCTCAAGACTCTGTACGGGCTAACATAACGGGGACTAAGCTTCCCTTTTTTAGCAAACCTTTTCACCCCTTTCATAGGTGAAATCTTCAAGTATACCAAATCACCCACTTTAAACTCAAGATCTCTTCTCCTCACATTGGCATAAGACTTTTGATGACTCTGGGCGGTCTTCAACCTCTCTCTAATCAATTAAACTATCTCCATAGCTTTAAATACTACATCAGGCCTGTCACGGTAGCTTCACCCACTTCAAACCAACCTAAGGGTGATCTATGTATCCTATCATACAAGGCCTAAAATGGTTCCATCCCGATGCTAGCATGCTAATTATTATTATAGGCAAACTCTATCAATGGAAAATCCTCATCCCAACTATCTTTGAAATCAAGAGCACATACCCTCAACATATCTTCTAGGGTCTAAATGGTCCTCTTATCTTGACCATCTGTCTGTGGATGAAAAGCGAAACTCAAAAGGACTTGGGTACCAAGACCCTGCTGGAATGCCCTCTAAAATTGAGAAGTAAATTGAGTGACCTTATCCGAAATGATAGACGAGGGAACTCTGCGAAGCCTGACTAACTCCCGAATATATAATCTAGCATAATCTTCAGCTATATAAGACCTATGCATGGGCAGGAAATGCACAGACTTAATCAGTCTGTCTACAATAACCCAAATAGAATCATGATGACGACGTGAAAGAGATAACCCAGTTACAAAGTCCATATTCACCACCTCCCATTCCAAGTGGGTATACCAAACCCTTGCATCACACCACCAGGTCTTTGGTGCTCTACCTTAACCTATTGGGACGTTACATACTTTGCTACGAACTCAGGTATATCTTTCTTTATACCATTCCAGCAATAGATTTCCCGCAAGTCGTAGTACATCTTGGTAGTGATGGGATGAATAAAATACCGCACGCCATGTGCTTCAGCCATAATTCTCTGCCTCAAATCATCAACACATAGAACACACAATCTACCTTGCAATATGAACACACCATCTCCTCCTTGGGAGAAAACCTCTACCTTTTGTCCTTTAACGGACTCCTTCACTTTGACTAAACTAGGATCCCTATTTTGCTTCTTTTTCACTTCTGAAACTAAAGAGAATTCAGAACTACTCTGCATCAACGTACTCCCCTTGGATGAATCAAGCAACCTAACACCCAATCTAACCAGAAAATGCACATCATGAGCTAAATATTTCTTACCTTCCTCTACATGAGCAACACTACCCATTAACAATCTGCTAAAGGTATCCACCACTAGTTGGCCTTGCCCGAGTGATGTAATACACTTATATCATAGTCTTTTAACAACTTCAACCACCTTTTCTACCTAAGATTCAACTCCCTCTGAGTAAATACATACTGCAGGCTCTTATGATCAGTAAACACATCAACATGAACACCATAAGGATAGTGTCTCCAGATTTTCAAAGTAAAGACCACAACAGCTAACTCAAGATCAAGGGTTAGGTAATTCTTCTCATGCTACTTTAACTGTTTAGAGGCATAGGCTATAACCTTACCTCTTTGTATCAACACACAACCCAAACCAATTCTTGAGGCATCACAATACAACATAAAACTATCTATACCATCAGGCAAAGTCAACACATAGCTGAAGTAAGTTGAGTGTTCAACTCCTAAAAACTCTTCTCACAAGAATTTAACCACTGGAACTTAACTTTCTTTTGGGTTAAATAGGTCATGGGAGATGCAATAGAAGATAAACCCTCAATAAAATGGTGGTAGTAGGCAGCTAGACCCAAAAAAATCCTAATGTTAGACGGGGAGATAAGTCTAGTCTAATTTTTCACAGCTTATGTTTTTTGGGGATCAACTCTAATACCTTCGGCTAAAATGATATGACCCAGAAAGGCTACATACCTTAGCCAAAATTCACACTTACTGAATTTGGAAAACAACTGGTGCTCTCTGAGGGTTTGTAAAACAATTCTAAGATGATTCGCATAGTCATTCTCATTACGAGTGTACACAAGGATATCATCTATAAAAACAATAACAAACATATTAGGATATTGCTTGAACACTCGATTCATGAGGTCCATAAATACGGCTGGGGCATTGGTTAGCCCGAAGGACATGACTTGAAACACAAAGTGACCATAGCGGGTTCAAAAAACTGTTCTTAGAATATCACACCCCCTCACTTTAAGTTGATGATAGCCGAATCTAAGGTCTACCTTGAAAAAATAACTTGCACCATGTAATTGGTCAAACAAGTCATCAATTCTCGAAGGAGGATATTTATTTTTTGACTGTGACCTAGTTAATTTGATGATAGTCAATGCACATACGCAAAGAATCATCTTTTTTTTGCATGAATAAAATAGGTGCGCCCAAGGAGAAATACTGGACCTTATGAAACCTTTGTCTAAAAGATCTTTGAGTTACTCGTTCAACTCCTTAAGCTCCGCAGGTGCTATATGGTATAGTGGAATAAAAATGGGAAAAGTGTTGGGAAGAAGGTCAATCCCGAATTCTATCTCCCTATCAGGAGGTATCCCGGGGAGATCTTCTAGAAAAACATTAGAAAACTCATTAACAATGTTGACTGACTAAATAGTTGGAGCCTCGTACTTAGTTTGTTTGACTCTAACTAAGTGAGAGATGCAACCTTTGGATATTATCTTTCTGGCTTTGAGATAGGAGATAAAATAACTCTTGGGAGATATTGAACTCATAGACCACTCAAAAACTGGTTCATCAAGAAACTGAAACTTGACCACTCGAGTACGATAGTATACATACACATAAAAAGAATGAATCCAATCCATACCCAGAATAAGGTCAAAATCTACCATGTCTAACTCTATCAAATTCGCAAGTATACCTCTATGAAGAATAGTAATAGGATAATATCTATACACTTGTTTAGCAACAAATCATCCCCTTCTGGTGTGGAGACTAGGAAATGCTCAGGAATTCTTTCGGGACTCATTTTGAAAATCACAGTCACAAGTGGGGTCACATAGAAGAGACTTAACCCGTGGTCCAACAACACATAAACATTAAAACAAAAGAGGCGGAGCACACCAGTAACAACATCGAGAGTGTCCTCCTGCTCCTGATGGGATGGTAAGGCATAGAATCTATTGTAGCACTGACCACCAGCAGTGCTAGATAAAGCGCCCTAAGCAAGAGCGGGATGGGATGCAGGAGCTGGTGCACTAGTAGCCGGTGCCAGAGGTCGAGCATCTCTGTTCCCCTGTATAGCATTAGGGAAATCTCTAAGTCTATGGCCCAGCTTTCCACAACCAAAACAACCCCTCAAATCTACAAAACACTCATTGGGATGATCCCTACCATACTTAGCACAAGAAGGATAACGGGGCCTGTTACCAATACTGTTCTGTGACCTAGACATAAAGGATCTTCCCCCTTGCTCCTACCTCCTTCTAGGTGCAGGAGCACTAGTTGATAAAGGCACTGGTACAGACAGACGCCTCTGAAACTAAGAGCACTTCCCTCCATGGAACCTAGGATGGCTATACTCATGCTGCTCAGATCTAGCCCTTTTGTTACCCCTCACTTGATCTCTCTCCCTAATCTTATCCACCTCTATCTGTTGGGCATTCATCATCAACCTAACGAAATCCATATCCCTATGTAGCATTGCAGTCCTAAACTTTTTTAGTACTAACCCAGAAACACCGGTCACAAACATCCTCATACTAGTGCGTGTCAGAAATCAAATCAGGAGAATAATTGGCCAACTGATTAAAATTCAAGCAGTACTCCTTAACAGTCATGGAGCCCTGCCTCAAGTTCATAAACTCCTTAATCTTTGCTTCCCTCATATCAAGAGAAAAGAACTTGTCCAAGAATGCATCTTGGAACACCTGCAAGTCATAGGAGCAACATTCTCACCTCACCCTTTCTCCATGATCCAACCCTATCATAAGCTACAAGTAGCCCCAAGCTAACCCTTTGAGCCTGTTTCTAGTAATAACACTCATTTCAAGATGAAATAATTCAAACACTAGCATATTCATATCATATGAAAGGAAATATGGAGAAAATGCTCGATCCAAATGACCAAAATACAAGAAACCTCAACACAACCACAATTTGATAACTAGTCTGACAAAGCCTCTACTAATCAATGAACTAGAGAGCCATTGGGACAGGTCCCCAACTAACGCAAAATAAACTATAAATAACAACATAGTCTCTCAAAATATGGAGATGTCTGAATGTAGGTCCTCAAACCATAAGGACTCACCACTATAAGAATGTAGATAGAGGTACTCAAAAATCACTGATGAGGTTGGAACTGAGCACCTGAACCTACATTATAAGATAATATAGCACATAGACATATATGTGGATCAGCACTTAAGAATGTACTGAGTATGTGGGGTGCATGCATTTATATAAAACAACATCAATACTCTTTAATCAAATCATGCATATAATAAGTAATGACTCACATGGCTTGAATAAGTATAAAATGCAAAGCTCATGAATCATGTAAAATGGAGCATGTAACACAATCTCGTGAGTCATTATACTTTTAGCTTTGAAATTTGTACTCTTCTCTTATTCTCATTACTCAAGGCTAAAGGAAACTTTAAGCAATACTTTCAACTCATGAGTATGTTTCATGGAGAGTAAAACTTCTTTAATGATCAAGAACTCATAACTCTTTTGCACTCAAATGCCTGGAATTCAGAATCATATAACCTTGGAACATACTTGAAGACATTTCATTCACTTTAGAAAAATAAGTCATTTCAAGCTTTAGGGAAAAGTACTTATATCAAGGGAAAGTATTTTAGTTTTAAAGGAAAATATCTTATCTCAAATCATTTCTTTTAAAGGAGATTCTCTTAACTGATATAAACCATGCGAGCTACATGGATTCAAACATTTTTTCCTCCTAAGGAAGAGACCTCACATTGGGGAGAGGCATCATACTCTTGCCAAGGAGTTTAACCTCAACTCAGTGATCACTTATCTCGGTCTCGAGCCCAATATATCAGCCTTAGGCCCAACAATCATATCGGCCTTAGGCCCATCCTATGGTGGCATATAGTTTTGGGGTAAGATATCGTGGTAACTTACCCAACTCGGTGCTAAATACTACTCCCTTTATTTTATCTCGCTCATCTCATGAAAATCTACTTTAGAATAATCTCATGATTCAATAAGAACCCAATAATCAATTCTGTAATCTCATATAGTAGAGTGGATTTCAAAACTTAATGACCATTAGCTCAAAACATTTCTCAATAATCTTAGAATACTAAAATCATGGGTGTTTATAACAGAATAGTTTATAAAATCTCAAGTCTTAAGTTAGGCTTAATAACCCATAATTCAATCTCAAGTTATAACTCATTAAAGGCATAATAGATAGCATATAGATTCATAACTCACGTAGAAATCTAGAAATTTCAGCAATTTATCTCAAAATCTCAACATACTCATATACTTCAATGTTTCAAACATTTCAACTATTAACTTCTCAAGGATTAAAATCATGGGGTATTAACCCAGCTACAATTTCTAAAGAAAATATGTAAAAATCATGCCATTAGACTCTCAATTCAGGGGAAACATCAAAAGCTTGCAACCAAAAACAATGGGTGAAAATCCCAATTCAATTTCATGTAAAATCTCATTAATTGCAGAGAACTCTTGTTTAAATAAGCCTTTGGGCACAAGGGTGAAAGGATTATCCTTGTTCAAAACCCCACATACCTTGAATTAGAAGCTTTGGATGAACTCTTGTTTTTGAAACTCAATTCTTACTCTTGAATGAGGGTTCTTGAAGCCCTTAACGTGGGAACCTTAAATCTTAACTCAAGTTAGAAAATCTATGGTGGATTCTTGAGATTCTTTAAAGAGGGTTTAGATACTTAGGTTTTTTTTCTTGAGAGAAAACTTGAGAAAAACTTCATAGAATGCTTGTATATGACTTCAATTTGGTGTTTGCATGGTTTAAGAGGCTTGAAAAAAGTCCAAATTGCCCTTTTGAACTTCTATACGAAGCTAGAATAATTGAACTGGGAACCCAGTTTTATGGGCCTCTGCGATGCACCACTATTATGGTGGCTCACTGGAAATTGAAAATTTGGAATCTGGGAGTCACTGTGATATGGAGCCATCGTGTTATCCCACTGGTTAGGACCTGGAACTTCAGCGCGATGCATCACAATTGTGCTAGGCCATTGAAAATTGACTATTAAGAAATTAAGGTCCTCCGCGATGTGCCACTATTGCGGAGTTCCACTGGAACTTGACAATTATCAAATAGAACCTCTCTGCGATACGCCAAGCACTAAAATAATGCTGTTTTACAACTAGGACTTAAATTAGCCATAACTTCTTTCCCAGGTGTCGGATTTGGGCGAATCTAATATCGATGGAAGGCATATCAAATTTTCCATATGATAAAAAGTTAAAATTAGGGAAATTCTATATGGTTAACATGATACTCACTTAGGAAGTCACTTCTAAAATATTTTAGGGCCAGAATCATACATCTATGAGAGAATTTTTGTAGGGTCTTATAAATAGAAGAGAGGCAAAATAAGAAATTTAGATTTTTATAAAAGAGTGGAGGCCTGAAGAAAAGTAGTAGAGATGGTAGGCAGTAGGGCGAGAAGAAGGCTTAGGGAAATTCTAGTTCTTATTATATGGCTAGTGCTTTGTCTACTAAGCCATGTGGCGATCGTTACTTTCAAGATGATAGTGGGTTTAAGTCATAGGGTGCTCGGACCCAGTCTAGTTGATCACAGTTTGCTACATCATATCCTCCCTGAAGGTTCTTTAGATAGATGCACTATGATTATTGTGATGAAAGAAGGATTCTGTGTTTTAAATATAGGCGGCCTAGTCATTGTCAGAGGAAATTTTTGATAGAAAATATTGCTAGAAGACCTAATAAGGTTTTAGTTTCTACTTTTTCAGCTCCTACGTCAAAGGGTACTACTTCTAGTACCAGCGCTGTCTGAAACCATCGTTATGCTCTTTCACCCATCAAGAATCTGAGGCATCTCCTAATGTTGTTACTGGTATGTTACAACTTTTCTCTCATAATGTATATTGTATGCTTGATTCTGGGTATACCCTTTTTTATGTGACCCCTTATGTGGTTGTTCATTTTGGTTTTGGTCCTAGGAGTATTATTGATCCCTTCTTTATGTCTATCCCATTCGATGATTTTATTGTTGCTAGAAGGGTCTATAAGGGTTTTCTAGTATCTATTTGGGATAGGGAGACATTGGTGGATTTGATTAAATTAGATATGGTAGATTTTGATGTGATCTTGTGAATGGATTGGCACCATTTGTGCTATGATTCTCTAGACTGTCAGACCTGTAAGGTCAGTTTTTATTCCTAAATAAACTAATAATGGAATGTGAGTGAAGTTCCTTAGTTCCTAAGGGAAGATTCATTTCGTATCTTAGAGAATGGAAATTTTTTATTAAGGGGTGTCTATATAATCTAGTTTTAGTTAGAGATTCTAGTTTTATGGTTCCCTCTCTACAGTCTGTTCCTATTGTAAATGAATTTCCTGAAGTGTTTTTTGATGATTTTCCTGGTATTCTCCCGAAAGGGAAATAAACTTTGGGATTGATCTTCTACTGGATACTTGTCCTATCTTTATTCCTCTATACATAATGGCTCCAACAAATTTGAAAGAACTTAAGGAGGAATTAAAGGATTTTCTTGATAAGGGTTTTATCTATTCTAGTGTGTCTCCATGGGGTTCTCCCATGCTTCTCACATGTTAGAAGGATTGTTTCCTTTGGATATCTATAGATTCTTGGCAATTGAATAAGGTGATTGTAAAGAATTAGTACCCTCTTTATAGGATGGAAATCTCTTTGACTAGCTTTAGAGTGCTAGATGTTTTTCTAAAATTGATCTTTGGTCTGGGTATCATCAGTTGAAGATTGGGGAGGCAGATATCCCAAAGACTACCTTCGGAACCTGATATGGTCATTATGAGTTTCTGGTAATTTTATTTAGGTTAACTAATGCTTCAACTATATTTATAGACTTGATGAACTGGGTATTTAGGAAGTTCTTGGATTTATTTGTGATTGTGTTTACTAAAGACATCTTGGTAAATTCTAAGAGTGAGGAAGATCATGCCCATTGCCTCTGTATAGTTTTGCAGACTCTTAAGAATTATTGATTGTATGCAAGTTTTTCGAAGTGTGAATTTTTGTTGATTGCTTTAACCTTTCTTGCTCATGCTGTTTCAAGTGAGGGGATCATGGTAGTTCCACAAAAAGTTTAGGTGGTTAAGAAGCGGCCTAGATCTATGACTCCAATTAATATTTGGATCTTCTTAGGTTTAGCCGATTATTATAGGGGAGATTTGGGGAATGGTTTTTGTCAATTGCTACTCTGTTGACCAAGTTTACTTAGAAAAAGGTTAAGTTTTTGTGGTTTAAAGCTTGCGAGGGAAACTTGGGATAAGTTGACTTCTGCTCTATTTTTTACCCTACCCAAGATTAGTAATGGGTTTGTTGTTTTACTGTGATGCATAGCGTGTGGGACTAGGTTGTGTTTTGATACATCATTGTCACTCGAAAGGAGTTAAATCTCAAGTAAAGGAGATGGCTTGAGTTTCTCAAGAACTATGACATGATTCTTCATTACCATCTAGTTAAAGCTAATATGGTTGTTGATCCTCTTAGTAGGTTGTCAACGGGTAGCTTATCTCATGTGGATGAGAAGAAGCATGGATGGGTGAAGGACATTAACAAGTTGGCTAATCTTAAAGTTCATCTTTTGGATTTTATGTATGGAAGGGTGATTGTACATAAGGAGTTGAAGTCATCTCTCGGTGTTGAGGTGAAGGAGAAACAAGTTTTAGACCCCACCTTGATGAAGATTAAGGCTAAGCTAGGTCAGTAAAAGGTCATGGCATTTGAGATTGGTGGAGATGGTATCTTAAGGTACAATGTTATATTATTTGTTCCTGATATGGATGGGCTACAGGAAAGAGTTTTACTGAGGCTCACGAGTTGAGGTATACCATTCATCCTGGCTCGATGAAAATGTATTATGACTTGAAGGAGATTTATTGATGGAACAACATAAAGAGAGATGTAGATAACTTTGTTGATAAGTGTATAGTGTGTCATAAAATGAAAGATTAGTACATGAGGCCTGGCAGCATGTCTTAAGATATTGAATTTCCCATGTGGAAGGGGGAGGTGATCAACATGGACTTTTTTACTTGGTTTCTGCAGTCTCAAAATCTATAGGATTCGATTTGGGTCATAGTGGTTAGGATGACTAAATTTGCCCACTTCTTACCTATGAGGACTACTTACATTGGAGAGGATTATGTGAAATTATTTATTCTGGAGATCGCAAAATTTAGTGGTGCTCTATTTTCTATCATTTGAGATTGAGGTATGCAGTTCTCTTCTTGCTTTTAGCATTCGTTTTACCAAGACATGGTAAGTCGAGTGAACCTTAGCACCGCATTCCTCCCTCAGACAAATTAAAAAGTGAAGAGTACTATTTAGCCTTTGGAAGATATGCTAAGGGCCTATATGGTCGATTTTAGAGGTAGTTGGGTGGATCATTTTCCTTTCATCGTGTTCGCATTTAATAACAACTATCACTCTAGTATTAGGATGACTTATTTTAAAGATATTAATGGTAGGAGATATAGATCTAGCATCAGGTTATTTAAGGTTGGTGAGACCAGATTGTTTTGTCCAGACTTGGTTCACCAAGCCACGAAGAAGGTGAAGGTGAATCTAGACAGACTCAAGACTACTCAAAGTCGCCAAAAGTCCTATACAGATGTGAGATGAAAAGAGTTAGATTTTGATATTCCTACTTTAGTATTTTGAAAGGTGTCTCCTATGAAGGGATTTATGAGGTTTGGAAAGAAGGTAAAATATCCCAAGTCTTGAACCCTAAAAAAATTTCAAAGGTTTTGGGACTTTATGGATTGGAACGACTCAAGGGAGTCAGTCATACCCTTGAGTATGATTCGTAGGCTGCCTTGAGGGTTCACTCATACCATAGGTAGTATGTTGGGCTTATCTACCACCTAAGATTATACTCAACTAAGTAAGAGTACTATAGGAACATACGAGTGATTTAAGGTAATTTGTATGGAGCATATTTGAGTGATCTTAGGTAATCTGTCCAAGGTATGATTGGTGGGTACGATTGGGGGTGTCACTCATACCATTGGTTATGAGTTGAGGGAGGTAGAGTCATATAGAAACCAGTAGGTAAGGTTTCGCTAGGTCTTGGGTATGAATTGGGGTACCACTCGTACCCTAGGATACAAATGGTAAAGGCAGTCGTACCCCTGGGCCTGACTTGTTTTAATTTTAAGTCAAGGGTAGTTTGGATGTTTCCTACTCCTAAAACCTTATGTCCTCACATTATATAACCAAATATAGCCTTCCATAATACTTTTTAAAGGATTAAAACACTTTAAATACTCTCTCAAACTCACTTTTGAAAGATTCGAGGCTAGGGTTTCTTAAGTGTTCTTCAAAGGGCTCAAAGGTCAAGATTTCTCCTGTTAATCTTTATGTATAAGGACTTTACTCCTTTGCTCATTGTTATTTCAAATTAAAGACATGTTTGTTGTGTTTTAAACATTGGTTTATGAATCATGAATGGTGGATTTTGAAATATTGTTGAGGGTTTTGATGTATACGGTTTGGTATTGGATTAAACAATGTTTTTATATATTTTTGTTAATGGTTTTACATATGTGGTTGGTTGTTCGTTATGCTTTAACTAATGGGTCTTAATTAACCCTAATTATTGTGATTTGTGCATTCTTTTTGGTCTTGGTAAATGTATGCCCTTAACATGTTTGATAAATTGCCTCAAAGAATATTTTTACTGTATTGTTGAACTTTTATTAAAATTCTTGCGTGGTTTGGTTGGTAATGGATCTTTAAATAGTTTTGGATGGTTTTGCATGGTTTAAATGATATAAATGCTTTAAAAATTTCGCATGGTTTTATATGGTTTGGAATGATTTAAAAGGTGAAGGTTTTGGTGGCGATGATTGGTCTATTTTGCTAACATTGCAGGATATATGCAAATCGCTCAAGTGAATACATCAATAGAATGTGTTTAAAAAGTTTGGAAAGGTAAATAGCTACACATTTAAGCTTTTGGGGTATAGACTCTCCCAAGTTGATTTAATATGGTAATTGGAACGGGTACTTAAGGTCCCTTATACCTACATATGGTTAGTATGATGATACCACCACTTAATGGCCTTTGTTAATAAATGGTAAATGGATTGCTTGGAAATGGTTTTAATTGGTCATTAAAGAGGAAGGTGTAGCTAAGTCGTAGAAGGTGGACGTCCCGAAGGGACCAAAATTAGAAACTCATATTTGTCGGTATGAGGTTGGTCTTGGTGGACCATGCACATTATGTCATACCTCATATTGGTGGATGAAATAGTTATCGCAATGGGATACTTCCTTGGTCGTGCGGCTAGATAGATTGGGGTCTTTCAGCAGGGGGAGCTGAACCCATATTGCTCGTGGGTAACTTAGGACGGTAAAGGTGCAAAGCCCAGGTAATAGCTTAAATGTATGCTAAACCCGGTTCTCTTTCTCAGACTTATATAGGTATTGTTGTATGTATTATGGATGATTTTACTTGATTTTATAAATGGCATTATTTTATTCTTATCCTGAGTATATGCTAGTGTTCACCCACTAACCCGTCTATAGGCGGATGCATTCCCATACTTGTAGGATCTGGCCATTTTATTCTTCTTGCATAATGATCAGATTCGGGATCAGCTATTGGATTAAAGTGGTGATCTTCCATAGTTCAAAAGGCATCTATTTCATGTCATGGTTTACTTTACATATTTTTATCTTTCATAAACTATGGGTTTTGGCTATGGTCGAGGTCATATCCCGACTAGGTACTCTTTGGTTGGTTTAGAGTCTTTGTATGGACAATTATGGACTTGGGTATAGTATGGATTGGTTATGTTATATTTGTATACATTGGTTTATTATCATGGTATTAGTTTATGGTTTTTGCATTAGTTTGGTTGGTTATTGGGTGGTTGGACTCGATTGGGTTGGTCTCGGTTATAGACTTATCCTAGAGTTACCACATGCTTGGATACACTATCTTGTTATATGTTCAGACTTCAGCTGACTTAATGTATGCATTTAGTGGTTGGGTTGGGTAAAGGGGGAGGTTCCTGGTCCTAGTTGGGCTTGGATTTGCCTATTACGTCTAGGCCCTGGTTTGGGTCGTGACAAGTTGGTATTAGATCCTTAGGTTTGGTGTCATAGGGTGTCCACAAACCCTTATTGAGTAGAGTCTTGCTTATGGGTGTGTCTTGTACCACACTTATAATCAGACGAATATGAGGCATCTAGGAATATTTCACTTTCTTAGTTATTCTACGTTCGGGATATGAAGTCTAAGGTCTTGAACTCTTCTCTGAATCTTTTCATCTCATCTTTTGGATTATGCCCTCTTAAAAATCTAAAGTTCTTGGAAACTTACCTATCTCACTCGGGGACAATATAGATAGATCTAGTCCAACGCGTGGGGCTTTAGGTTTTTATATAATGGGGAGGCCAATGGTATGGTGGTAATTGGTCTAAGAGAAAGAGTTGGGTAAGTCCTAACTCCTATTCTATGGTTGGTACTCCTTACTTGAATTTATGGAGAGATAAATATTCTCAGGTTGGTTATGCTTCTAGGGAACAAGGCGCCTAATCTCTGTCTAATGAGGCTAATCCGCATTATAGTATCCTCTTTATAAATTTTATGGTAGGTCACACCATGGTTGTTGCGATGAAATAGGGAATCATTATTATAGTTGTGGTCAATTGGGTCACATACAATGGGAGTATCACATAAGGATTACCGCTTGGGCAAATAGGAAATTGGATGCTACTTGTTTAGGTCTTGCACGCTGGGGTGCTACATCTAGCCCCAACACTACCCAAGACTATCTTAATGTTTGACTATCTTTTTGTAGTTTGAGGCATCTATTATTGCCGATATTGGTATGTTGGAATTTTTTTCTTTGTGGTGTGTTTGGTATACTTTGTTCGGGGTCCTCTCTCTTTTGACCCCAATGGTGGTTGTGTATTTTGTGTATGGTCCTAAGGTTATTTCAAACTCTTATCTTTCTATTTCTACCCTGGTAGGTTACTCTGTAGGTGTCAAAGGAGTCTATGAGGATCTATGGTATTTGTTCATAATAAAGGAGGGTCTTGGTGGATTTATTTGACTCAGATGTGGTGGATTTCAAAGTCATTCGAGGAATGGATTGGTCGCACTCGTGCTTTTCACTATTAGATTGTCGAACTTATTAGGCTTCATGGTGAGTTGGTTATGGAATAAGAAGGTGGTTTCATTACCTTGCTATTAAGGGAAAGGTTATATTGCATCTTAAAACTTAGAGTCTGATCTCCAAAAGAGTGTCTTTATTAGTTTTTCCAGGTTAAAGATTATAACCCAGAAGGTCCTTCTTTGTGTTGGGTTTAGGTGGTGAATGAATTTTGTGAGGTCTTCTTGATGAACCTCATCATGTCTTTCTAGTTGGGAGGTTGGTTTGGGATTGATCTTAATTTGTACATTTGTCCAAATTCTATTATTTATTTGTAAAATAGTTCTGGTTGGGTTAAAGGAGCAATTAAGGGATCCTTTAGGTAAAGGTTCCATCCGTTTTAGTGTCTCTCTATGGAGTGATTTTGTTCTTTCATGCATAAGAGGAATGTTTTTCCACGACAATAGGTAGGTTGTTGGTGGGTGACTAAGAAATGTAAGGTGTCCTTCTAATATGGGAGGGCCTCATATGTATATTCTATCTTACATGGAGTTAACTCTATGTTCATATTTTATATAGGGTACTTTGCTAGTAGTGCATGGTGGTTGCTAGACACTAAGTATGCATCTTAGATGTTGATTTTGATAAAAGAGAGTATGTTAGCTCGGGGGTAGCAATACGGGAATTGTGGAGGTAAATTTATAGGTTGGACGAGGATGATGACTCTAGGAATACAATAGTGGAAAGGTTATGAATTAGGCCGAGAATTTAGGTTGAATGAAGGGATATGGATTGGGGTTCAAGTCAATCGATCGGTTAGATTATGGAGCTTTCATGTATCTTTGTCCCTATAGCTAAACTTTATTATTGAAATGAAATCGATTATTAAATTCATGGTTTTGAAAGTGAGTTTTTGGCATAATAAAGGGTTGTGTCATGATTACTTATAAAACTGATTTTTCCATATATTATGATGCATTATTCATACTTCATTAATGTTTATGAACATTGTGAGATGCATGGGAATGGTAAATGAATTTTAGGGTACTATGGATTCCCCAATTACTTATTTTGGTTTTGGAAAATGATATTTCCTCAAATTATTTGTGAAATTTCCATTGAATATAATTTTGTCATATAGTTTGAGTATTCTTAAATAATTTCATTGTATGAATGGTTAAAGAAACATGAATTGGTTTTGGTTAGATTCAAATTATTTTTCAAAGGCCTTGGTGGCCATGGATTGACTTCAAATGATTTTGGTTTAATTGGGAACCTTGGAGTCAATTTGGTTTAATTATTTTCACATATATATGCTGGTATTTAAGTAGCATTAGGATGAATAAGGTTTTGGGTATACGGAAACTAAGTGTCTTTAGTGTATGCCCTTGGTGATACCCATTAGGGTGGAGTATTGTGGTTGTAGGTGTAATGGGATGAAGGTTGAAGGTTAATTTTAAGCTTCCTTTTTGTGGTGGACTTTAATAGAAGTTCGGGTTGCATGGTCTAGTGATACTCTTCTATTTTGATTAAGAGAGTACTCTGCTAGTGTTGCATGTATTGTTATAGTGCTTATGCTTAAGGGTTGCGTTTTGCATTCGCCTTGTTCTCGAAATATGAGTCTTGACTCTACATTGTTTTACTTATGGTTTAGGTGGTTATGTTTTTTTTGGTGTCCATTTCTAAGGACTCCTTTTATGGTATGGTTTGGTCATGATGATTCTTTGGTATGACCTAGGTAGTTGTTATGACATACTTCATGCCTATGGTCTCTTGTCTTATTTATGGGATCTTGCCTTGGGTGGAATGGATCATCTTCAACTTTGATTCCCTTAATGATTCTTTCTGTGCTAGGACAGTAATAGCTTGGGAAGCATTGTGATGTTTTGAAATGGAGAATGTAGAAATCCCTAAGTGGGGGAGAGTCCTGGGTGACTACTATAGTTACCATTTTGGAAGTTGAAGTAAGGTTATTGACATGGGAAATAGCTAGGAAAGGAATAGGTGGTGAAAGTCCTTATGAAATTCTAAAGGGTGCTAGACCTTTTGATTTATATATCATATCACGAGAATATGAGCGTAGGCTCGAATATTATGACAGGTAGATATACCAATAGTGGTGTTACGTACTTAAGAGGTTTGGTAAGGCATGGTTGTGTGAATGGTTTTCCTAGCATAGCTGCTGCATGGTTTTGGGTGTTCAATTATAGGTTGGATTTTTTGTTATAATGGTTGGATGTGGGTTTGTTCATGTTCTTTACTCATGGCTTCCATAGTAATAAGGTGATGAAAGCAGAATAGTGTTTTGGATAAATGCAAGGAGTAGAGCCTGGTGGCTTAAGTTAACTCCATTGTGCTTTGGATTGGCTTGAACGTGGAATTGGTGGTGCGTAGTTAGACTCAGGTTCTCATATTAGTGTATCTTGGTAAACTCTAGATCAAAATGGACTTTCTCTCTAGCATAAGTCCATTCATCCGATAATCTATAATGTGTGTATATGGAGGGGAAGGGGGGGGGGGGGGGGGGGGGGGGGGTAGAGGTGTGGATGGTGCTTGTCTGGTTGGTTCCTTTGGTTGTTAGTGGTAGGACTTGATTTTAGTCCCAAATTAGCTTGGATTTTACCTATATGATATATAAACTAGCACCCTGAGTATTCTAGCATTAGCTCCTACTATAGTTAAGAGGTCCAAAAAAGCTAGTTTGATGATTTAGGTTTTACTTTGAGTAGACATTGTGATATATATGTGTGTGTGTGTGTGTGTGTTCATACATAGCTATATGTAGCTATGATGTTACAATATATCCTTTTCTTTCATTCATTCAAATTTTATATTCCTTTCTTGGCCTTGTATACTTATATATATATATATATATATATATATATATATATATCTTTCTTCAACTTTTACTTTGTATATTGGCCAGTGATATATGGTATAATGTTGAGATTCCTAAGTATGGCTGGAATAAGATAGTGCATTCTTATTGCTTCTTTAGTCTTATCATGTTAGTCTCCTAGACATAATTAGGATAGTTTATCCTTATTATATCATTGTCTATCTTGTATGGTTGCTGGGCATTCAGGTGTAGTTTTCCATTCTGTTTATATGCTAAGCATATCTTCTTTGTCTTCAGAGCTTACTCGGTAGGTGCCTATTGATTACCACATGTTTGGTACTCATACTAAACTTTTGCAGATCATAGTATAGGTTATCGCCATTGATGTGCGTGGCATGTAAAGTAACCATGGTTTGGAGAATTAGAGCGAGATCCTGATGTTTGGAGTATTACTTATCTCCCTCTTATGTACTAGACAAATCTTTATGTTATATTCAGAGTTAACCTGTGTCTGTATATTCATTGTACTTTTAATTTGGATTCTTGTTTTGTAGAAGTTCTTGTGCTGATACCCCCAGGTTTTTGGACTATATTATGTATTTGATCTCTTACTTCATCTTTTCTATATTCTTGTATTTATATAGTTGGGTTGTCCATTAGTAGTCATTTTAAACCACAGGTTTGGCATGCCTACCAGCGGGTTATAGTAGGCGCCATTATGATATAAAAAATAGGGTTGTGATTATGGAGCTTATATCTTTCAACCTTATGGGGGTTCCATAGTTATAGCCTCAGAATGTTGTTAGCTGAGTATTAATTAGACCTTCTGAGCCTATGATGGTGGTGGTTTTGGTTCAATTAGGTATTGCTTGTCCGGATTAGTCAGTTACCTTATATGATTATGCTAGTATGTTTAGTTCATTATAGGTTGATTATTAGACAAGTATTGACATTTGAGGTATAATTCTGATTCTTTTATCTTATAGTTATATTATAACGCATGATTATTCATTGGTTAGATATTATGGTTTGATTCTCTAATATTCTATTCATTTCTTTATAGTTGATTCATTATGCTTACTATCTAATATTTGGATATATGGATTAGATACCCTAGTTATATTATCACTAGTTCCTACTATGATTAGGAGGCCTAGAGATTCTAGTGTGATTACTTAGCTTGTACCCTTGAGTTAACCTTCTTATGTATATGTATATATCTATAGTAGTTATGGTATGACTATATATCTCTCCCTTCTTTAACTTATTAATATTGTATATCCATTCATTCACCTTTTATACTACTATATATCCTTCTTCCATTATTTATTTATATATTGAACAATGATATACGGTATAGTGCTAAGGTCTCGAAGCAAAGTTTGAATAGGATAACTTATCTCTATTGTTCCATTAGCTTATTATATTAGTATCTTAGATATGAATAGAATAGTTATCCTTATTTTTTCCTTAGCTTTATTATGTCATTTGTTGGATATTTGGGTGTAGTTCCATTCGTGCTTGCATGCTATTTAGATTTGCATTATCTTTGGAGCTTAGTTGGTAGTTTCCTACCGATTACCACGTGTTTTGTGCTTATACTACACTTCTGGAGCTTTCACATCATACTATGGTTTCTCGTCATTATTGTGTGCATCGTGCATAACAACTATGCTTCAGAGACATAGGGTAAACTCCTAGCGTTCAGAGCATTTCTATTCTTCTTCCTATGTAAGACTGATCTCTATGTTGTATTCAGAGATAGGTTATATCAGTATATTCATTAACTACTTTACTTTGTAATCTTATTACATTAACAGCTCTTTTACTAATTTCACCAGGTTTTAGGACCATCTTATGTATTTTTATATTTTATTTCATTTATTTTGCATTCTTCCTTTATTTCTCTTTATAGTCTGTTACTAGTAGTTCTGGACAACAGGTTGGATTTCCTACAGGTAGGTTATAGTAGGCTCCATCATGACTTGAGAAATTGGGTTATGACAAATTGGTATCAGAGCCAGGCTTACTGGTGTGTTGGTATATGAGCTAAGTGTCTGGTAGAGTCCTATGGATGAACATGGAGACATTCATAACCTATCTTTCAGAGGCTATAGGGAATTCATAAGAAATTTTATTCTTGACTCCTTATTGTGTGTCCATATATCTATGAGCCTTAAGTATTTCTTTGACTCTATTCTATCCCATATGGACGATGTGAGATTGCCAATAGACACGGATTTGCCTTTAACACACATTTCTAGAGCTTTAGTGTGTCATTATATCGGCGAGCTAGGGATGGATGTTGAGGACCTTCAATGTGTCATAGGGTTTGGGAAAACTGAGGCTCTGGTAGAGTTTGTAACTACTTTAGCTTTTCGAGATTCAAAATTAGGGATCTCAAATCTCTTTATGGATACCTTACAACCAGGAATGACATTCGGTTCATCGAGCACTTCCAAGGCTAGAGTTAGGTTTGTTGGTGTTCAATAGTGTTTCCAGTTGGTTTCAGAGTATGTGATTCATTTTATTGAGTAGTACAATAATATTCCTATGCTATATCCTTTAGAGCATGATATGGTGCATGGATTTATTAGAGGATTATCATTGCCACTCTATTTAGTAGCGAGGCATCTGATATTAGATAGGTCTTCTTTGTCTAAGGTTGTTGACCATGCAAGGGCCACAGAAAGAGAGTATATTGAGACTTATAGAGATGGAGGTAAGTGGTTATGTCATCAGTACAGTGCTATTAGTGTTCCATCCATGCGTGAAGATCCTCACAATGGGGGTTAGCTTTTCTTGTAACATATCATTTTCACATAAGTAGCATCTCAAGCTATAGGTGGCTCTTAGATTAGTCTTGGTGATCACAATGGGGAAAAGTTCTCATTGGATCTTATAGAGTTTTTGGTATAGGTTTTTAGGAAGTGGTAGCTATTCTAGATTAGGAGGCATAGCATCTCAAAATATTCTAAGAGCTTATTTTGATTGTAGTGAGATAGGACATTGGTTTAAAGAGTGCCCCAAATGCGGGTTATTTTTTTAGACATAGTTAGGATATATTCTTCATTATCCTAGAATTCTTGAGGTATGTTATGATTGTGGGAAGGATGATAGTTTCAGAAGGTATGCCATCAGCATCAGTCGGTCAGCTAGTTGGAGTCAGCTTATGTTTCCCGCCCGGTTAGGGCTTTAGGAGTTTAATATGACTTAGAGAGATAGGTCACTATTCCAAATAGTATCCTCAGTGTGGGATCTTTATTCATTTAAC
Source organism: Capsicum annuum (assembly GCF_002878395.1). NCBI lineage: Eukaryota > Viridiplantae > Streptophyta > Magnoliopsida > Solanales > Solanaceae > Capsicum > Capsicum annuum. The sequence continues at coordinate 56,172,983 of NC_061117.1, forward strand.
TCTTCCATATCAGCCTTTTAGTGTTGTGGCACTATCTGTGTGAGACATTACACTTAGTGCCTCAGTTTATAATTTAGTTGGTCAGTTCAAGTTTGGACACAAATAGATTTGTTCTTTTTTGGACACATTAGGCATGTGACTTTGGTTTTCACCATGATTGGTGTGCCTTTTTATTTCTTTCCTTTACCTTTTCATTGGTATGTATAGGGGTTCTCATACCCATCAGTGATTACACGCCTTGGTAGGGTTATATTGATTGTTGTGTGCCTTGATATAGAGTTCGTGATTATATGACTACCCGCATAGATTATCTTTTTAGTAGTGGACAGAGTGGATTTGTGTTGATATTTTCCTTGGGGGTATAGCATTTGGGTTCAAGTCCTATATATCTTGGCATATTGGCCTTCTAATGGGCCTATAGTTGTACTTGATATTGATCTTAATTTTGTTCTTTATCATTGTCATTATTTGATGTAATTAATTCTCACTTGGCGGATGGCTAGACTGTTAGTATATAGTTTGAATTTTCTTTTCCTCGTAGTTTTTATTTATTAGCTTGGGCAGCAAGATTGGTTAGAGGATTTCTCCTTTTTAGTAAGATAAGGTTGGTTGTATTTCTCTTTTGTTGGTTTCTCTAAATTGGTTGTGAAGTGGATTATGGAAGTGAAGGTAAGATGACAATTCGTGGTTCTATTATGGTTCTAGAGTTGACAATTTTGTTATATTTCTCATTCTTAAGTTTAAGATTTGAGGAATTTCCTCTTAGGTTATAGAGGTTTTTGCATTGGCTATCTCTCACCATTCACCTGATATCTGAGGTTGATTAATTTGGTGTATGTTCTTCTAATTTGGCTAGTTCATCGCCTGATAGTGGTTTTGATGTCAATGTCGAGAAGTCATGGATTCATCTTTCTTGTTTGTTTGGTTTATCTCCTAGTGATGGTTTGCTCTTGGTATTGGTGTAGAGATATATTCTATGTTCTTGTCGTGTTATGGTACTTGTTGTAGTTGAGTTAAAGATTATACATAGGTGATCTTTCGTATGACCGCTTTTTTAGATGGCAATTTGGAATCCATCATTTTGAGATGCTTGATTCATTTACTGGTAGGGGTGATGACCTTGGCTTGGTTGTCGAGATTTGGTTCATTCTTCTCTGGCAATGCCATTTATGGGTTGATTGAGTTAAGGTTACATTACTTTAGTGGATTTAGGAAATCCTAATTTTGGAATTTGTTTGGCCTATTTCTCACCTAAAGTTATGTTTCTCCAAGTTGCTAGGGCTTTGTTTATCTATTGTATGGTTTGTAGCCATGGCGAGTTCTAGAGTATGCTTTGGCATTTTGTGCCATCTAGTGGATACAGAGTTGGTTGTTTCTGTCTTCAAACAGCGATCTATCCTTCGTTGTGATTTCTTTATTCTTACATTATGTTTCATTTTTGGCTTGACATAATTCAGTAAGGATATGTTTGATTCGAATTGTAAGGTTTATTTGAGCCGTTGGCCTTAGCTCAGGCTCCTTGGAATGAAAATTTGGAAGTTATGATAGATTTGGTGTATTTGTTCTTACCCATTTTTAGGTTTAGTTTGGTTTGTTGAGATCGAGTGGTTCATACTTGGTGTCGAGATATTAGCTTAGAGTTCTAGAGATTGGGTGCAACCATCATTTACAAATTTGTCTTAGTTGGGGCTTCATATATATGTTGGTTGAGCCTACTCCATGATTACCTATTCACTCTTCTTGAGTTTGAATAGATTATGGTTGATACATAATCAGATAATAGTTTGTGGATACATTATTGGTTCCTTTAGATTTGACCTTGGGCTCTTAGTTTTCATTGAGATTTTTGGATGATATACTCAACGAGACTAGTATACTTGAGTTAGATTCAACATGACTTCATTCTCAATTGATGGGACATCCTTGAGCAGAACGTTTAGTGGTGAGTACTTGTGATTCAAAAAATTGGATTTCAGTTTCAGTTGTCCTCCATATTAGTTGTAGCATTGACATAGGTTACAGACCTTGGCTATCTTCTTTAGTGTGCCAAAGTAGCACCTTGTAGATTGATTCTCATATTTGCCATGATGGATTTTTCAGTGGATTAGCTTCAGGTCTTTGAGGTTAGTGTGGTGAGATTGTGTGGACAAGACTTTAGTGACATTCTACTTGGTTTGGAGTGTTAACAGGTGTTGGAAGGCAAAATGTCACGACCCGAGGCTACCCCCTAGTCGCGACAATGGTGCTTACGGTCAAAAGTGACCTTAAGCTAACCCATGTGTTGGTACCTGTTAAGAGAAGTGTAATAATAATGGATATGTGTGGAAAACAATCGATAAAGCCATAATGTCTAAATACTGAAAAAAGCTGGATAAATCACAAGTCTAAAACAACTGATAAGACTGATAAAGCTGACTAACTGACTGTATAGATGTCCGAAAGACTCTAAACTAACTGAGGAGTTGAAAGGACAGACCCCCAACTAAATCCGACTAACTGAATAAAATGAAATACTGAAATAACTGAATAATTATAACATGTCCTCGATGGATGAGGACTCAACCACTATGGCTGTTGGATTATGCTGAGCTGTCTAACTGCGGTTGGGAAACTGGGTGTCCGAACCTATGATATAAGACATCATAGTGCAAAGAAAAGTATGTGGTTAGTTCTTTGAATATACTGGTATATGAGATGAGAATAGGTTGATCGCATGGGGTACTGTGAATATGAAATAAGGACTAATTGAATAGTACGAGATAACTGAACATGGATGCATGGAAACTGAAATATCTGAGAATGCAAGACTAAGTGTATATCTATTATGTTACTGAGAAAAATCTGTAATCTGAAAAACTGAAAGTTGTTAAATTGAATATCTGAAAGTCTGTACACTTAGTCAAGCAAACCTAAACTCAAACAGACTGAATACTATACTGAGACTATGGGAGGTATCATCTAACCGATATGCCCCTATCTGAGCTAATTGGATCCAACCTGTAACCCTAGTTGAAAGGGTGTCAGTACTATGCCATGGGTACTAACATTGGCTGTGTAGATCCACTAATCTGGTGTCTCGAAGGACCAGGATGTCAATCCTAAACTCACCGGTGATCCCTGAGATGAAGTCAAGCCTAAATTGACAGGTGACCCCTGAGATGAAGTCAAGCCTAAACTGATGGGTGACCCCTCATATCCTATGCTAGCTATGTAGTTCATGAATATAGGGACTGCTACTAATGTTTCTACCTAACTGGCGGGGAAGTTGCCACCCCAACATTCGCTCGGTGCTAAATCCTACTCCCAACTGAACTGATACTGGAACTCAAGATAGACTGAGTTAAACAAGATATTATTTCATGATTGATAGTGCTCATTATGATTATAATAACTAAATAAATAGGAATAATCATTGTTTAACTGAATCATACTTGAAAATCTAAAATTCATGTAAAACTCATAGGTATCGGGTGTTCATAACCCAACAGCCCCGAATAATCTCTGAATGTAACAACAAGCTTAGAGCTGTAGTAAATGATCATGGTTCAAAAACCCATAAGCATAAACATTTCATCAAATATAGGGGAACATGAATTTAACAAGGGAATGCTTGCTAAGAATCATAAATTTAGGATTCATTATAAAATTCACTTGAATAAAGCATGGGAAACACAAATTCGTAGCATGAGGAATTCAAAATCTTGCATGGGATCATACATGGATTGAATTGCATTTAAATTAGTGTAGAAACATGAATAAAATCCATCTTAAGCAATACAAAATACAATAATGATAAAAAAATTCAATCTTTATTCGAAGAGAAGGTTTTTGAGCTCTATGGGTGAATGAAAACCCATGAATGAACATCCCACATACCTTAAACCTTTAACTTAAAAGAGAAACACTAATCTTGATGCCTTCTTGAAGGTTCTTTAACATAGGGAACTTGAATTCTTGATTTCTTAGGGAGAAAGGAATTGAATTTGTGTTCTTGGGGAAGAGGGGAGGGTTTTATTGAGATATATTTGGAGAAGAAAGGAAAATAATGCCCTAAATGATGTCCTAATTCGTATTTTGAATGATTGTGTTAAGGGGGGAAAAGTCCCAATTGCCCCTCAGACATTTAGATTCGAAACTAGACAAAACAAGCTTACCACGATGTGGCATTATCGAGGTAGTTCATTTCCTTCACTGCAACGTGATCTGCATGATGACGGGAATAACACCGCACCACGGTCTTATCGTGATAATCCTCTGGTTTTGTGATCTAATCTTGACCCAAACCCCATCCGAAAAAATTCAAAACTTCTTTGAGTTATGTTTCTTACATCCATGAACATGAATTAACTCAAAAACCAACATCTCGGGGTCAGGCAGACCAAGTTAAAAATCCTCCAAGTTTAGAAGCCTTAAAAATGACTAAGTCCCCAACTCTTAGTGAAATTTTCAGGACTTAAGTCCCATTATGCATGGAACTAGAAGCTGAACTAAGCTATGAATTATACGAGGTATTACAATATCTCTCAATTGGGAACATTCATCCTTGAATGAGACTAGTTAGACTGAGAGTACTGAACTAAGATAACTATGATCACATACTGAATATGTATGGCTGGAAACATGATTACATAACTGAGTCTGAAACATGATACATGAACTGAACTAATTTCATGAATGTACGCAATGACATAAGAAGAGTTATATAGCTGGAACTAAGAATGGAAAAGAGTCAATCTAAGGAAAATTGTTAGCTTAAGCTGAGTCTGAGTTTGCGGAGAAAAGATGAGGGTACTTGATACGCATATCTACTTCTACTTTACAAGTAGCTCCCTCAACGGATTGATTCCAGCATAGAACTTTAATCAAAGGAACTTCTTTGTTCCTTAGTATATGAATCTGACGATCTAGGATGTCAATTGGAACTTCTTCGAAAGAAAGGCTATCCTGAACACCTATACTAGATAAAGGAATAACAACAGCTGAATCGCCAAATCATTTCTTTAACAAAGAAACATAAAACACCAGATGCACAGATGCTAAATCTGTGATGTATGAGCCTACGCTAACACATTTGAGGCTTTTAACTCTAAATAATTGTAAGGTCTTGAGCAACTTTAGTTGTTTTTGATTAGTTTGCTTTGAGTTTTGCAATAAATGTTGAGATGTGGGAGAACAAAAAATAATGGAAGCAAAAAGGCTAAAAAGTGAAGCAAAATAAAGGACAATTGTGGCTGATGACGTTCATGATAAGTCGTCAGCCTGGTGATAAGCTGTCAAGGATGCCGTTACCCTTAAACAAAGAATAGGAGTTGAAGATATTTTTGTGACGACGTTCGTGATTAGCCGTCAGGTTGGAGATAAGGCGTCAACGTCGTCATCAGCCTTAGGCGGTAAGAGCTAAAATTAAAGAAGAGCTGACGACATCAGTGATAAGCTGTTAGGTTGGTGATAAGGCATCACCTTCATCGTCAACATTAGACAGTAGAAGCCAAAAGTCCAGAGGAGCTGACGACATCCGTGATAAGCCGTTAGACTCCTGATAAGCCGTCACGGATGTCGTTATCTATTCCGAGAAAAATTTGCAACTTTAATTTTATTTCCTTATTTAGGTTGAACTATTTAAAGCTTTGTTTTAGGGTTTTCTAGAAATTATTCATTCATTCATCAACATCATTGTTCAGAAAAGAGAGTTTGATACTTTGAGTCTAGGAGAATATTTTTCGATCTTTCTTTTTCTATTTTTTTTGGATTCAAACAATACAACTATTTTGGGGATTTTCCTTTATGATCTAAGCTATGATTCACTAATTATTATTCATCCTTGTAAGTTAATCTTCTCAATTATGAATTCAATTATGTGTTTCGTTCTTTGCATCATGAGTGGCTAAACTCCGTTAACCTGAATTATGGGATCTAGGGTTAGGTCATGATGATGTGCTAAACACTCAAGATTTAATAGGTGTTAGGATTTCTTGATAATTCTGAGACTCGGAAATACTTCGTTTAATAATCAGCACTGTAACAAGGTTGATTAACCAGAGGTAAAATTTGGGCAGTGAATAGCAATTTCCTAAGTTTGAGAGGATTAGGAAATTAGATGCTTAAATAGGTCGAGAGACATTTGAGCATATCATCGATAAAGATAGCTTGTTATCCTAACCACCGTGATAATCTTAAGTCACCTTTAGCATCTGTTATGTACCGTAAGACCTAGTGAACATAATTCTAGTTATTTCATAAAATCTTGGTTTCAAACATCAAAATTTAAGTGACAAATAATCATTTGTGAAACTTAAACCCCCATTTCAGGAAACGTTAAACTATTTGTGAATTAAATCGCGAACAGCTTGAGTTCACTCCATATTCCCTGTGGGATTCAACCCCAACCTAGTTGGATTTTATATTGACAACAATTTCTTACACCCATTTAAGAGTGTAGTTTGAGCGTTATTAAAAATGGCACCGTTGCCGGGGAATAAGGTTGAAAACTAAAAGTTGTGTGTTCTAATTGACTGTTAGTTAGGTTTCCTAGATTTACTTTTATTTGTTGTTTTTGTTTATTGCAGTTTCCTTGTTGTTTATACCAAAAACAAGAAGTTCCGAAGAATCATTATTACCAATTAATCTGAAACCTCAGCTGATCGGGAGAATGGCAGAACAACAAGAGGCTAACATACTGGCACTTTGTCCAGGGCTCAGGTGAACGTACAGAACCAGGGTCAACAAGTAAGTCACCCGAACCATGATGATGAAGACTTGGGTGATGAGGAATTGCTGAATCCTCAAAACCCAAGGTGAGCTAAGCAAATTGTTGCACCAGTGTAGTGAAATTTTGACAGAAACCGTCAAGTCAGAGAAAGGTATGGTCAACATCCTACCCATTACGAGGTTGATAACGATGACAAACTAATGGACGGAATAGGTGCAATGGGTGCTATCATTCCTCCACCATTGGCACCGCATACAAAATTCAGTATAACAAGTACTATGATTCAACTCTTGAATCTGAAGGGGTTGTTTGGAGGCTCGCCTGGTGATGATCTGAACACGCACTTGGTGAACTTTATCACCATTTGCAAATCTTTTGATAATTCGAGAGTAAGCCAGAATGCGATTCGGTTGAGATTGTTTCTATTGTCTCTGTCTGGGGAGGCAACAATGTGGTTAAATGAGCTGGAGCTCGATTCTATAACCAACTAGAGACAGTTGAAAGAGGCATTCCTATAACAGTTCTTTCCACCCTCCAGGAGGGTGCAGTTGAGGGATAAAATCAGTAACTTCAGGCAGCTCCCGACTAAAGCATTGCATAAAACTTGGGAGAGATTTAAGAAGAAGATGGCACAATGTCCGAACTATAACATGACGGACTTGCACTTGATGGAGACTTTGTACAGAGCTTTTAACTCTGTGACAAAGTTAATTGTAGATAATGTTGCAGGTGGTTCGTTAATTGACCTTTGTTTTCAAGATACTTCAGACATGCTAAAAAGAATGACCAAACGGAGTTGGTCTTGGCATACCAGGGATTCCGTGGTAGCTAGCGCGATTATTTTTGGTGGTATGGCTGTAGAGCAGCGCAGAAGGGATGAGGAGCGAGACCAAAACATGGCCCACTTAAAGTCTCAGATGGACTTACTGACCAAGAACTTGCTGTCAGGCAAGATTGAAAAGGTTAAGGCTGTGGAATCTCAGTGCACTATTGCTATTGATGCAGATGAGGAGGCAAATTATGTTAATAATCAGGGGGGTTTCCGAGGCAATATCTAAGGTAATCAAGGTCAGAACTTTTATGACAAGCCTAATTATAAAGATAGGGAGCAAGGAACCTGGAGAAGCAATAATGATAGGAGTGGTTTGTATGTTCCTCCTGGAAGTCGGGATATTCAACAACTAGATTTGGCAAGATGTCCATGGTGGACATAATGGAAAAATAGTTGAAGGTAGTTGAGGATACCAGCTCGGGGGTAACCACTATGAAGAATGAATTCTCTACCCTGTCAGTTGGTTAGTTCATACTCCACTTCTATCAAGCAGTTGGAGCAACAAATGAGCCAACTTTTCGCAACACTGAACCAAAGAAAAAGTATTACTTTACCTAGTGATATAGTTCAGAATATAAAAAATGATGGCTCATGTATGGAGATTACCACTAGGAGTGGTAAGATCTTACCCGACCTTTCGGTAGGAAAATCTGTAGATGGTGAGGTGGTTATTGATGAATCCGAAGAAAGCTAACCAGTGGAGCCTGAGAAGCTGGATAGTTCTGTTGATGCTTCGAAGAAAGAAAAAGAGAAGGAAGAGGAAGTGGTGTTGAAATCTATCCTAAGACCACCACCTCCCTTTTCTCAACAATAGAAGAAAAAGGCTGATGATACAAAATTTAGCAAATTCATGGCCATGCTCAAGCAATTGACAATTAATGTGCCTTTGGTTGTGGCACTTGAGCAAATGCCAGGAAATGTGAAGTTCAAGAAAGACCTTGTAACCAAGAAATGGAAGGTTATCCATGAGCCGGAGGATAATCTTCTCCATTGTGGCGCTATCTATACAAGGTCTTTAGTGCAAAAAAAGGCAAATTTGGGAGCGTTTACCATCCCGTGTACTATTAGCCCCCTAAAGTTCAAAAAAGCACTATGCAATCTGGGAGCCAGTATAAATTTAATGCCACTGGCTGTGTATAAGAAATTGGATTTGGAGGATCCTACCCCAACAAATATGCGGTTGGTAATGGCAGATAGATCTATGAAGTGGCCTGTGGGCATACTACATGATGTTTTGGTAAAGGTAGCTGATTTTGTTTTGCCTGCTAATTTTGTGGTCCTAGATTGCGATGTAGATTTTGAAGTGCCCATCATCTTGGGTAGGCCATTACTTAGAATTGGGAGAGTGCTAGTAGACATGGAGTTGAATGGGCTGAAGTTCAGGTTCAATGACAACGAAGCATGCTTCAAAATACACTCATCGATGACTCAGCAACATGAGATGAGTGTTTTCTCAATCGTTGATGTCTTCTATGATAAAGGTAAAGGGGTATCAACAGGTTGTATTGGCGAAATCTGATTAGTAAAGGCAACCAAGTCGTGCCGCAATAGTAAATCAGGCGTTATTGGGAGGCAACCCTAATTTTTTATGTTTAAGAAAGTGTTTTTACTTTTATAATTAGGATTTAGTACAAAGAAGGTAAAAAATGAGGAGGTCAGCTGAAAGGCCATTATAACATCTTTGATAAGACGTCACAACTGCGATAGGCTATCAGAAATATAATCAGATTGGCCAAACTTGAGGCAAATTCTTCTTAGGGGCTATGATGTTTGTGATAGTCTATCACACTTGTGAAAAGCCGTCACAAGTCATCATCAGCCCAAAGCCTTAAAAGCTAAATTCTGGGTCCAGTTTAAATCAAATCTAACCCAGCCCAGTATAGGAACCCTTTCAAATTTCCACTAGTATAATTCTTTTCCTTTAATTTATTTCTTTCCTTAGTAAGTTTATCTCTTACTCTTTGCGAAACACTTCAAGAAAACAAGTTGCCTTGTGCGTGGGTTTGCAATTCACAATTAAGAGATTCTTCCTACTTCCTACTTTCTCTTGTACGTGTAATCAGATTAAGGGCCCCCATCAGGTATACTCTAACTTTAACTCTTCTTTTCTTGTGGTAAGTGATTGATAGATGACAACCCAAGTCCCCAAGATGCTTGAACCAAGTTCAACTTGGAAAGAAGCTAAAATTGCACCTAGGGTCTGCTGTGCAGGCCCAGGGTTTAAAAAGATAGCTCACACTCGGAATTTAAGTGGATTTTGAGAAATAATAGGGACCAAAATTGAGTTAAAATCAAAAGTGGTTTCTGATAAGAGCTGATGACATTCATGATAGGCTATAACAATTGTGATGGCTTATCAAGAATGTTGTCAAAGACTGACAAGAATAAAGTGGTTTCTGTTTAGAGCGACGACATTTGTGATAGGCTATCACAATTGTGATGGCTTATCAGGAATGTCATCAAAACTTGTTAAAATTTAGAAGGTGCTGGATAAGGTTGATGACCATTGTGATAAGATATCACAGTCATGACAGCTTATCAAGAACTATCATCACACCTGGAACCTGAAGCATGAATAAGCTGAAATGATTAATATGTTTGTGTTTGTGCTCTTGTGGACTAACTAATGGTTTTTCTAATGCTACAAGAACCTTAAAATGGCACCAAAAGGAAAGAGCCCCAAAGCACCAAATAAAGAAACCAAAGAAAGTGTACGTTGTAAGCTCATTGACAAGGAATCTGATTACAAGAAGGAGGAACCCCTGCTCAAGAAGCAAAAGGAGAAGCAAATACCGAAGAAACCTTCGACAACTCCACCCATTGAAGTGGAGGATAGTGATGATACTGAGACTACAACATCACCAAAAAGTGTAGCTTTTGAACATACTGCCTCTGAGCAAGAGGGTTCTGAACAGCACGAGTTTGACCATGCCAAATCTGAAGAAGAGGAATAGGAAGGGTCTTAGGAGTTTGAGTCTAAGGGAACAGCATCTAGATCCCTATCCACTGAACAACAAAATGATGAAGAGTCTCCAGCTTAGGGAACACTTATCAAATATAAGAGCCCCAAAGTTTGAGATAATGTTAGATGGAAAATTCCCAGGGAAGAGAGCATCTTCATCGCTGGGCTTCGTAGAACTGATACAAGAAGTTCTAAGAGGCCAATTTAGGAAGAAAAGATGATTATCACCAGAGGGTTGAGCAGGTACCCTGAAGTAGAATAGAAGTTCCAAGAGTATGGCTTGAGATGGACCATAAAATGAGAAGGTTCATTTTGCCTTGCACTAGTTTGGGAGTTCTACTTGAACTACTACGCTCGGTTGGAAAATATGTACAGGCTAGGTGAAAGAGTAGCAGACCGACCCCTGTTGGATAGAGTGTAGGTAAGGGCGTAAGGGTTGATGTCTCAATCATAACAATCAATAGTTTCTTGCATGGTCCCTACTTCACTACTTAGGCCACCTTACCATCAGTCTATGCTCGGATTAGGAACCAGGAGAAACAACGTCCATAGTTGGCAAACATCATAGCTGAAGGAGAACCAACATGGGTAACAAACCCAAATAAAAGAATATGTAAGTCCTCTTTGACTCAAGAGGCAAAGTTTTGGTGGGGTATAGTGCGTGTCGCTGATGCCCACTGATGGAGATAACATTCTTGGTGATGACCAAGCTATTTTAGTGGTGAGCATGGTGCAGAACCTTCCCCTAAATTTGGGAAATCATTGCTGATGAGATAAAGATTAGAATGTCGAGAACCGACACTACTTACCCTTTCCCTTGTATTATCATAGAGTTATGCCAAGCTGCTAATATGCCAAAGATTGCAGGGGTTGATAATGACATTCCTGCCTGAAAGAGTCACAACCCCATACGGTATGATGAAAATAAGCTAGGATTAAGACTTGATGGAGGTGCAGAGGTAGCAGCAGACCCTCTAGTTATAGATGCCGGTGCAATACCTCATGTGGAAGTGCAAGATTCTGAGGCTGTGCATCCAACTTCTTTAGCACAGGCAGGATCCATGCCTGAGACTGAAGCTAGCCCTTCAGTCCCTAAAACAGCAGCAGGATTTGCATTTCATCTGATTGATATCCAAAAAGTGGCTAAACAAGCCAAGTGGTGTGAGGCACAGCTACATGTTTTTGCCAAATAGTTTGCTGCTACAGTAGACAAGAGAATTAAGGCTGCCCTTGATCTTTTTGTGACTTTGCCTGAGCGGGTTGCAGCTTTGGAGAATCGATTCGATGAGTGGGCAAAGGAAATGTCAGGGGCTGATCTTGCTAGATTTAAAGCGGCATTGGACAAGGTAAAGGAAGATATAGAGGTATTGTAGAAGCACCAATTTATGATACCAACAGGTCAGGCCATACATGAATCTGAGGAATAAATTCCAATGCTTGACCTCACTGGAGACTCACCAAAGAAAAAAAAGTGAGAAGAAAGGTAAAGGAAAGAAAAAGAGGTCCGATAGTAATAAAGAGCAAAAACTAAAGAAGAGGGAAAGAAATAAGAAGGAGAAGGATGAGATGAAAAGGGTATAAATTGAGTCCTTAGTTGATAACGAGAAATGTGAGGCAGCCATTCGAGCTAGGGCTGCAGGTGCCTCATCTAGCAGGGCTCCAGCTACTGCAAATCTAGATGCTCCTAATGGAGAGAAGACAGTAGATGATGCAGTAGCAGGGTCGGAGACCCAGGATCTATGTGCTTGATTTCCTTCAGGTATACCCTAACCCTTAGAGCAATTTATTTTTGATTTTAAGTTGAGGGTGTAGGGTAGGGTGTTGTTGTATCATATTTTATAGATAATTAGGAGTAATACAAGTTCATGAGGAAGTTAGCTTGTTTTGTGATTTTTGAGTACCTCTCCAGTGGTCTGATATATTGTTTACTGTGTGAATTACATCCATTTATGCCCACTATGCATCTTTTTGTGGCTATAGTCTGGAAATTGAATAACCTTTGTTAAACAAGTACATGAACCGGATAAGTAGTGATATGAAAGATACTTGTGTGCCATGTGTGTGTAAGGTCTTACTCAGTTCCCGTTGTGTGTTGAATCTAGAACTTGCCCGGTTAGTCTTGCCATGGTCATAGGATAGGAGTTAGGAAAGAATCATAGTCCGTTTTTTATGATTAGTCCACTTTTATCCTAAATAACCTTCCCAATGTGATTAATATCCCTTGATCCCTGTTAGAGCCTAATTAGCCTATTTCTTTCTACGATACCTCTCACCTTCCCGTTTACATCACAATGAACCTGTTTTGGCCCTGGTCCTCCTTGGACACAGTGCACCTTGACTTAGGCAAACAACCGAAGTTGAGGGTGGCTATACATGATACAAAATGAGTATGAAGAGAGGAAGAATAACAAAAAAGAATAAAAAGTTGGTTCCAGTGAAAAAGGAATAATAAATGAGAAAGCTGTGTAAATGAAGATAAAAAGATAATGTGATAATTGAAAATACCGCATCCATCTTGAGCATGTGTGATCAATAAAAGAGAGAAAGAAAAGAAGGTTGAGGGTTGAAACCCCGAGAGTTGAGTGTAGTTTCAAGGATACATAGTCACTCTAAAATATCCATGAATATCATACCAGCCCCGGGCCTACGTTACAAGCTTAAGAAAAACGCTATAGTGATCCTAACTGACCTGTCTGAAAACTTGGGTACTGATTATAAGGGCAAGCCTTTGGCATTTGACATACATAGTTTGGAACTTCATTCTGAGAGTAAATCTTGTTTTATCCCTCTTTTTATGTATTTGAATTCTGATATGAGTGAAAAAGGGATTTCTTTGTTGTGAGGGCACACGGTGTATGTTACTAGTCACTGACTTGTTCAGATGAGTGTGATCTTGGTATGGCATGGTTGTTATTGCTAAATTTTTGTCGTATCTTGATTTTTCTAAACTGCATGGTTGTTTTTTAAAACATCAACAGTGAGCTTTAAAATTGACTGACCTTGGAGGTGGTGAATGTATTCTGAACTAGTATGAGTAGTTAGCTGCCAAATTGTACATTGTATTCTCTTAGTTATGTTATGGTTGCTTGAGGACAAACAATTGTTTAAGTTGAGGGTGTTGATGTGTGAGCCTATGCTAACATATTTGAGGCTTTTAACTCTAAATAATTGTAAGGTCTTGAACAACTTTAGTTGTTTTTGATTAGTTTACTTTGATTTTTACAGTAAATGTTGAGATACAGGAGAACAAAAAATAATGGAAGCAAAAAGGCTAAAAAGTGAAGCAAAATAAAGGACAAGTGTGGCTGACGACGTTCATGATAAGTTGTCAGCCTGGTGATAAGCTATCAAGGATGCCGTCAACCTTAAACAGAGAATGGGAGTTGAAGACATTTTTGTGACGACGTTCGTGATAGGCCATTAGGTTGGAGATAAGGTATCAACGTCGTCGTCAGCCTTAGGCAGCAAGAGCTAAAATTACAGAGGAGCTGACGACATTAGTGATAAGCCATCAGGTTGGTGATAAGGCATCAACATCGTCGTCAGCATTAGACAGCAGAAGCCAAAGGTGTAGAGAAGCTGACGACATCTGTGATAAGCCGTCAGACTCCTAATAAGCCGTCACAGATGCCGTTGTCTATTCCGAGAAAAAGGTGCAACTTTAATTTTATTTCCTTATTTAGGTTGAACTATTTAAATTTTTGTTTTAGGGTTTACTAGAAATTATTCATTCATCAGCATCATTGTTCAGAAAAGAAAGTTTGATACTTTGAGTCTTGGAGAATATTTTCTAATCTTTCTTTCTCTATTTTTTTTTTTGGATTTGAACAATACAACCATTTTGGGGATTTTATTTTGTGATCTAAGCTATGATTCACTAATTATTATTCATCCTTCTAAGTTAATCTTCTCAATTATGAATTCAATTATGTGTTTCGTTCTTTGCATCATGAGTGGCTAAACTCCGTAACCTGAATTATGGGATCTACGGTTAGGTCATGATGATGTGCTAAAAACTCAAGATTTAATAGGTGTTAGGATTTCTTGATAATTCTAAGATTTTAATTAACGTTTGTTCGTTGCAAACAATAGACACACCTACTTTGATTTTCTTGAGAAAGAAATCATATACAGTAGGAAGTAAATTATCAACAGGGACTCGGAAATACTTCATTTTATAATCAGCGTTGTAACAAGGTTGATTAACCTGAGGTAAAATCTGGGCAGTGAATAGCGATTTCCTAAGTCCAAGAGAATTAGGAAGTTAGAGCTTAAATAGGTCGAGAGAAATTTGAGCATATCATCGACAAAGATAGCTTGTTATCCTAACCACTGTGAGAATCCGAGTCACCTTTAGCATCTGTTATGTACCTAAGCCCTAGTGAACATAATTCTAGTTATTTACTAAAATCTTGGTTACAAACATCAAAATTAAAGTGACAAACAATCATTTGTGAAACTTAAACCCCAATTTTAGGAAGCGTTAAACTATCAGTGAATTAAATCACAAACGACTTGAGTTCACACCATATTTCCTATGGAATTTGACCCCAGCCTAGTTGGGTTTTATATTGACAACGATCGCTTACACTCATTCAAGAGTGTAGTTTGAGAGTTATCAACCTGCAGGCAACTCTAGCTAATAAGCTACCTTCCTAAAATAATTCAAAATTCTATAAGGGCCAACATATCGGGGACTTAGCTTCCCCTTCTTGCCAAATCTCTTCACTCCCTTCATGAGCGAGATTTTCAAATAGACTAAGGCACCAATATCAAACTCAACATCTATCTTCCTCACATTTACATAAGATTTTTGTTAGTATTAGGCTGTCTTCAGCCTCTCCTTATTCAACTGAACTTTCTCTATCGCACCAAACACAAAATATGGCCCTATAAAAGCAACGCCAGCTACCTAAAACGAACTAGTAGAAGATCTATATCTCCTCCCATAGAGAGCCTCAAATGGAGCCATCTGGACATTATAGTGATAGCTGTTATTGTAGCCAAACTCAATCAAGGATAAGTTGTCATCCAAACTACCTTTAAAATCAATAATACATTCTCTCAACATCTTCTTTAAGGTATGAATGGTCCTCTCTGCCTGAACTTCTGTCTGAGGATGAAAAGTTGTACTGAGATGAACTTGGGTACCAAAACCCTTCTGAAAAGCTTTCCAAAAGTGAGAGGTAAACAGGGTACCTCTATTTAATATGATAGACAATGGAACTCCATAAAAAATAACCAACTCTCTAATATAAAGCATGGCCTAATCCTCAACTGAATACAAAGTATGAACAGGTAGGAAATAAGCAGATTTGGTCATTCTGTCTGTAATGACCCAAATCGAATCATGATGACGATGAGCACGAGGCAAACCTATCACAAAATCCATGTTCACCACTTCTTACTTCCAAGTAGGGATACTGAACTCCTGCAATGCACCACTAGGTCTTTGGTGCTCAACTTTAACTTGCTGACAATTTGAACACTTAGCTAAAAATTTTGCAATGCCTTTCTTTATACCATTCCACCAATAGATTTCCCACAAGTCATGGTACATCTTAGTGGCTCCTAGATGAATGTAATATCATTCACCATGCGCCTCTACCAAAATCCTCTACCTCAAACCATCAACACATGGAACACATAACCTACCTTGACAACGAAGCACACCATCTCCCCCTTAGGAGAAAACCTCTACTTTCTGATCTCTAACTGTTTTCTTCAACATAACCAAACTGGGACCCCTATCTTTCTTTTCCTTTACTTCAGGAACTAAAGAAAATTTTGAACCATTCTGAACCCATATACTGCCTTCAGCTGAATCAACTAATCAAATACCAAATCTAGCAAGCCGATTAACCTCCTAGACTAACTTCTTCTTATCCTCCTTAACCTGAGCAACTCTACCTATAGACAATATATTAAGGGCATCTACCACTACATTGTCCTTGCCAATATGATACAACACATGTATATCATAAACTTTTAACAACTCAAGCCACCTTTTTTGACGAAGATTTGAATCTTTCTACAATAACATACTACAAACTTTTGTGATCCATGAACACATCAACATGAACCCCATAAAGATAGTGCCTCCAAAATTTCAAGGCAAAAACAACAGCTGCCAACTCAATATCGTGGGTAGGATAATTCTTTTCATAGGGTTTAAGTTGTCTAGAGGTGTAGGCTATGACCTTACCTCTTTGCATCAATACACAACCAAGACCAACTCTAGAAGTATCATAGTAAACTATGAATCCCTATGAACTATCTATCAAGGTCAGGATTGGGGCTGAGGTAATTCAAGTTTTCAACTCCTGAAAACTCTTCTCACATGAATTTGACTTTCTTCTGAGTCTGTTGAGACATGGGGGATGAAGTAAAGGAGAACCCTTCAAAAAACTATCTGTAATAACCAACAAAACCCAAGAAACTCCTGATATCTGATGGAGAGATGGGTCTGGGCTATTTTCTCACTGCTTTGATATTTTAATGGTCAACTCTAATACCATCAGTGAAAATAATATAGCCAAGAAAAGCTACTGATCTTAGCCAAAATTCACACTTACTAAATTTGGTTAAGAACTGATGAGTTCTAAGGGTCTATAAAATAATCCTCAGATGATTTACATGATCATTCTCACTAGGGAATAGACAAGGATATCATCAATGAAGACTATGGCAAACATGTGCAAGTACTTCTTAAACACTCTATTCATCTAGTCCATGAAAGGTGTAGGGGCTATCATTAGTACAAAAGACAAGACTAGGAATTCGAAGTAACCGTAGCGAGTTGTGAAGGCTATCTTTGAAATGTCACATTCTCTGACTCTAAGCTGATAATAGCCAGATTTGAGGTATATCTTAGAGAAATAACTGGTACCCTAAAGTTGTTCAAATAAGTCATCAATTCTAGGGAGTGTCTTTCTTAACTGTGACTTTGTTCAACTAACGATAATCGATGCACATTCTGTGAGAACCATCTTACTTATGCATGAACAAGGCTGAGTAGCCTCATAGGGAAACACTGGGCCTGATGAATCCTTATATAAGAGTTCCTTCAACTATTCCTTATATAAGAGTTCCTTCAACTATTCTTTCAATTCCCTAAGATCAGCTGGAGCCATTCTATAGGGAAAAATAGAGATAGGCTGGGTATCTGGAAGAAGATCTATTCCGAAGTCAATTTCCCTTTCATGAGGAACTCTCGGGAGGCCATCAGGGAACTCATTGGGAAATTCCCATACTACTGAAACTGACTTGAGACTAGGAGTCTCAGAACTAGAGTCTTTGACTTGAACAAGATAGTACATGGACCCCTTATATATCATTGTTCTTGCCTTAAGATAAGAAACAATTTGACCCTTAAGAACTGAAGTACTACCCCGCCATTCAATAACTAGTTCATTGGGAAACCAAAACTGAACAACTCTATTTTTGCAATCCACTAAGGCATAGCACGAATAGAGCCAATCCACATTTAGGATGACATCGAAATCAGTTATCTCTAAGTCTACAAGATCTACTAAATTGTTTTTCTAAGAGTCAGGAAATTTCTGTATATCCGTCTGGCTATAATAGATTTACCTATGGGGGTAGAAACTAATAAAGTCTCTACTAATGTTTCTGGACTATCACTGAAATTGAAAATTATATAGGGGTTATAAAAGAAAGTGAAGCTCTGGGGTCTAATAAAACTTACACTTAAAGATGAAAAACCTATAACGTACCCGTAACCATATAAGGAGAACTTTCCTGATCATATCGGGATAAGAGTTCATACAGTCTGTTATGGTGTTGCCCGCTGATGGCACTAGAAGTAGTGCCCTTTTGGGTCAGACGACCTGGTGGTGCTGCTGAAGAAGTATTCTGGCCCTATTGGCGATCATTTCTGCCCCTCCGCGCCACCACCATACACTCTTGAATCCTATGGACTATTATCCCACATGCAAAACATGTCACTACCAGCCTTTCAGACACCCTGATAATTTCTACCACTCTTCTCGTACAAAAGATTTGTACAGCCACTATTCATACTACCCTGGGACTTAGATCCTAGCGCTCTATCCTGATTATCATTCTTGAACTTTGGCACTGGCACACTAGCTAAAGATGGAGATAGGGCTGAGAACTTCTGACAGAACTAAGAATGATTTCCACCTTCTGACCTCGGCTGAGAAAAGTTAAAACTACCTGGTTTGGCCCTCTTATTCTTTCTCTCTTTCTCCTTAAGCTTCTCTTCCTCAGTCTGCTAAGCATGAACTATGAGCCTATTTAGGTCCATGTCCTTAATCAACATAGTAGTTCGACACTCCTTGACCACACTATTAGATACACCAAAAACAAACTTACTTATTCTAGACCTATTATCAGCCACCAATGAAGACGCATACCTCACAACTTAGTGAACTTAAGTGAGTATTCCTTTACACTCATATTACATTGTTTCAAATTGATGAACTCTTGAACCTTAGCTTCTTTCAAATCTAAAGGAAAGAACCTGTCTAAGAAACTAGTGGAAAACTCCTACTCTACAGGCCTTGCCTCAACATTTCTATCTTTCTTCCACTTCTTACACAATGTGTGAGCTGCATCTTGCAACTGGTAAGCATCAAAATCGCACTCTCACTCAAAGTGTAACCCATGATATCTATCACTTTTTGAACCATATCAATAAACTCCTGCAGATCTTTCTCAGTCTTCAATCCCAAAAAACAAAGGGGGATTTATTCGAGTAAAATCTTGAATCCTAGCTATAACTTTATTTTCCACTGGATTAGCAAGGGCAACAGCCTACTGATTGTTCTGAATAGCTACTGAGTGAGCTAAGGTAGTGAAAACAGCTCTGAATTTGACGTGAGAGACATGCTTGTTCAGGGGGTTTTCCTGAACAAGCGGTGGTGCAGGATGGTTCTCGTTGCTTTTTCTATTTTTTCTTTTTGGAGGCATTATTTGTAAAAGAAATGAAGGATGAGTTATAAAGAGAGTTTAAATAGATTTCATGCTCATTCGCACGAAATGAATATTGAAAGAAGGGAAACAGTTCCTAAAATATCTCATAGCCTCTTATCCATAAGAGTGGCGCGCTTCACACCCATGAATAAGACTCTACTCAATGCGGCTTTCAAATTTCCTAGGACACTTAAAAACCTTAGGCTCTAATACCAAGTTTTTTCATGACCCAGGGCTTCCCCCTAGTCACGACAACAGTTCTTACGGTAACAAGTGTCAATAAGCTAACCCATGTGCTGACACCTATTGAGAGTACTGAATAAAATAATAATAATGGACATATATGGAAAATAATTGATAAAGACATAAATTCTAAATACTAAAAGCTTATAGGTGAATCAAAAGTATAAAACATCTGATAAGACTGATAAAACTGACGAGCTATCTAACTGACAGTCGAATGTCTAAAAGCCTCTAATCTGACTGAGGAGTTGATGGGACAGACCCCCAACTAGCTCTAATTGATTTAATAAAATTAAATACTAAAATAACTAAATAATTATAACATGTCCTCGATGGATGAGGACTCACCACTATGGTTGCTGGATTATGCTGAGCTGTCTAACTGCGGTTGGGAAACTGTGCATCCGAATCTATAATATAAGACATCATTGCGCAAAGAAGAGTATTCAGTCAGTACTTTCGATATGCATGAGATACTGTGTATATGAAATAAGAACTAACTGAATAGCATGAGATAACTAAACATAAATGCATAAAAACTGTAATATCTAAATGTCTGTACACTTAGTCAAGAAAACCTGATTTGAAAATACATTAAATACTATACTAAGATTTTGAGAGATATCATCTAACTGATATGCCCTAATCTAAGCTAATTGGGATTCAACCTATAACCCCAATTGGAAGGGTGTTAGTACTGTGCCACAGGTACTAACACTGGCTGTGTGGATCCACTAATTTGGTGTCTCGAAGGACCAGGGTGTCAAGCCTAAATTGATGGGTGACCCCTAAGAGGATGTCAATCCTAAACTGATGGGTGACTTCGCATATCTTATGTTGGCTACATAGTTCTAGAATGAGGGGACTGCTACTAATGACTCTGCCTAACTGACAGGGTAGCCTCCACCCCTGTATTCGCTTGGTACAAAATCCTACTCCCAACTTATCTGACACTGGAACTGAAACTAGACTAACTTTAACTGAAATTATTTCATGACTGATAGTGCTAATTATGATCATAATAACATAATAAACATGAATAATGATGGTTTAACGGAAATCATACTTGAAAATCTAAAAATCATGTAAAATACGTAGGTATTGGGTGTTCTTAACTTACCAGCACTAAATCATCACTGAATGTAAGAACAAACTTAAAACTGTAGTAAAGGATCATGGTTCAAAACCCTTAAGCATAGACATTTCATCAAGCATATAGGGATCATGAATTTAACATGGGAATGCTTTCTAAGAATTATAAATTCATCATAAAATTCACTTGACTAAATCATGGGACACTCAAATTCATAGCATGAGGAATTCAAAATCTTGCATGGGATCATACATGCACTAAATTGCATTTAAATTACCATGGAAACATGAATTAAACCCATCTTAAGTAATACAAAATATAATAATGATAGAAAAATTCAATCTTTCATCGAAGTTTTGAGCTCCATGAGTGAAAGAAAACACATGAATGAATATCCCACATACCTTAAACCTTTAACTTAAAAAAGAAATACAAATCTTGATGCTTTCTTGAAGGTTCTTTAACTTGGGGAACTTGAATTCTTTATTTCCTGGGGTGAGAGGAATTGAATTTATGTTCTTGGGAAAGAGGGGGGGAGGTTTCTTGAGAGGGATTTGGAGAAGAAGGACAAATAATCCCCAAAATAATGTCCTAATTCGTGTTAGGCTCTGTAGCTTTTTCGTCCTAAATATTCCATGGATGATATGGGTTCAGCTCCCCCTGCTGAAAGGGCCTCATAGAGTATAGTCATACTACCAGGGAAGTATCCCATAGGATAACTAGTACATACCCCAATAATCTGACATCATGCACACGGTACGCTAAGACCAATCCTCATGTCGGTAAATATGAGTTTCTAGTTTTGGTCCCCTGAGACCACCACATTCCACAGCCTTGCGTCATACCCCACCATTAATGCCCCATTAAAACTATTTCCAGCAATGCAACCAATCCATTTACCATTTTATTAATCAAGTCTAAATTAGTGGTATCGTCACACCACCCCATTACTTGCAAGCAATATCTATAGCCAAACTATTAAGGTAAAGGGGACTTTCAAGTGCACTTCCATATACCATATTAAACCTTTTGGGAGAATTCCATCTTCCCTACAAGCATAACTATTTAGCCTTTTTCAAACTATTTAAACTATTTAAAGCTTTAATACATAAGCAGAAAACAAATAATAGTTCTTTAAAAGAAGTCTATGCACTGAATATACCTTTATAAGCATTATATCAAACACCTAGGGGGCATAATATAACCAAAACAAATTCTACAGACAAATAAACAATTACTATGCAATCTAATTTTCCAAATACCACCATTAATGCATATAAAAGCATAATTAAAACCACAGAAAAATATAACCAAGCATTTAATATCAAAACCCCTAAATAATAGTCAAAAACCATAATCATGAAATAGTAAAACCATGAAATCAACCATATAAACCATGCGTTTAGTTGAAATTACAATAAGGGAAGAGAATCATGCCTTATACCGAAGAATTGATGAAAGGAAATCACCAAGACAAGCCCCAAACCAATCTGCAAGATAAAACCCTAGCCTTCTTTCCCCCAAAGCTCTTGAGAAAAATATGGATTGTTTTGGAGTAGTTTTTAAGGGTTAATGAATAGAATAATAGGGTAAATAACCTCTTAAGCATATTAGAAGTCATGGGTTATAATTTGGGTAAGTAGGGAAATATCCAAAATACCTCTACTTAAGTTGCATAAAATTACGTCATAGGGATACAACTAACATATACGAGTCTCACCTTCTTATATGATTGGTTTCCACCGCTAATATTCAAGCCTCACCCATTTGTATTAGACACTGTCACTCATCCACCAAGTCATGACCATAACATACAATTCGTACCTATGACCCGTAGCCCTGATAGAATGAAATACAAGGAGGATCAAATACTGCCCACCATACGAGTTCCTAATACGACTCGTACCAAGCCCTACGACTCATACCCCTAAGTTAAAACCATTTCAGTGACCAAAACTATCCTACCAACTAACACTGGTCATCATACGACTAGACCATACAACTTGTATCCCAACATATGGCTCGTACCCATGAGTCGTATTGGGTATAGAGAATAAGAATTCTAGGAAATTTTCTAAGGGTGAAAACCCAGGATGTTTAACCATCCCATGGCCTAGTAGAGCTAGTACAAGAGCCACTATAAATACAGTTTATGTTCTAAAATAGTGAATACAATCCTGTGTTAAAACTAAATATGAGACATACATAGATAGAAGAAAATGGGGTAATTCTGACTCCAAAGGCTGACCCTATCTTCGAATCAGCAATAGAAAGATCGTCAATAACACAACAATAGCTAGTACTCAGATCTACATAAAAAAGGTACAGAAGTATAGTATGAGTACCAAAGCCATAGATACTCAGTAGGCATCATCGACCAAATGAGAAAAATAATGATATAGATATAATATTATGTAAGAAAACATAACTAAGTCAAGGTAAGGAGGAAAACCTAAAATAACTCCAACATCACTTTACACAAATAATTGAAAAAAAAAACTTGAAATAACATAAATGCTTGAAATTACATCTAATGAATTTCCCCCATAAGCTAATACATGGGGAAAAATAAATAACCCATCCCCCTAAAGACTAGAAGGTACACTCAAAGATAGTATAATTTTAACCACAATCATTTATCAATCCTTTGGATACAACTAGAATTTATCCATATAATGCCGCATTACAACAATTTCCTCTTCTGTACTTGCACTGTTACTCATATCATTAATGTCATAACCTATAACAGGACTCAAATCGATAAGTATAGTCAGTATCATAATCCATAGTTAAACTTAAACATGTAAATATAGTCAATATCATAATACATGTGAACTCAAACAAGAAAATATATATATCGCGAATACCTTCCTTAATATTTAGACCTAAATCGGATTATATATATCATTAATATAATAATTAATATCATAGCCACCGATCTTATGATATTTAGCAACAACTCTAATATCCCATAATCATAAATATCAAGTAATTAATACCATAAAGCCTCATAATAAGCATTTCAAATCATATCACAATCCTTCAAAAGTCTGCTATGACTAGTTTAAGTCTTGGCCTAAAGCAGGTCAAAGAAACCCACTTCTAATACCCAAAATCCATTTTAAGGATAACTCTACCTTGGATAAATATAAGGTATATAAATTCAGTTTTGGATATTAAACAAGCAGTAATTAGCCATAAGATAGGATCTCTATTGAGGAACTAAGAAACTTAGTCAAATAAACCTAAATTACGATTTTTGAATAGCCTAAAAGTTTCAACTAACCCAAGTATTGAAAATTTCATCACCAATCCCTAAAATCCATCCGCAATCTAATATGATATCATAAATATATGATGACATTTATCAATCTATAGAGAGGGGGAAACCTAACCTATGTGGACGTCGAAGAAAGGTCCAAAAATCCGATAAATAATGGTTTTTCCCTTACGAGAAAGTTTCTCAAGGTTCCACATTGTAAAAATCATAATCTACTCATTAAAAAGAAAATAATGATACCAATATTGCACTATTATGCATGGGTCACAAAGTACTCAAAAATCCCATGGGTCCCATTTACGAAAATCACATTTCTGAGGCCAACCCAATGTTCCCTCATGCTCAATGAGTAATTACTCTAAAAAATAGGTGAAATCTGAGCTACATTGGTGCCAAAATAATGTCACCAAGGTTTAGGGATCTTAGATAGTAAAAAGGGAAATTCTCACATAAAAATAAAGGATTGTTACCACCTATTCAAAGGAAAATTACGTAATAAATCATTACCAAGCTCAACAATCACCCATAATTGTGATTCCTAAGTTATCTCACTTCTTAAGGTTTAAGTCTCTATAGAATGGATGGAAAATGGGCAAAAAGGGACTAAAAATAAAATATTTATAACATCCCCAGGTACACTGGTAACACAATCATGATGCAACATCGCAATCGCAATCCTTGGCCTTAGGGCATAACTTGCTATTGCAACATGGACATTGTGATCGTGATAATGGCCAAGCTAGAAATAGTGTAGCTTTTGGAACTAGAAAATCCCGCGTTCACAAAATTTTCTAGTTGGTTTCAAGACCGCTATCGCGATCAATGACTCACGATCGCCGGTACACCAATACCAACTTAGACTTGGAAATTTTCAAGTACCTACCAACCCCTTGAGAATCATCCAGAATTCTATATACATAAATGGACAATGCTACCCTATCAAATTTGAAATTCTTGACTCAATGGTATAGTTAAAATTTCCATCTGAGTATGTTTCAATAAAAAGTAGGTCCCACACCCAACTTACCATTTTCATATTTTTTAACCAATAACTCAAAGTGAGCTCGGGTGCCTCAGGATCTGAACTAGGAGTCCACCTTATACAAATTAAATTTTAGAGTAATTGGAACCATTAGAATTGGTATACAAGGCTATTTAGATAATTTTGACACTTGGTAGCTAATTTGAACAAGCAAAGACCTCAAAATTGGGAATTAACTCTAAAAAATAAATGAACTGCCTAGTGACTAAACTGTCAGTCCCAGTAAGTCATAAATGACCTGGTGTAGCTATAGGAAACTCTAACAATGAAAATAAGAAGAAATACAGAAAATAACTTCAAGGGTCATTACACATAGATAACATTTGCATAAATCGGGTAGGTAGTATTTTTTAATGCAACTCTGTTCCATGCGTGTGTTAGATGTTTACCTTGTTGACCTTATGCATTTAATCTAGAATATTCCCAGTTAGTCTTGGCTAGGTTGTAGGATATTTGGTTAGGAAGTAATCATAGGTCATTCTTGATTTAGTCCACTCAGAGCCTAAATGACCTTCCAACTGACAATAAAAATCTCTTGATCTCTATTTTAAGGTTACATACTCTATTTTATTATATTGACCTTTCACCTTCCCCGTTTAGTTATAATGAACCTGTTTTAGACCTGTTCCCTCCTTGTACATTATGCACCTCAATTCAAGCAAAACATTTAAGTTAAGGGTCGTTATCATTGGGGTGTATGATTAGAATTGGGTATGCAAAAAAGTTAAATAAGAGAAACGAAAGTAGGGTTGGGAGTGGTAAAAAGGATAAAAAGAAAGAGATAATTGAAAAAGAAAATAAAAGCATAAGAAATAATAAAAGAAACACCCATTTCGAATAAGTAATAATAGTAAAATGGGAGAAATAAGGTAGGCATAAAAAAAAAGAAAAGCGGTTGAGGAGTAGGCCCCAAATATAATTATATTGTCAATGAGGGTTTGTCACTGAAGTTCTAATTGCACCATAACCGCCCCAAACCTCCATTACAAGCTAAATGAAGTCCTATACTGATCCTAGTACGACTGTTCAAAAAAGTACGATAAAGAAAATAAGGGAAATCCTATTGTATTCTATGCACCTTCATTGGAACATCTTTTATGAGTGTGAGTGTCTCAGGATATATGGGTTGTATTGCTAGCTGCTTGTCTATTCGGGTTGTGTAATAAGTACATTTGCTTCATTGTTTGTTGCTAATGTAATGAAATAGCTTGATTCCTTTGTGTTGCATTGTTAGGTTACATAAATCCACATAGTTTATTTTTTAAAAATGAAAATAGAAATGGGTGATGTTTTTTAGTTTAAATTGAGTTGACTACCGTAGGTACCTTAGGTATCTTTTTTATGAGCATCATCTTGTTGTTTTTGTTATTGTTTTTGTTGCTTGAGGACATGCAAACATTCTAATTTAAGGGTCTTGATGTGCCATAGTTGTATAGCACTCTTAATGCTTAAAACTATGAAAATATGCAAACACTTAGGCTATTTTATTGGATATGATTGTGTTTTTATGTATGTTGCAGGAAAATATGATTGGAAATGAAGTGGAATCAAATAAGTAGAAAAAGCTTTGAAAATTGAAGTTGCTACCTGGACTACGAGTCGTTGGGTGACTATATGACTCATAGCCTAAGTTGTCATGATAATAGTGATGATAGCTTAGAGGAAGAGTAAAGTTAAAGTTGGCTATATCTTGTATGGATTGACAACGAGTTGTATGATGAAGTCATTATGAGAAAAGTTGACCAAAGTTCTGAAGATATTCAAGTTGGAGCCCTAGTGGAAACAAAGGTGAATACGAGTGGTAATGAAAATCCATGACTCGTAGGGAGGAACTATTTTGGTAATAGTAAGAAATATCCTAAAAGATGAAAGTCCACTGTAGCCATAATAATTCCGGACAACGACTCTTAGGGTCTCATGCCGAGTCATCATCACTGAGTAAAAAAAGAAGACAATGGAAGCTAACAACGAGTCATCATCAGTCCAGACAACTCGTTGGCTATGGCATAGCCATTGTTGACCTTATTTTCCTATTTATTTTTTTTAGGTTTCCTATGTTATGTTGAGATGCTATAAATACCCCTTATATATTTTTTTTAATAGATTATGCACTCTTTACATTCACAAACATATATTTGATTGAAAGATTCTAATTTTGATCTTGGAATCGTTTGTTATTCATTTCTTCGTTGAGTATTAGTTTAAGAATTTTTTTTATGTTTTCAATTGTTGTGAGATTCATATTATGCTTACTTTATTTAATTCCGTGGATCTTCTTGCAACTTTGGGCAGCTAGACCACCTTACTAGGGTTATGGGAACCCTGACTGACTAAATAAGTAGAGAAAGTGAGATGTTCTTCAAAATTAGTGTGTGCATGTATTGTGATCTTCTTTGACATTATCTTCACAAAAGAGTTTGATATTAGGAAAAGAAGGTTACAACAGTAATTTGAGGATATCAAACCTCATTTAATCAACTTGACATCCAAAAGGAGATAGTTGAACTAGGATCAGCGATAAGAATTAGTAAGGAGATACTTTAAGACTCACAAGGTGAAGAGTGAAATTTACCAAGGCATTTACAAGATGGTTGGTGATACCTATCTTGTCAGATTCTGCATGCAATGCATTGAGCTAATCAGATTGAGCATGATTAGTCAATAGAGTTATGAAGCCAGGGGGATCACTGTCCTAGTATGACATGACCTTACACCCCGTGTCAGATAAATTCCGAACATATAACAAGATAAGAGAATATAAATTTAGACATTTATAATAAGTCTATAACCAAACCCAACCAATACTAATACCAATGCCAATACCAATTCCAATACTGGCACCACCCATGCCTACAGTCGTCTGACAATGATTCTAATCAAGACCAAAGAATATCCAGTCGGGATATGCCCCCGACCATAGCTAAAAAAAACCTAAGAAATAATAAGGACATAAAGAAATTGATAGCATGAAATGAGGCCTTCCAAAGAATGGAAGCTCACCACTTCAGGCTATCTGAAAAGTTGTCCTTAAGTAACCTAGTCATTGAGGAAGAGGAGTGGAAGTATGAACGGTTCCTGAATCGCGTGGGAATACATCATCTAAATATGGATAGCGGGGTGAGCACTAGTATGTTAATCAAGGATAAAGATAATATAATAACATTAATCATAAACACAGTCCAACCAACACACATAAGCTTATGCAAACACACACACACACACATATATATACAATGCCGAGATAGGAAATAAGATTTAGCTTGTATTTCAAAACCTTAAACTGGGTTGGGTAGGTTTACCGTTATAAGTCAATCCACGGGCTATATGGGTTCAGTGTTACCCCGTGAATGGGGCAATACATTTTATCCGCATGAACAAGTGATATCATAAATGTCCAGGGATTCCCTTGTACCCTTGGCCTTCCATGATACATATATACGTATATAGGCCTGGGGGATTCTCTTGTACCCCATAAGCACACGATCATAAGACCAACCCTCATGTCATCAAATATGACTTTCCAGTGTTCATCCTTAGAACTCACACCTTCATAGCTAACTACATTATTGCCCAATTAAAACATTTAACAAAAATCCAAATAACAATCACAGGAATCAATTATTAAGGCATTATTAAGTGGCATCATCATACCGACTATAGATTGCAAGCAATATCATTAGCCAACACTTAGGGGATTCCCAAATACCCCACAAACTCCATTATTAAAAACACTTGGGGGATTTCTTTGTACCCCACAAGGTTTTCATAAATCATTCACTTAGGGAATTCTGTTGTCCGCCTATGAGGTTTTGTTTAATACTATCCTTATCCATGTAACCATTTATACCATGCATTAGTTTCAAGAAATAATCCAAGCCAAGTGATAATGCATAAACTAAAATCAACTATGCAAGTGGGTTGAGTTTATTACCAATTTCCATACCAAAACAACCAATTTGGGGATTCCATTATACCCCTATTTCCATCCACCCCAATGCATTGACCAACCATCAATTTAAGCACAATAGTTTCATAAATATCATAGAAAAAGCATTTAAACAATTTATATTAAGAACCCTCAACCTATAATTCAAAATCCAACATCAATATTTTATGAACAATACTTTAAATCACATGCTTTTACAAAATTGACAATGAGGGGAGGGTAATATACCTTAAACATAAAGTAGTATAGAGACAAATCACCCTTGTAAGCCTCAATTGATTAATCATTTGGAAACCCTAAATGTTCTTAACCTTGAGGATTTGAGAGTGTTTGAGAGTCTATTTGATATGTTTATGAGGACTAAGGATAACCTAAAAGAGGTTATAAGATATGGGTTTCAAGTTGGGAAAAAGGGAAAATATCCACAATGCCCTTAACTTAAAAGCTAGAAACATGTCATCTTTGACTATAAGTCAACCATTGACTCATAACCTCTCCTTACCACTCGTAATCAAGAATTGTAACCAATATGGTGACCATGATCCCCATATAATGTTAACCTTATGACTCAAAAATCTTACTTGAAACAAGACTATATGACTCGTATGGTCAAGTTGTAGTCAACAAACAACTCAATAGGGTTGAACACCTGACATCCTACAATTTTATCTCAAGACTCGTAACATATCCTTACTGCTCTTAGTGAGCCACTCGTACTCAAAGCAGATATAACCCACAAACTTACATGATTTGGTTATAAGTCATCCTAACAACTCGTCACTAGCCTTTACGACTCATTCCATCGAATCATAACCAGGATAAAAACTCAAAACTACACACTTTTCACCCTACGACTAGGGTCACTTGACCCATCAAGACACCCTGCGACTCGTGGGGTCAAGTCTTAACAAATGCATTGAGCTCAAAGCTCAAGAAATTTTTAAGGGCCAACATCCAGGATGTTTAAATTCTCCCCAACTTGGTTTATTCATCTTTGAATGATGGGAAAAGGTGTTTACCGGCACCATTAGACCCCAAACATCACTACTCTTACCTGTAAAATAAAAAACAAGAATACCAAGGAATTTACAATTTCCATTTAACAAAGATAAAAAAACATGTTAAGCGGCATATAACTCAAGCACTATTTTCTGAAATAGGGAATAGAAATGGATACTTGGACTTTATGTCCTCTTCAACTTCCAAAGTAGACTCTTCAACCTTGTGGTTCCTCCATAGAACCTTTAATGAATCTACGTCCTTAGTCCGCAACCGACGAACTTGCTGATCTAATATTTCAATCGGGAGTTCCTTATAAGACAAGTAATCCAAAATACCAATATCCTTGATAGGCATAATCAGGGACAGATTACCCACACACTCCCTCAACATTGACACCTGGAACACCGGGTGAACGGAGCTCAAACAAAAAAGCATCTCTAATTCATTTACATTATTGTCAACCCTCTTTAAGACCAAGTAAGGGCCAATATACCGGGTACTAGGCTTCCCCCTTTTCTAAAACAGTATTACTCCCTTCTTGGGAGACACCTTTAAGAACACCCAATTACTAACCTCAAACTTTTGCTTCATATGCCTCACATTTGGATAGGACTTTTTGTGACTTTGGGAGTCTTTAAGTCTATCCCAAATCACCTTTACCTTCTTAATGGATTGATAAACCAAATTTGGGCCAAACATCTCTACCTCACCAACCTCAAACCACCCGATAGGAAACCTACACATCCCACCATACAAAGCCTTAAATGGATTCATTCTGATAATAGTAGAGTGGTAGCTATTATCCTACGTAATCTCTATGAGAGGCAAATAGTCAACCTAACTACCACCATAGTCAATCATGCAAGCTCGAAACATATCTTCTAAAGTATGAATAGTCCTTTTTGCTTGCCCATCCAACTGTGGATAGAAAGAAGTACTAAGGCTCACCTTAATCCCCAAACCCCTATGAAACG
The DNA here is from genome assembly GCF_002878395.1 of Capsicum annuum. NCBI lineage: Eukaryota > Viridiplantae > Streptophyta > Magnoliopsida > Solanales > Solanaceae > Capsicum > Capsicum annuum. The sequence goes on from NC_061117.1 coordinate 56,204,024, forward strand.
AGTCCTAAAAGTATGATGGGAACAAAGCACCATGATCTGACATGATGGAAATAGGCGCCCCATGGAAATTAATAATTTCCTCAATAAATTCTACATAATTCTCCACTACAAAATTAGTCCTCACTATTAAGAAGTGAGCAAACTTCATCATTCTATCCACGATGACCCAGATCAAATCAAAATGATTTCGAGATTAAGGAAGACTGACAATGAAATCCATATTAACTACTTGCCACTTCCACACAGGAAACTCAATTTCTTGATACAACTTCCCAAGGCCTCAAGTGCTCTACTTTCACTTGTTGACACACCATGTATTTAGCCATAATACTGACCACATCTTGCTTTATATTATTCCACCAATATATCTTCTTGAAATCATGATACAACTTTGTCAAACTAGGATAAATGGCACAACACATCCCGTTAGCTTCCGTCAAAATCCTCTGTCGTAATCGATCAATATTGGGAACACACAACCTCCCTTGGTACCTTAAGATACCATCACTCCTAATCACTAAGTCCATCACCTTGTGTGGACCTACGTCTCCCATAATCTTTATTAAGATAGGATCTAATACCTATTTCTCCTTTATTTTAGTACCAAGAGATGACTGTGCCACCTTTTACACAAACCCACAACAATTTTTAAGTCCAAGAGACAAACTCCAAGTTTAGATAAATGGTGAATGTCCTTCACTCATTCCCGCTTATCCTTATGTACATGAGCTAGACTCCCCACTAATAACTACTAGGAGTATCAGCAACCAAATTAGCTTTACCTAATTGGTAGTGAAGAATCATGTCATAATTCCTGAGTTGCTCAACCCATATTCTTTGCCTAAGATTTAGATCTTTTCGAGTGAACACATATTACAGTATCTTATGATCATATTAGATATCCACATACGCTTCATACAAATAGTGAAGGCGGATTTTCAACACGAACACTGCAACTAACAACTCCAAGTCATAAGTTAGATAATTCTTCTCATGCACCTTCAACTATCTCGAGTCATAATCCACCACCTTGCCATATTGCATCAAAATGCATCCAAGCCCGACACGGGACGTATTACAATAAACCACAAAACCATCAATGCCTTCGGGCAATGTCAAGACTAGAGCCGAAGTCAGCTTATCCTTCATCTTCTAGAAACTACCCTTACAATCATAAGACCACAAGAACTTCTCCTTCTTCTGAGTTAACTTATTAAACTAAGAAGCTATAAAAGAGAAACTTTCCACAAATCTCCTATTATAACTGGCTAAACCTAAAAATCTTAATACATCGGTTGGATTCATGGGGTCTAGGCCATTTATAACCTTCTGTGGATCCACCATGATCCCCACACTTGATATGACATGATGTAGAAAAGTAACAATGTTAAACCAGAACTCACACTTAGATAACTTAGCATACAAATGCAAGTCTTTCAAGGTCTACAACACTATACAGAGGTGATCTGCAAGATCTGCCTCACTCTTAGAGTGCACCAAAAAATCATCTATAAAAACAACGACAAATAAATCTAGAAATTTATGAAAGACCCTATTCATTAAGTTGATAAATGTTGTCGGGACATTAGTCAAACTAAATGACATAACTAAGAACTCAAAATGTCCATATCGAGTATAGAAAGCAGTCTTAGGGATGTCCACCTTCCTAATCATTAACTGATGATACCTGGATGATCGATCTTAGAGAAAAACTAAAACACTTAAGTAGATAAAACAGATCATCTATCCTTGGAAGAGGGTACTTATTCTTTACCATTACTTTGTTCAATTAATGTTAATCAATACACATCTGAAAAGAAACCATCCTTCTTGCGCACTAAAAAAATAGGTTCACCCCATAAGGACACACTAGCATGGATGAAACCCATAATTAGAGGATCATTTATTTTCTCCTTAAGCTCCTTTAACTCAGCTGGAGCCATTCTATAAAGGGGAATAGAGATAGGACAAGTGTCCAAAATGAGATCAATCCCAAAATAAATATCCCTATAGAGAGGGACACCAGCAAGGTCATTAGGAAAAAATTTGGGAAATTTTTTCACCACCAGGATCGATTGTAAGGAACGACCCTCCGAGTTAGAATATTTTACCCTTAATGATAATGGTATACTTTAGAAATTAAATTCCAAGCTCTAAGATGTGATATGAATCTTCCCTTAGGCACTAAAGAACCCTTTTTCCACTCAATGACTGACTCATTAGGGAACATATAAATGACCTTACGGGTTCGATAATGTAATGAGGCATATCACGAGTTCAACCAGTCCATCTTCAATATAACATCAAAATCAATGATGTATTATTCAAACAAATTCACAAAAATCTTATTACCACCTAAAGATACCACACAACCCCTATAGATTTTTTTAGTCACCACATAGTCACCCACGGAGGTAGAAATAGAAAAGGAGTTCGAAATGCACTCATTACCAAAACCAAAATCCATAACCACAAATACAGTCATATAAGAAAGAGTGGAACCTGGATCAAGTAAACAATACACATCACGAGAAAAGAGTCTCATCATACTATTAACAATATCAGGTGATGCTTCAGACTCCTAATGAGTAATGATAGCATAAAATTGATTTCAACCAATGCAGAAGCTAGATGGGTTACTTTTAGTGTTAGAGTTGATGAAGAGAAAACTAGAACCTTATTTTCCCCAGAAGTAAATTTACCTATGGAATAGTTTCTAAGCATATGACTTGGATGACCACACTTAAAAACTCCTATCCCTTTTCTCATCACAGAAACCCTGATACAATCGACCATAAAATTTACAGAAAGGATATATTGGAGCTGATTGGGCCTTACGAACATGAGATTGGGCAACTTTTGCCTTAAACCCACTATCATGCTTTGAACGACTATCACCCGATGACATCAAATAGAGAAAACTAGCCATAGAGTAGGAACTAGAACTCGCCCATTTCTTCTTAGACCACTTTCCACCATCTCTACCACTTTATTGTTAACCTCTACCCTGATGAGAAAACCTAAACTTTTTTTTCTGTCTTTCTCTTATATCTACCTACTTCTTCTTCTATTCCTTAACCTTCTGCATATAGATAACCAGTCTAGACATATCTATATCCTTTTTAGCAAGGCGACCTTACTTTTTAGAATCAAATCATGGGACAACTCGAGAGAAAATTTTCTCATTATAGCCTTCATGCTAGACTTTAGCGTAGGAGCATACTGGGAAAACTATTGAAACTTCACGACATACTCTATAACTGTCATCCTACCTCATCTTAGATTTATGAATTCTTTGGCCTTCACCTCTCTCAACTCCTGAGGAAAGAAGCAATCGAGAAATGCTCTAAAAAAAGTCCTCCCATAAGGTAGACTCAATATCCATACCCCTGAGCTGCTCCCACTCTTCATACCATTAATGCACTACATCCTTCAACTGATAGGCTAAAAACTCCACACCTTCTATCTTAATTACATGTATCATGTGAAAAATATTTTATATTTAATGTTTGATATCTTGAGTTTTCTCCTCAACCCTTGTACCAGTAAAAACTGGAGGATTCAACATCATAAATTGGCCAAGTCTAGTGGCATTTGATGGTGGTACAATAGAATCCATACGCTTAGTCTGAAAGGCAACCAACTGAGTGAACAAATAGATCGACTGGCAAAACATAGCATTAGACATGCTAGCTTTAGGTGATTGAGGAAGAAAAAGAGAAACCGATGGATATCCATTAAGACCATCAGTGATAGTGGTCCTAGACCTAGTCTGAACCTATGGAGTAGAACGAGCTCTAATTCTATTGTTCTCAGATGGGATAAAAGGGTTCCCACAAACATCAGATCTTCTTGGAGGCATGATCTGAAAGAAGAACAAACATAAATTAGATAGATCCAAGACTTTAGACTCTACATCCATAAAATAAAACACAAGAAATAAAAACATTTATATATGCCTCATAGCCTTTCCCTACTTACACTTGTGGAAGACTGTACATTATATGATTTTCATTACTACTCTTCTTTGCCTTATAATATTTATAAGCCATGTGATACATATGACCAGATGATCAGTGGTAAAACAGGATGACCCATGCTAGGCATTATACCCCTGGGATACGTTCCTCATCAATTTATAAATTGGGATTGACTCATGCTAGGTTTTCCTTTCACCCTTGGAATACCACCCAATAATGGGATCAATCCATACTAGGTGTTCCTTCCACCCCTGGGATACCACCCATAAATCCATGTAGGGATCGGCCCATACTAGGCTTTGCCCCTGAGCTACCACCCATATATAAGTGTATTTACTTTACATTACTTATTTAATATTTGAGATTATTATTTTTGTGGCCATAGTGTTAGCTTTAGGACAACCAACCATATAGTAGGAGATATGTGATTATCGATATAAGGGAGTAACAACTACATGGAAATCATCTTGAACACCAACATAATACTTAGGAGTTTATATGACACAATACGTGTTTGATAGCTCAAATGGAAACACATATCAAGTGGAGACATTTAACTTATTAATCCAAGAGATATGGACTTTATTCAATGAAATAATGATAAAATACCCGGTAAATGATACCAAATAAAAGGATTACATGAACATGGGAATTAATAAAGCACATGGACATATTTGACATAGGACAAATGCGCTACATAATTGTAAAAGAAAATCTACTTGACATGGCTTTATGGACACCTAATTGACAATGAAACTAGGCGTTGATACCAATATGACACGACCCAAACTATATCCTGGCCATGTCGAGTATCTCAAGTCCAACTACTATCGGAGACCACTCTCAATATTCAAACCATTATCCATCTTACACCCTGTGTAGGATGAATTTTGAACATATAACCAAATAATAGAATATAAATTTAGAGACATTATAATAAGATTATAACCAAAATCTACCCATAAGTGTACCAATCCCTATACCAATAACAATACCAACGCCACCTATGCCTACAATAGTCTGACAAAGCCTCAAATTAAGACCAAAGTATATCCAGTCGGGATTGCCACCGATGAAAGCCAAAACCAAGACCTAAGGAATTATAAATACATAAGAAAATATATGGAATAAATAGGGTCTTCCGAAGTATGGAAGCTCACCACTTTAGTCTTACTCAAAATTTGTCCCCAAACTACCTAGTCACTGAGAAGGAGAAGTGGAAGAATGAGTTTTTAATGCATAGCATAGGCATACAATGTCCAAAGACAGTTAGTGGGGTGAACGCTAGCATGTAACTCAGGGATAAAGATAAAGTAATGTCATCAATCCAAGACCCAGTCAAACCAATGGACATAACCATATATAAATACATACACACATATACACATATATACACCATGCCGGGATAGGGAAAAAGATTTAGGATGCATTTTAAAACCTTAACCTGGGCTATTTATATTTACCGTCATAAGTCCATCCGTGGGCTATATGGGTCCAGTGTTACCCCTTGAATGGGCCCCAATGTGTTTTAGTTGCACAGACAAAAGATATTATAAATGGCCAGGGATTCCCTTGTACCCTTTGCCCTTCATGATACATATATACGTATATAGGCTTGGGGATTCCCTTGTACCTCACAAGAACACGGTCAACAATACCAATCCTCATGTTAGCAAACATGAGTTTCCAGTGCCCGTTCTTAGGACTCACACCTTCACGGATAGCTATCACAATCCCTATTATTTCCTAATTAAAATATTTAACAAATAACCAAATAGCAATCCCAGGACTTAATTATTAAGTGGTATTGTCATACCGACTATAGCTTGCAAGCAATGTCATTAGCCATCACATAGGGGATTCCCAAGTATCCCACAGACTCCATTACTAAAATTAATTAGGGGATTCTTTTGTACCCCACAAGGTTTTCATAAATCATTCACTTAGGGAATTCTATTATACCCTTATGAGGTTTTGTTTAGCACATTCTATAACCATTTATACCATGCATTATTGCAAAGTGATAATGCATAAACCAAAATCAATTATACCAGTGGGTTAAGTTTATTACAAATTTATATACCAAAAAACCACTTTGGGGATTCCATTGTACCCCTATTTACATCCACCATTCCCATGAACCCCAATGCATTTACTAACCATTGATTAAGAATAATAGTTTTATAAATATCATGGAAGTAGCATTTAAATAATTTATATTAAGAACCCTCAATCCATAGTTCAACACCCAACATCAATATTTCATGAACAATACTCTAAATTATATGCTTTTACAAAATTTACAATGAGGAAAGAGTAACATGCCTTAAACACCAAGTAGTATGGAGAGAAATTGTTCTTGGAAGCCTCAATTGATTAATCTCTTGGAAACCTAAATGCTCTTGGCAATGAGGATTTGGGAGTGTTTGAGAGTCTATTTGATGTGTTTATGAGGGCTAAGGATAACCTAAAATAGGTTATAAGATGTGGATTTCATGTTATGCTAAAGGGGAAACATCCAAATGACCTTAACTTAAAAGATGGAAAAAATATTGCCTTTGACTATGAGTCAACCATTAACTCATAAGCCCTCCTTACAACTCATAACCACTATTCTTAACTAAGATAGTAACCAAGATCCCTATACACTGCCAACCTTATGAATTAACAAGCTTACTCATAACAATACCTAATGGCTCGTAAGGTCAAGTCATTGTCAACACAGAACTTAATTAGGTTAAATACTGGACATCCTATAATTTTATCTATCGACTTAAAACATATCTTGACGGCTTTTAGTGAGCTACTTGTACTCAGAGTAGAATCAATCCATAAACTTACATGATTTAGTTATGAGTCCTCCTACTGACTATTAACTATGCTTTTTGACTCATTCCCTCGAATTGCAACCAGGAAAAAAACTCTATACCGTACACTTGTCTTCTTACAACTAGGGTCACCTGACCCATCAAAAAATACTATGATTTTTGGGGTTAAGTCGAAACCAAGGTAGTGTGCTCAAAGCTCAATAAATTTTGAAAGGCTAAAAAATGGGGTGTTTTATCGTATTTATCTCAGATTAATTTAAACTAAAGCAATCAAGATTTATTGCTACTTTTTTAGTTTCACAAAAAAAACAACTCAATTACTTTTCCTCTATTTTCTTGCTACTTCACAAAATTTGGGAGATATATTCAACCTATACCCAATGTGATCAACCTTAACCTTTGTTGGGTTACTATAATTTGACAGGGACCACATTGTATCTTTTTGGAGGATATGGTTTGGGAAACATCAGTCTTTAGTACATTACGACTCATAATGACATTAATTTTAGACAACACTAGTGGATTAAGATTTTGCGAGACTATGATTTCTCTATTCTTTGCTATTCATGCAAGGTGAATATGGTTGTTGATGCGTTGAGATATAAAGCATTAAGTTTTGGGAGCTTGTCCTTCCTTTTATGTTTTGAGAGGCCATTAGCCTTAGAGATCTAGTCCTTATCTAATAGGTTCATTCAAATTGATAGTTATACCCTAGGAGGATTCTTACTAGTGTTGATGATAGGTCTACTTTGTTGGAGAAGATTCGTGGTAAAAAATTTAATGATAGTAGGTTAGGTGTAAGTAATGATCAGGTCTATACTCATCAGTCTAGGAGAGTTACCCTATACTCTAATGTTGTATTGAGATTCGAAGGTTGCATTATTTTCCAATGTTTACAGGTTCAATTCTGTTAATACTTTAAGAGGTTCATAGCTCCAAATATTCTATTCACCTATGGACAACTAAGATGTATAAATAGAATTACTAGCGGAGAGATAAAAGGTCAGATATAGCATATTTTATAGCTTGTTTTTTTTTATTATTAATAGATGGAGATTGAGCATTTTAGACTAAGTGGTTTGCTATAGAGGTTACCCATTCCTAGGTAGAAATGGGAACAGATTACCATGGATTTTATGTTTGTTTTCCTAGTACTTCTCATGATTCTGAAAGCATTTGGGTCATCATAAATCACTTCACCAAGTCTACCCATTTAATTCTTATAAAGCTTCCAACAATGTTGAGGGTTTTTCTTTAATTTATGTTCAAGAGGTGGATCGACTTCACAAAAAGCTCATGTCGATTATTTCTGATTGAGGTTCCTAGTTATGCATTAGCTTTTGGAGTGATTTTTAGGAGGAGTTTGGCAACAAGTTTGATCTTAGCAGTGCCTTTCAGCCCAGACTAATGAGTAGTTAGACCAGACTATTCAGGGTTTTTAAGATATGCTCCAACCATATTTCATGACTTTAGGGGTCTATAGGAGAAATTTCAAGATTAGTGGAGTTTGTCTTTTGTAATATCTTAAATTTGAGCAACAAGTAGAGCTATGCTGACCCTAGGCTTCCTGTATTGAGGTTTGGAGTTTGAGATCTGATTTTTCTTTGAATGTTTCCAATGTAAATCATGATGAGATTCAAGAAGAGAGGCCTCAGTCGTATATATATCAGGCCATTTAAGATCCTTTACACAGTTTTTAAGGTAGACTATAAGTTGGCCTTGCCTCCAATCACTTTTATCCGTTCATATAGTTTTTCATATGTCAAAGTTTTTGCTCTATATACTAGATGAGTCTCACATGCATAGTAGGAATTTTTCACAACTCAAACTAGGACCTGGCCGTGATGGGTATCTCAAGTCCCACGTTGATCGGAGATTACCTCTTCACCTAGTCTAACCAACATATCAACCACACGTGTTAGATGAATTCCGAACATATAACAAGATATGCAAAATAATATTAACAATAGCTTAAGAAATGTCTAAATTATTCATCACCACCATACACTAAACCATCACATCCAAGTCCACAGTAATCCACAAAGCCTTTACAATCTAAAGTCAATAAAATGCCGGGACATGCCCCCGATAATAGCAAAAATCCAAGTCTAAAAAATTTTATGACATAGAGTAAAAAGACTATGAAATGAATGCCTTTTTAACTATGGAAACTCACCACTTCAATGTCAACTCATAAGCCACTTAAACACCTGGTTACTGCATAGGAAAAGATGAAGAAGCTCCAGTCCCTACATCGGTGGGGATACAGAGTTCAAAGACGATTAATGGTTAGAGCACTATCATGTAACTCAGGGGTAGAGGAATAAAATAATGCCATTAATAAAACTAAGTCAATTCTTCATATGCAATATATATATATATATATCATGCTGGGATAGGGAAGAAGGCTTAGCATAAACTTTGAAAATATTAACCTGCGTTGTGTAGCATAACCGTCATAAAACAAGGCACCCATGGGCTATATGTGTCCAATTCTCTCCTAACTGGAAGGGTCCCAGTGCATTTAGCTGCACCAACTAGAGAATATCTATATTCGTATATACCATTATGGGGAACTCGAACCTTCTATCATAATAAAGGTGACATAGCTCAAAAGTATACAATATAGGGGCTCAAATATCCCATTCAAATATTTATTCACAGGATCGAACCTCCCGGTCATATGGACATTCGCATCGGCTAGCGCGATTTCCAGTATGAATCCTTCGATATTCACTTTCATGGATCGGCTACATATCTCTCTTTAAATGCAATTTAAAAAATCATTTACACATACACACAACCATTAGTCAGATTACTTACAAAAGGCATCCTGTTGGTATCATCATACCAACACCACTTGTAAGGTACAACATGCCATAACCATTATTATTCAATATTTGGGACTCGAACCCATAGTCTATACAAAGACCTCAATTCTATTCACTATTTAGGTACACAAACCCATTTAGAAAATTAAACCACCAAGGTTAAAATTCAAAACCATTTATGACCTATAAGGACTTCATGAAACCATTTACCAACCATTTACATTGTTAGAAAAATGCCTTAGTTCAAATCACAATTCAATTCAATTTATGGTCATCAACACCTTTACAAAATCATTCACCCTTCATTAACACTGCCAAGCATTAGTTTAAAAACATAATTAATCATGTGACTAGATTCTTCTCATAGACATTTTCACAAACAAGTTGAGGGCATACCATTATCTAACAATTATTCAAGTCATAAATCATAAAGTTAGGGTTAACCATGACCCCTTCACTTAAAACATAATTTCCAAGCACCCACATATGTAGAACCATCATAAGATCATGCATTAACACAAGTTAAAACATGAGAGCATAATACTCAACAATGAGCATTCATACCGTAAACCATGGATTTTAAAACCACCATCTATGATTCAAGAACAATTTTTAAAATACATGATTTTTATGAAATAACAATGATGGAAGAGTCTCATGCCTGAGTTACAATGATTCACAAAGAGATTTTGACAGTTAAACCTCTAGATGATCACCTTAATAAAACCCTAGCCCAATCTCCTTGAGAGGCTTTTACAGAGTTTATGAGAGTGCTTTGATCTTCCAAAGTGTGGAACGAGGGACCAAATAGTGTTATAAGACATGGGGCCTTATGTCCATGGGGTGAGAAATGTCAAAAATACTTGTATTATAAAAGTTGTAAAAGACTCAAAGGAGGGTATGGTTTGGCCTCTCCACTCGTACCCACATTATATGAGTGGTACCCTACACTCGTACCTTGATAAAAATAATGGATATCACATTCTATCCAATATAAAACTCCTTATCCTAACTCGTACCCTTACAGTTTTACCTTAGGAATAATGTAAAGGTTAGACACTGAATAACATACGGTTTGGCTTTATGCTTCTCGTATCATGACATATGACTCGTATGATAGCTTTTTGTACCAAGATTAGAACTTGTCCAATATGACACTAACCAACATATGAATAGGGTACTTGACTCATACCCACAATATACGAGTGTTATGGTGTAAGTCATATGATACATAAAAGGTTCAAGACTCAGGATATATTTGTAAAGGACAAAGTTTGTGATGTTTTCTTCTCCCTTTCTTAGGATCATTCATCCTCAAATGATGGGATGAGGTACTACAAGCACGATTAATCCCAAAACATCTCTACTCTTACCTTCTAGTTTGAGATATTATTTTATCTGATATATTTATTTTTTTGATATATAGTTCTCCTAGATTTTAAGACTTTTAACTTGTTTAGAATTTACTATCTTATAAATAAAACCATTATGTACTTTGTTTAGAAAACTTAAATAACCCTCGACATGATAATGAAGAATAACCTTACAAATTTATCTCTCAAATGCTTTTCTCATTCCCTATATTATCATACTGGCATTATTTTCTATAGCTCAACTTATAGTCATGCGATTCTTTTTGTCATCCTTTACTTTGGCCTGCTAAATGCAATCTTTTGCCTACTGCCATGTTTCATACTAAGCAACATGTCTCATATTACGTGAACTGATTGTGATGTGGTTGTTAGACTTTACATGAAAGAATAAATAGGAGGTGTTGTTTTGTTTTGAGATGACTTTATGGAATAGCTAGAAAGCTTAGATATTGCAGCACTTCAACTCCAATAATTTATATAGCTTGAATTTTATGTGTAATCTTGATATCATCTCAAACATGGAAAGAAGGGTGGATTGAGATTTTAATGTAGTTGTTAGTCTTGCGGTTAGATGAACTTCTACACTGTAGGAGGTTAATTGGACCTTGTACAATTTTGGGAGACCTGGAGATAGACATTGCAAAAAGCTAGTGATTAGAGAAACATTGTTTATTATTAAAATTTTTGTTTTTGGAAAGCAAAAAAGGGTAGGTATTTGGAGAATGACACTTGTTGAGATTGTAATTGGATGGATAATTTTGATATAGGAGAAACTCGACTCTACACCTTCAAAAGCTCTTCGTATTTGTCTCTCCACACCACCCATATTTACACAAGCAAAATCAGGTCCCAAGCCCTTTGTCTCCTCCTCCTCCTCCCATTCTTTCAGTTGAACATTATTTTTTTTCATTATTTTCGGCACTATCCAAAGAGTTCCACCTAAGCAACTCATACTATAGTCTCATGTGAAGTAAAATATGATCCACATCCTCACTTGCCTCCTCACACATGTAACACCAACTCAACTTTCCCCTTTCTAAGGTTTTTCCCCATCAAGATCACCCCTCTAATGGCTAACCAAGTAAAGAAACACACTTTCCTCGGCACCCTTAGAACCCATATTGCATTACATGGGAATTCAACCTCCTCCCTAATTAATAGTTCCTCATAAAAAGTCTTCATGTTGAACACTCAATTGTTTCCCAAGCCCTACTACCAAATGTTAGTAATATCCACTAGATTGAATTGCCTATGCAACTCACTTTCTAATCTTGAAAATTTCTTCTAAATCTCAAGTTCCAAAAAATTTCCATATTTCTCCCTAATTTTGCTGAATTTTACCATAGTTGGAGTCTAAAATAAAGACATATAGTTAGTGTGGATGGTTGATAATATGCTCTTGATAAATTGTTAGTGATTTCGGATAGATTGTTCATAGTATTACTCCGTAGGTATCTTGTTTTTTTTTATCTAGTGGTGGGTTACCCCATTTTGTTATTTATTTTTATTCTTTGCTCGGTATACAGTTATTTGCTCTGAGCCGGGGGTCTATTTGAAACAACCTCTCCACTTCATCTGAGGTAGTGGTATATATATGTATAGATGTGTGTGAGTAAAATTGATTAAATTGCTATTTTTCTTCAGAAATTTATCAAAGAGAATAAGGTGAAGATTAGTATCTTTTATAAAATATTAAAAATCATGATAAAATAACTATCTCAACTGTGCAAGTTTAAAAGCTAGTTGGTCCTATTCTTTTCTTGACCCTCTGAATAGTTGGATTCTGCACCACATGATCCATGCTTGAAGCACCTAACGTTACTCCCAGGTATGTAGACAGTAGAGTCCTAACCCTGCAATTTAAGTCATTCACCTCCCCAATAGGAAAAATCTCACACTTCCTCAAATTAATTTTAAGACCTGACACTGCATGAAACCAAGTTAGAATTTGTCCTAAAAAATCCATTTAGGTCTCAACTGCAACACAAAAAACCAAGGTATCATTCACGAACATCAAGTGAGATGCCGATACTGTCCCCACACCCCCAACTGCAGCATCAGAGCCCTTTAAGTAACGCCCTAAAACACCATTACCATCCTGCTCAAAGCATCCATAACTAGAATAAACAACACTGGTGATAGAGGATCCCCTTCTCAAACCCCTCAAGTTCCTAGAAAAACCAGCAAGGTTTACCATTCACCAACACAGAGAATCCCACTGAAGAGATGTAACAAAAGATCTATTTGCTCCACTTCTCCCCAAATCCCATTTGAAGCATAATGGGATCTAGGTATTTCCACTTTACATGATTGGTTACAAAAATTGGATATGTTGGCATAAACTGAATTCAGTCCATATTTCTTCTGTTTGATTGGTTACAAAAGCAAGTAAGAGGTACTTTAACAGTTGACTATATAGACAATGTCATATCGTTTTTACTTTTTATGTTGCTATTCTTTATGATTCATCCTTGGTACATCATAGCATATTTCTATCTCCCATCTTTGTGGTTGGTATTCATCTCTTTCTTTTTCCTCTTTTAGGGGTGTGTGTCATTTTCCAGATAATAGGAATGTAGACATAATGTTACTAATAGTAGAAATTAGGATCAAGTTACAGTATTGTTGGGTTGTGAAATGATATATGGATGAGTGTCGCGGCGGGGTCACTGCTGATCTAGAGAAAGTAAAAGAAAAGAAAAAAAAGGAGTTGTCACAAAGAAAATAGGGAAAGGAACATATTTTAGAATTCCAAATGAAAGAAGAGAAATCCCCCAACAGAAAGTAAAAGAACAGAAAAAGAAAGGGAGTAGTCATAAAGAAAACAGGGAAAGAAACATATTTTAGAATTTCAAATGAAAGAAGAGAAAAATGTTAGGAAGACATGTGCTTTGGAAATCAGAAGGGTTGTGTGATTTGGAATCACTTGCATAGTGCTGTCAGTGTACTTCAGAATCAGCTATTAGACTCGTGATTCAGATTTCTATATGGAATTTTTTATCGTATTTACAGTGATTCTTTTTAAATTTTTATGTAGTTATTTCTACTGTTGTCAGTATTTTGTGGTTAAGGATGGCAATGGGGCGGTTTGGGTTTTAGACTATGTGGGGTGGTGCAGGTTTTAGACTATGTGGGTGCGGTGCAGGTGTGGGGCGAATTTAAGTAAGTTTTTTTAAATGGTGCGGTGCAGTGAGGGTTGCGGGTATATGCAGGTTTAAACTAAAAAAAGCTAAAAATTAATATTTTTCCCATAAATCAACCTAAAATTATATGTATTCTGCACTTAAAATTTTATGATACTTAAAACATCATATATAACACTACAAATAAACAATTTTATAACTTTTTAAATTTCTTAATTTTTTAATGAAAATTTGACATTTGATCATTACTTGTACACGTGGTACTTTTTTAATAATTTCTTTGTGAAATGATATAATAGAAATTGGTTGTTACTAATCCTAGTATTGAAAATATTATGGTTTTGAGTGGAGTTACAAATTTTTCAAAAAAAGAAAAAAGCAAAAATGTAGGGAGGTGCAGTATGGGTATGCATGGGTATGAGTGTGACAGGTTTAAAGGTGATACGGTGCGGTGCAGGGCGGTTATAAAATTTGCGGATTTAGAGAAAAACCTCACCGCACCATTGCCACCCTATTTGTGGTCTCTTCATAGTTGTAGAAAGACTTTATTTTGTGCGTGGTGTATCCTTTATATCTCCACTTCAAAGACTCATTCTCACACTTACTGGTTTTTTGTAGTTTCGCCAGTCGCTTCTTGAAATGTAGAGACCCATATGCCAAACGAAGACATCCTCTTGTGGACTCAACTTTAGTTGCAGAAATTAGAAGATGCATTGACCAAGGGATTGAATTTCAAGGCGAACTGTTAAATTTTAGAAATGATGGATCTCCCCTGATGAATAGACTGCGTATAACTCCAATATATGGGGATGATGAAGCGATAACTCATGTTATTGGTATTCAGTTCTTTAAGGAAGTAAATATTGATTTGGGTCCACTTTCAGGATCCTTGGTGAAGGAGCCCACAAGATTATTGGATAGGTATTGTTCTGGTCTTTCTTCTTGTTGACCAGTCTCTGAAGGAAACCCCGCTATCAATCGTGGGGTTTGTGGTGTACTGCAATTGAGTGATGAGGTCCTAGCACTCAAAATTCTTTCACGGTTGACCCCAAGAGATATTGCATCTGTTGGCTCTGTTTCTAGACGACTTTATGAGCTGACTAAAAATGAAGATCTTTGGCGGATGGTCTGTCAAAATGCATGGGGTAGTGAAACAACTCGTGTGTTGGAGGCGGTGCCAAGAGCTGAAAGATTGGGTTGGGGTAGATTGGCTAGAGAATCAACTACTCTAGAAGCAACAGCTTGGAGGAAGTTAACTGTTGGAGGTGTTGTTGAACCATCACGCTGCAACTTCAGTGCATATGCAGTAGGGAACTGTGTTGTACTCTTTGGTGGAGAGGGGGTAAACATGCAACCAATGAATGATACTTTTGTATTAGACTTGAATTCTAGCAATCCAGAGTGGAAATGTCTAAGTCAGCTCTCCTCCTCCTGGCCGTTGGAGGCACAAACTCTCTTGTGTGAATGGATCTCATCTTGTTGTGTTTGGACGATGTTGAAGGCAGGGTCTCTTGAATGATGTCTTTGTGTTGGATTTGGATGCCAAACAACTAGCATGGCGTGAAATCTCTAGTTTGGCACCTCCGCTTCTAAGATCTTGGCACAGCTCCTGTACCTTGGATGGAACCAAGTTGATAGTCTCTGGTGGTTGTGCAGATTCTGGTGTACTTCTCAGTGATACTTTCCTGCTTGATCTGTCTATGGAGAAGCCTGTGTGGCGTGAAATACCAGTGATATGGACTCCACCTTCTCGCTTGGGCCACACACTCTCTGTTTATAGAGGCAGGAAAATACTTATGTTTGGGGGTCTTGCCAAGAGTGGTCCTCCACGTTTTCGATCAAGTGATGTGTTCACAATCGATCTCCGTTGGAAGAACCCTACTGGAGACGTGTTGCAGTAAGTGGAATGCCTGGTGAGGGAAATCCCGGAGGCGTTGCTCCTCCCCCAAGGCTTGATCATGTTGCAGTAAGTCTCCCTGGTGGCAGAGTTCTGTTCTTTGGTGGGTCCGTTGCTGGTCTCCACTCTGCCTCACAGCTCTACATTCTGGATCCAACAGAAGAGAAGCCTACGTGGAATTTATTAAATGTGCCTGGTCGGCCTCCAAGATTTGCTTGGGGACATAGTACATGTATTGTTGGTGGAACTAGAGCAATAGTCCTCGGAGGTCAAACTGGGGAAGAATGGATGCTCGGTGAGCTGCATGAACTCTCTTTAGCAAGGTTAGTTGTATGAATAAAAAGAAAGGTAATAATCAAGAGAAGGTGTTGTGCTGAATTCACAATGAAAATTTTGACTCAAGAATAAAGGGAGTCCTAGTGCAAACTATTGTAGTGCGGTTTTTGCATTGGACCAGATGCACAGTTGATTAGCAAAGTACCTTTTGAGTTGGTGGCTATCTTGTTTATTCTTGTGTGGCTCATAGGCCATGCTGAGCTGATCTTGTTGAACAGTTGGTCCAAATTGAGCTTAATTTTGCAAGGTTTGCATGGAATGATTTCACTTGATGCACTCGAATTATGGGAAAAAAAAGGTAAAGATTTGCAGAACCGGATGCATGGGTGTCTGTATTAGATTTATAAATTACCCCTTGCTTTGTTTAATAACAGTTCATGCGACGACATTTTTTTTTTCCGTTAGTATCTCACACTCAAACAGCTTAACAGCATATGGAAATTGTTTAGGACAAACAGCTTAACAGCATATGGAAATTGTTTAGGACAGTTTTTCACAGGTGTGCACATGGATGGTATCTGTTTAAGAGTTATTCTTATAATGTTGTATGGGGGCTTTGCAGTGTGGCAACTTTCAGAGTATGAAATTTGTTCCCGGATTATTTTACAAAGTATTTCTATTCGTGTTACTGTAATTGTTGTGCTTGTGTACAACTTTGTTTTTGTTGACAAGGGAACCCACAGCCAATACCCTTCGGATGCCTGCAAGAAAATTTTGCTTCATATGTGATAACTCTCAAACTACACTCTAAATTATGATTCAGTGTAATAACTTTCAAACTACACTGTAAAGCGACTCTCAAACTACAATGTAAAGCGGCAGTCATAATTTTTTACTTGGAATAGTATGAACTCGTATTATTCGTCTGTCAAAAAACAAAATAAATAATGTCTCAGCCAATTATGGCTCTTATAGTATCATATCCGTTCCTGTTTAAGGTATTATGGTCACTGACAAGAAAACTAAATACAAACTATATACCGTTTTCTTAGGGAACGAACCAGGTAATACATGCGTTTTTTCTAGTTTGTTGAAGTATATAGAAGAGTTTCTTTGAGTTGCTTCCGTCGTTGTTATTGTCAATTGAGTTAAGTAATTTAATAGGCGTTTGTCCATAGATTTAAAATTCACTTTTAAAAAAAAATAATTTATGTAGTCAAAGATGTTTGGTTATATTTTTGGCAAAGAATGTTTTGGAGTAGTGTCAATATTTGAACATACTTAAATACAATTTTGAAAGTGAGAAGTGAGTAGAAACACAAATTATAAATTGTTTTTCAATTTTGAGATACAATTCCAAGTGAAATTATTATGGTTAAATATTGATTCTCCAATAAAATGAAACTCATTCTGAAAAAGAGTGATTGTAATTCAAGACTCTTCACCTGAGTCATCCATGTTAGAATATGAACAACGGAAACAATTTGTAAGGATTAATTTAACTTACATAATATCTAGATAATAAAAAAATTGAAATGCAGAAAGCTACTTATTTATTAAAGCTTTCACACAATTCGTTTAACGTCTTATTCGCGTTGCCTGTCAGGTCTACAATCTTTTGCCAAAATCGCATTAGCCCTTTTCAATCAACACGCGAGTGACAAGTGATTATTTTTTAGAAAAAGAGGATGAACTTAATAAAAAATCAGCCCCTATTTATTTTTAATTTCTATTAAAGAAGGGAAGAAAAAGAGGCAAAACGTTTCTTATTACCCTTGTTACAGGTTTAATGCCAAAAACGTTTTTGGCCCTTGTTACAGGTTTAATGCCAAAAACGTTTTTGGCCTTAATGTAACCATAGTCCCAAAACCTAATTTTTAATTCACTGTTCTATTTCTTACCATTTAGGTATGCGTGCCTCGCGCGTGTACTTCACTTTAATAAATTCTAACATAATACTAAATAAGATATTTATTTAAATAATAAAAAAGAATACAATAATTAAATTCAACATCTTTTTAACATGTAAAGATGGATGAATTTATTTAATTAAATCTGATATTTATAAGAAAAAACAAAATTCAAAGCCAATCGAAATTTATCTACCATCTATAAATTACAACAAAACAATACAAAGATAGAGATATCAAAACAATATAATTAAATCCAACCTTTGCAAAAAAATTTCCTCAAAGTCGATCGATCATCTATCACCTGTCAACTACAACAAAATAATACGATAATAAAGATCTCAAAATAATACAATTAAACCTAACCTTTACCTATTTTTTTTTTCAAAGTTGTCCGACATTTATTTATCACTTGTATACTAACAACAAAATAATACGATAATAAAGATATCTAAACAATACAATTAAACCTAATCTTTAAGAAAAAAAATCATAACTTATTATTTGATTAGAAACCACTAAGTTACTCAATAACATAAGCTAGTTATTCATGACCAATAAATCCAATGTAATGTAAAAGAAAATTTAAAACCTAGAAACAACAAAGTCACAGTGTAAATTCAATAATGAGTTACATAGATACAAACATGAAAAGATGTTTCGTTATTCTTGATCGAAAACCAACGTAATAGAAAAAAAAATTTGAAACCTGAAAATTAAATCAACACATTATATCAGAGATCTAGTAACAAAACTATTAACAAGCATAACTAGATGATTTGTTACTTTGGTTAGTAAAATTAAAACGTAATATAAATAGAAACTTGAAATTCAAAAATTAGAAAATAATCCAATAACAAAGCTACAATCACAAAATTTTATTATGCAAATAAGGTATTCGTATAAATCTAAAAAAGGACTTCTAAGATTGGAAAAAAATAAGGACTCCTAAATTAAAATATCATAATAAAAAATAATTGTCCTAACCTAAAAAAAAGACCTTTCTTTTTCTTGAAAAAATCCACTGTCCTTTTTCACGGATTACATTGAGCTTTTGAAAGAAAATTTTTCTTCTGCTTTTAGGAGTCTTAACCTATTTTATGTCAAATAGTTTCATCATTTTTTCTAAAATATTTAAAATGTTACCTTATATAGAACTTTGTTTATATAATAATTCCTTTGAAGTTGAATTTTATTTAACAAAATATTGATAAATTTAGGAATTCAGCTTAAAGAAGAAAATCTTCTCCATTTATTTTTTATATATAGTTATTATAGTCAATATTCAATATTATAAATTGAAGAAAAAATGTGAAAAGACGATTTTGTCTATTACACAGTCTTTTAATGAAGGAAAAAAAGTTCAAATCACTTTTCTAAGGATCTTCACACTTTTAATATATTATAGATTAACAAAAGATCGGTAATTTTAAAAAAATTATTTCTTCTATAAAGTTTCTTTCCTTTTTTAAGAATGATTAGTTAATTAGGTGTGGTAGGGACCATAGATTTATTGTTTAAGGCTTCCAATTATGATATTAATTCAGTATTGAATCAATTATCATATCATAATAAATTATAAATTATTCCACTAAAAATCTATAATTGGACTCCTCGATTTAATTTCAAAATTTATCATGACATCTTATTTAACTTTCCATGTTAGAATTACCGACACCAATCAATTAAAAAAAAATTCTGAAAAGTTAAATTAATTAATTAATTTAATCTTTTATTTATAATACCTAACTTATTTTAAATGACGGATATAAAATTCACCTGCCGGGCTTTCACGTGAAAAACTTATAAGCAACCATAAAGGGTGTCTTATATCTCAAGTATGATTATGGTTCCATCAACTAATTATTATTTCACTAAATTATTTATCATCATCCGATCTATTAGGAATATATTGACTCATAAAGAATTTCACATTTTAATAGATTAAATATAATTCAGGCCATGTAGATCATAATAATTATATCAATATTAAGAGTATAAATACATTTAATGGACTAGAGAAGTTACTTATTAGTATTCAAAATATAAACAAACATCTCTAATTGGTCCGTTCAATACATACTAAATGTACTAGCATAAGAAGTTGAAATATTACCACTCCCATAAATAAGATCAAATTATATTTAATTTTGTGCTACAATCATCAAGATGTTTGTCCTACCTCATATTTGATTGTGAACATTAATTTATTACTTATAAGAACCAGTAATTTTAATCTTCTGTACATGAGTTAAAATAATCTATACAAAAATTGTCTACAATATAAGTAAAAGACACGCATGTTAACACAATGATCTATTCAAATAAAGTTTTTATTAAATAAAATAAAATATAATAAATTATCTTTACATGGGATAAAAATATAATACTATAACATAAATCACATGGTTAATAGTATATCCTAACAATCTCCCACTTAGACTCATAACCATGTATTCACGATTTTAACACTCATTTCTTCAACATGCTTATCAAAAAGCTTTTGGGTTAAGCCCTTTGTAATGGATTCGCCAAATTATTCTTTGACTCAATCTTCAAAACTCTCACATCACCCCTTTGAGTTATATCCCCAATCAAGTGATATTTTCTCTCAATATGTTTAATTCTTTCATGGCTTTGTGGTTTTTCCAAGTTTTCAACTGCACCACTATTGTCACAATAAAGTGGTAGTGGTTTTTGAATCGAAGGACAACTCCAAGTTCTTTGAGAAAGTTATCGAGCCAAACAACCTCCTTAGCCACCTCAAAGGAAGATACATATTCGGCTTCCATGGTGGAATTAGAAACACATGATTGCTTGATACTCCTCCAAACCATGGCTTCACCTCCTAAAGTAAACGCATATCCTATGGTATACTTTTTAGAATCTTTATCTGATAGAAAATCTGAATCTATATATCCAATAGGTACAAGATTCCTAGTGTTAAAAATAAGCACTTAATCCCTAATTCTTTTTAGGTAATTGATTATATGCTTAATGACAGTCCAATGTTCTTGCACAGGATTAGACTGGAATCTGCTAACCATGCCAACAATAAAACAAATATCTTGTAATGACCTGACTTTTGGTGAGTTGTGTAAAATATTTATTTTTGTCTGATTTATGTATTTTACCCCAACCTTTGGTTGCATTATGGTATATCTGGGGTTTTGACACAGTTTACAATGTATTTTGGTGTGGTTTATGTGAGATTATAGCTTTTAATGGTCTTAAAGCCTTACTAGTTGACTTTGATCAACATCTTTTGATCTGTGTGTCAGATGGAAAAATAGACTGTGCTAACAGATCCGAAATATCGATTTTAGATTGTTAACATGGTTGGTGTGATTTTATGGTTTTTATATCTTATTTTGATCCTCTATTTGAAAAGTTGAAAAATTATCTCGAGGATCAATTCTGTGAAAAAAATATTTTTTTTAAAATTTTGATATCTCCATTGAGTTTGGAGCATCAAATTTGATAGGGTAGCATAGTTCGTTTGCATTCTTAGGATTTTGGGATGAATCTGAGGGATTCACTGAGACATGAAATTTTTCAAGTCTTTATATCTGGTCAATCACTTAGTTGGTACATCCGCTAAAGGTCCACTTTGGATGCTTTAGCGATAGGCTCTAAAGCGTCACTTGGCCACTTTAGCGGCCAACTACCAGCTGGGCAAGGGCACTTTAGCAGCCCTCATCCACTTTAGCAAAGGGCGCTAAACCGATCGGTGCTTGCTTTAGCATACTGACATGCTATGGAGTACCACTAAAACGATAATTGACCGCTTTAGTGACACCTGACACCTAGGTATAAATAATTATTTTCTTGGTTTTTCTTCATATTTTGAGACTTGGAGCTTGGTGTAATGACCCTCCAGGTTATTTCCTTGATTTGATTGTATTTTTGGTTATTTGAGCCTTTCCACAACAACTACAGGTCATTTATGACTTGCCAGAACTGTCGATTCAGTGTTTGAACAGTTTGTTTAGATTTTAGGCCCATTTCTATATTTTGGAGCTTTCGTTGTTCAGGATTTGGTCTCGGACCAAAAATCCTAGTACATGGCCTTAGATGAGAATTTTGACAGTGCCATCAGCTCTAAAATTTTGACATTAGGCTCGGTGGACTCTTGGTTTGGGTCCTGAGGCACCCGAACTCATTTCGTGCTATTGGTCGGAAGATAAAGAAAATAGAAGTTGGGTGTGACCCATCTTTTTTGTCAAAAAGACTTCAGATGAAAATTTCGAATGCGCCATTGAGTCCAGAATGTCAAATTTAAGAAGATAGCATAGTCTGTTTGCTTATACGAGAATCAAAATGAATCCCAAGGGGTTGGCAGAGACTTCCAAGTCTCAGCTATGCTTGTGCATTCGCTAATAGCAAGTCATGAGTCGAGATCGTGATACCCTTGGTAGGACAGCATATGCCGCAATCACGATGCATTATATCTCAAAAGTGTTGCCTGGCAACCATAAAATGTCACGATCGCAATAGCTGAGTCATGATAGCGACTCTCGAGAACCTGAAAAGGGTGTAAATATCTCCCTTTACCCTATCTTTCACCCTTCTTCATCTATTTCTAAGAGATTTAAACCCTAAATATTGAGAAAGCTTGGGATTGAATCTTGTTGGTGATTTGGGGAGTTTGGATAACAATTTCTTTCGTGATTTCCCCTACGAATTCGTGGTAAGATTCCTTCGATTTCATGGTAAATTCATAGAAATTAGGGCTTTAATTCATAGACTTGAGGGTTGATTTGAGACCAAAATTGTGCTCAACTTTTAAGCACAACTTCCTTGTTCTTCGAGGGACCTCGTGACGAGTTCAATTTTGAATTTCGTTTGACCCAAAATTCAATCAACCTTTAATATAACATTATGGATCTCGTTTGACTCCTAATGATGCGTAGATTATGATTTAGATAGTGTGGCAACATTTTGAGATTAAGGAGTGAGGATAGACAATTTGGGCATGATTCAAGGACTTGCGGTTCGATATCGAGGTAGGCTTCTGTCTATTCTTCTCTTGATATGGTGTTTTATATATATATATTGTGTGTTAAATAGGAGTGTTAGGATGTGATTATGGGTAGGACACCGTGACTTATCCCAAACTGTGAGTTTAGGAGCTAAAAGGGTATTTGGCCCTTAAGTTAAAATACTTATTCTACTTCTACAATCTTATTACTGTCCTTATAGATGGAGCTAGTTCGTAGTAGGTTTATGATATGGACTAGATTTCAAGAATTATTCCATCCTTATAAAGGAAATGGTAGTGGTTTAAAAATGTATGTTTGCTTATAAATATATTGTTTGAATACTGGTGATGGCATGTATAGATTCGGTACATTTATTATCACTTAGACGGTAAATGGCAAGATCCTTACTAAAATATGGTTTTATTACTTTTCCTAAAAAGGGATTTATTCCCACTTTTGAATTTTAAAGCATATTTTTTTTAAAATAGGAATCATACCATCTTAATGAATAATTTGTCAGTATTCAATACCAAAAATGATGATTTATAGATTTGACCGAGATAGATTTTGTCTTATGATTTACCTACTACTATTTACTCCGATCATTAGAGATTTCAACCTTTTTAACATTACGATGATTTATTCCTGGAGTTTACCCTGGGCAATAGATTTATGGATTTATATTCTTTTACCCACAGTTTTAGTAGTGCAATTATATACCTGCATATATATATACACATATATGTAAATATGGTACTAAATGAATAGGTGATTGATGATGATATTTAAGAAAATGGACATATCTAGGCTTATGGTCCATGCTCAGTAGATAGAGGAGGCCAAGAATAAAGAGAAGGAGAGGGAGAGAAGAGAGCAAGGACAGGTAGTTTTAGTTTTGCTTAGCCTAAGTCAGAGGGTGGGAATCGTTCTTAGTTCTGCCTAAATTCCTCAGTTCCATCTCCGTCCTTAGCCAGTGCTCCAATGCCAAAATTAAGATATGGCAACAGAGATAGGGCATCAGGCCCTAAGCTCCAGGGCAGTGTTAACAGTGCCCAAACCAATCCCCTTTGCTAGAAGTACGGCAAAAACCACTAGGGTATTTGCAGAGCTGGCAACGATGTATGTTTTTAATATGGAAAGCTAGGCCACAGAGTCAGATAGTTTCCTCAGGTGGGTTTGCAAAGTCAGCATACCCGTCCCCCAGCTCAGTCCGATCGCCCAAATCAGTAGGGTGCCTCATCCAATGCCACCGGTGGGCAGTGCCCAAACAGACTCTATGATTTTCAGTCCCGACAAGATCAGGAAATTTCTCCTGATGTGGTCACTAGTATGTTACAAGTTTATCATTTGTATGTTTATGCTTCGCTATATCCAAGAGCTTCCTTGTCCTTTGTTACTCCTTATATAGTAGTTGATTTTGGACTCAGTACCAAAATTCTAGTAGAGTCTTTCTCAGTCTCTACCCCCATGGGTAAATCTATCATAGTCTAGAGGGTATACAGGAACTGTCCGATTATGATATCTCATAAAGTCACATCATTAGACTTAGTCGAATTAGAGATGGCCGAATTTAATGGCATTCTTGGCATGGATTGGCTTCATTCCTGCTATGCCTCAATCGACTGCAAAAATAGAATTGTCCAGTTTTAGTTTTCGAATGAACCCATCCTAGAGGGAGGGGTAGTACTTCAGCACCTAGGGGTCAGCTTATTTCTTACCTTCAGTCTAGAAAAATGATATCAAAGGGGTGTGTCTACCATCTCATTCGAGTCCAGGACTCTATTTAAGAAACCTACTCTTGAATCATTATCAGTAGCATGTGAAGTCCCAGATGTGTTTCTCAAAGATCTTCCAAGAGTTTCTCCTGAAAGGGAAATTTATTTTGGAATTGATCTTCTTCCAGATACACAGTCCATTCTATTCTGCCATACAGAATGGCACCTGCAGAACTAGAGAATTAAAGGAATTATTAAAGGAGCTCTTAGATAAGGGATTCATCAGACCTAGTGTGTCCTCGTGGAGATGCACCAATTTTATTCGTGTATAAAAAAGATGATTCCCTCAGAATATGTATAGATTACCGTCAGTTAAACAAAGTTACAATCAAGAACCAGTATCCAATTCCCAGAATAGATGACTTTTTTGACCAACTTCAGGGTGCCATCTATATTTCTAAGATAGACCTCAGATCAGGTTATCTTTAGCTTAGAGTCAGGGAATGTGTCATCCCAAAAATAGCTTTCAAAACTCGGTACGGTTACTTTGAATTTTTAGTCATGTCCTTTGGTCTTACCAATGCCCTAACAGCCTTCATGGACTTGATGAACCCTGTGTTCAAGTAGTACTTGGACATATTAGTCATAGTCTTCATAGAGTACATTCTTGTTTACTTCCGTACTGAACTAGATCATGTAAACCATTTCAAAATAGTATTGGAGACTCTTAGAAACCATCATCTATTCACCAAATTTAGTAAGTGTAAATTTTGGCTAAGGTCAATAGCATTCCTTGGCCATATCCTTTCCAGTGATGGCATTAGAGTTATCCCCAAAAGACTGAGGCAGTGAGAAACTGGCCCCAACCCATCTCTCCATCAAATATCAAGAGTTCGTTGGGTTTGGCTGGATATTATCGATGGTTTATTGAGGGATTTTTTTCTATTGCATCTCCTATGTCCAGATTGACTCTGAATAAAGTCAAGTTCCAATGGTCAAAATCTTTTGAGAAGATTTTTCAGGAGTTAAAAACTCAACTTACCATAGCTTCAGTTTTGACCCTACCAGATGGTTTTGACGGCTTTATTGTGTATTGTGAGGCTTCCAAAGTTAGATTGGGTTGTGTTTTAATATAGAGAGGTAAGGTCATAGCCTATGCCTCTAGACAACTTAAGCCCCATGAGAAGAACTATCCTACTCACAATCTTGAGTAAGCAGTAGTAGTGTTTGCCTTAAAGATTTGAAGGCACTATTTGTATGGTGTGCACGTTGATGTGTTCACTAATCATAGGAGCCTACAGTATGTGTTTTATCAGAAATACCTAAACCTCTATTAGAGAAGGTGATTGGAGTTGTTGAAAGACTACGACATAAGTGCTCTGTATCATCCGAGCAAGGCCAACGTAATGTTCGATGCCCTCAGTAGAATGTCTATGGGTAGTGTTGCTCATGTAGAGAATATTAAGAAAAATTTAGCTCAAGAAGTCCATTAGTTAGCCCAGCTAGGTATCTGCTTAATCGATTCAGCAGAAGGTAGTGTATGGGTACAGAGTAGTTCAGAATCACCCCTAGTTTCTGAAGTAAAGGAAAAGCAGGATGGGGATCCCAGTCTTGTCAAGTTGAAAGAATCAGTTAGAGATTAAAAAGTTGAGGTTTTCTTCCAAGGGGGAGATGGTGTGTTGTGTTACTAGGGTCGGCTATGTGTTCCAGGCATAGATGACTTGAGGCAGCTAATTTTTAAAGAAGAACATGGTGCGCTCTACTCGATTCATCCAGGGACCACTAAGATGTACCGTTATTTGTGGGAGATCTATTAATGAAGTGGGATGAAGAGAGATATTATAGAGTTTGTGGCTAAGTGCTCGATGTGTCAGCAGGTTAAGATTGAGCATCAGATGCCTAGTGGGTCCATGCAGGAGTTCAGTATTCCTACCTGGAAATGGGAAGAACTGAACATTGACTTTATGATGGGATTGCCTCATACTCGTCGTCAGCATGATTCAATTTGGGTCATTACAGACAGAATTACCAAATCCACTTATTTCTTTTTAGTCCATACCTCACATTCAGCCGAGGATTATGCCAAACTCTATATCAAGGAGTTGGTCAAATTGCACAGTGTTCCATTGTCTATCATCTCAGATAGATGTACCCATTTTACCTCTCATTTCTGGAAAGCATTCTAAAAGGGTCTTGGTACCCGAGTTCATCTCAGTATAGCCTTCCATCCTCAGATAGATGGTCAACCAAAAAGGACCATTCAAACCATAGAAGATATGCTGCAAGCGTGCACGATAGATTTAAAAGGTAGTTGGGATGACCATTTACCTTTGATTTAGTTCACATATAACAACAACTATCATTCCAGTATTCAGATAAATCCATTTAAGGAGCTTTATGGGAGGAGGTGTAGATCATCTATTAGTTGGTTTGAAGTGGGTGAGGCCATATTGGTAGGGTCTGACTTGGTATTTCATACCTTAGAAAAAGTCTAGTTGATTAGGGAAAGACTTAAGACTGCTCAGAGCGGGAAGAAATCATATGCAGATGTGTGCAGAAAGGATCTCGAGTTTGAGATTGGTGACTGTGTGTACTTAAAAATCTTTCCTATGAAAGGGGTGAAGAGATTTTGCAAGAAGGGGAAACTTAGTCCCTGATATGTCTGTCCTTACCCAATTCTCAGCCGTTATGAAAAGGTAGCTTATGAGATTGAGTTGCCTTAAGATTTATCTTTAGTGCATCTAGTGTTCCATATCTCCTTTCTAAAGAAATGTATAGGTGACCCAACAGTTGTAGTCTCTGTAGAGGGAAAAGATATTCAGAACAACCTCTCTTATGAAGAGATTCCCGTCAAAATCCTTGACTACCAAATTCATAGGCTGAGGAACAAAGAAGTCTCTCTAGTTAAAGTTCTTTGGTGGAATCAGTCCGTTGAGGGAGCTACTTGAGAAGCAGAAGAAGACATGCGGACCAAGTATCCTCACCTCTTCTTCGCAGACTCAGACCTAGTCCAAGGTAATAGCTTTTCTTAAGCTTATTAAATTTTATTTTTAGATTTTAGTTACAAACTTGGTATCAATTACCATTGCATGTTTAGTCATGTATTCATGCATCAGATATGCATGTCCAATATGAGAAACTCAACTTATCAGTAATTCCATCCATGAATTAATGAATTATGTTTATCTATGTTCTTATGCATTAGGTATGTATGTTCAGCATGATGATTCAGTGTATTAGTTATCTCAGTCATGAAACCATGTTTCAGTTGTGTATGCCAGTGTCTAAGTTCAGTCTCTCAGTATTCTCAATCTCCGCAGTCTCAGTCGAGGATGAATGTTCCTAAGGGGGAGATAATGTAAGACCCCACAAAATCCTTTGCTTAATTCAGTCCTCTAAGCTTGTCAAGGGGTCCCAGACTTAGAATATTGTAGCTAAGTATTACGACTTAGTGTCATTCTAGACTTTGAAAGTTGATGATCTTATTTCATGGTCTTTTTGTCCATTATAGCTAGATATTTAGGTTGATTCATGATCAGGAATGTCCGTAGCTATTTGTGGTCAAGTTTCAGATTTTTCGGACTTCGTTTGAAGCTCCTTTGGAGTCCTAAAATTGTGGATCAATGCGATCTTGGCGCTCTGCATTGACTATTGTGTTGATAAATATTTTTTAAAGCTCCAACGTTAATTTCTAGTGAGTCGACTCAAACTTGATGCGACGCGTTGGCTATTGCATCGATGCCAATGATGCAGTGCATCAATCTGCGCGTCGATGGTACAGTTTTTCAGTCATTATAAGACCGCATCCTTGGGGGTATTTGGGTCTTTTACCCTCAACCTTCATCCCCCAAAATATGAAATTTATCACCTTAGAGAGCAATTAAACTTATTTTTTCTCAAAATTACTCAAGAACAAACCCTAGAAGATTCAATTTCAAATCAAGAACTCAAGATTTCCACCATCAATTTTCAGAAATTCCTTAATTAAGGTATGTGAAGTGTTCATCCAAATGTCCCTTCCACCCTTGGAGTCTAAGAAACTATTTTTAGACTTCAAGAATATGAATTCCATGTTGAGTTCGATAATATCCATGTTTAAAAATGATTAATTGGGTATCAAATCCATATTTCATGATCAATTTCATGTGGGGTTAATTTATTTATATGTGTTACCATGTGAAATCATGCTAAAGCCTTCAAATGTCAATTTTAATATTAAAATTGTGTGCTCACATATTGATTAGTACTATATGCATAATTTATGCCTTTCAAGTGATTGATGAATTAAACATGTGATGAATTAAACATGTGAGTTGAATAGTTAAGTAATATCATGTTAGCATGTTGTTAAGTTCATGACATGCAAGTGTTTGTTAAAATTCCCCAATGAATGAAGAATGATCAAATTCTTAGTTTACCTATTTCAATTTTTTACCATGTCTCTTATTTTGTGCTATCGAGTCCTGGGGGTACTTGTACCCGACAATTTAGCTGATTATTTAGAGCCATGGTCATTCATAATATAGTAATAGTTACATCACTATCAGTAGTACTCTCAGTCAGTTACAGAACTCAAGAAAAACTCAGTAGACTCAGTATTCTTCCAGTCTAGTTCAGTACTTAGTACAGATCTCAGTAAACTCAGTCAGTAATAGAATTCAGTAGTTTTTGATAGTCCACAAAACTTAGTGTACCCAGTTTGGTTCAGTTAAACAGAAATATCAGTAGCTACTCAATCCAACCTAGTACAGACTAGAAATCAGTTCAGTGTCTATTCAGTTGGGAGTAGGATTTAGCATTGAGTTAACCTAGGGATGGGGGCATTCCTGCCAGTAGAGGGTTTGACCCTTAGTATCAATCCCTTCATTATAGTACTACGTAGCCAGTATAGGTTGAGATATCTTCCTGCTAGGTATATTGAGGGTTAATATATCTCATTCGAGTTATCCTGCTAGTGAGGGTTGACGGAAGAGCTTCTTGTCAGAGAGGGTTAACTCACAGCTTGTCCTTACCCAGGGCATGGTATTGACACCCTTCCAAATAAGGTTATAGGTTGAACCCTAGTAATTTTAGAGAGGGGAATGTCGGTTAGATGTTTACCTCCCACAGTCTCAGTTCTAGTCTTAGTCTCAGAATAGAACTCAGTTCAGTTCTACAGATTCAGGACTATCAGACATAGTCAGTCAGCTTAATACCAAACTCAGTATGATTTCACAATATTCAAAACTATTAGATACAGTCATTCAAATAATTAGTAATATAGTATTCATAAACTCAGATATTGGTTATCAATATTCAGATTCAATTCTCTATATTAGTACGATCTTAGTTACAGTCTATGTATTTATGCATGTACTCTTACTCAATCATACTTATGTTATTTAGTTATTATTGTGCATACATATAAACCCACGTATTTTAGCCTACCTCACTGAGCATACCAGTACATTCAAAGTGTTAAAGCATGCTTTTCTTTACATTATGATGTCTTATATCATAGGTTCAGACGCATGGGCTCCAGAGCACACTTAGTAGTTCAGATTCTCAGCTTTTATAGTAGTGGTGAGTCCTCATAGTTCTAGGACATGCTTATTATTTATAGTACTTCAGTTTTATTTTAGTAGATGGAGTTTGTTGGGGGGTTACCCTATCAACTCTATAGTTCAGACAGTTAGAGGCTTTTTAGACTAAAGTATTTTCAGATAATTATTTATTTTTTCAGTACTTATATTCAGGTTTATTTACAGATATAAACCTTATGGCATATATTTCTGCCTATTTCACAATTATTACAGTATTTATTACACAGTTATTATAGAAGGTACCTACCAGTTATGGGTTAGCTTGTGGTCCTTCATGATTTTGAGCACCATATAGCATCTAGGGTACAGACTCGGGGCGTTACAACTACTTGTAGTATATTGTGTGGCGCTTGTAGCTGTCGTCCTAATGGGGGGTTGTATAGGTAGATGATCATTTTTTCATTTGATAAGTGTTGATTGAACCTTCTGATCCTTTATTGGTAGTAGTTTATGAAATGCTTAGTTAGATATTATTTATTACGAGTATCCGGTTACTCGTGTTGTTATTGCTATTATTATTTTTATCACTATTATAGCTAACCCATGATAGATTGGTTAATGCTAAGGTATTGAGATATAGGGTATGTTTCAGATTCCTTCTGTTATAGTTGCTTTATTATAGATAATTATTTCATGATTAGATGTATGGATTAGAGACCTTAATTATGGTAGTACTAGTTCTTACTATGATTATGAGGCCTTAAGATACTAATCTGATGACTTAGGTTATACCTTGAGTTGACCTTGTTTATTGATATATGTATATCTATCTATATATAGCTATAGTATTAGTGTATATCCCTTTCTTCATTTATTTAGATTGTATATTCATTCCATGGCCTTGTATTCTATTACATATCCTCCTTTGCCTTATATTCATATATTGACCTGTGATATATGGTATAGTGTTAAGGTTCCCAAGTGTGGTTAGAATGGGACAGCTCATCCTTAATACCTCTTTAGGCTTATTGAGTTAGTTTTTTAGATATGGAAGGGATAGTTTATCCATATTATCTTTTTACCATTGTTATGAAGTTGTTGGGTATTTGGTAATAGTTTATATTTTTGCTTATATGTTATGTATATTTCATTATCTTTGGGGCTTAGTCGGAAGTTTTCTACTGAGTACCATGTGTTTGGTACTCATACTACATTTCTACAGCCTGCATATGATAGTACGAGGTATCGCCATTATTTTGTACATTGTGTCGTGCAACTATTATTTGGAGATGTGCGGTGAGCTCTTGGCATTTGGAGTACTAATTTCCGTCTCTTATGTCCTAGACTAGTCTTTATGATGTATTCAGAGGTAGTTTGTATCACTATATTCAATTAGTACTTCACTTTGTAATCTTATTTTGTTAGGAGCTCTTGTACTGATTCCACCAGGTTTTAGGACTACCTTATGTATTTTAGTCTTTCATTTAATTCATTTTGCATTCTTTCTTCATTTTTCTTAATAGTCCATTACTAGTAGTTCCAAACTATGGGTTGGCTTGCCTACTGATGGGCCACAGTAGGATCCATCATGACCTAATAAATTATGTCATGACAAATTGATATCAGAGCCAGGTTTTGATACATTGGTATAAGAGCTAAGTGTCTAGTAAAGTCCTACGGATCGGGGTAAAGTTATCCATAATATATCTTTTGGAGGCTATATAACATTTTAGGAAATTCTGTTCTTAACTCCTTATCTTGTGTCTGTATTTCAATGAGCCTCAAGAATATTCATTGACTCAATTCTATCTTAGATGGATAATGCGAGATTGTCGATAAGTGTAGATGGGAATTTGACACACATCTAGAGATTCAATATTGCATCACACTTGGGAGTTAGGGATGGATGTCGAAGATCTTCAGCGCCATTCAGAGGATTTGGGACCAACCCAGGTTTTGGTATAGTTTGCAATTATTTTGGCTTTTCAAAATTCAACATTGGGGATCTCGAGTCTTTTTGAAGATAACTCGCATCCAGGGATGATATTCAGTTTATTAAGTAGTTCTCAGGCTAGAGTTGGTTTTTATTAGCGTTCAACAGTGTTCCTTATTAGTTTCAGAGTATGAGATTGGGTTTCTTGAGTGAGCTAAACATATTTCTATGCTATATCCTTTAAAGAATAATATAGTGTGTGAATTTATTAGAGGATTAGCATTGCCATTCCATTTGGTAATGAAGCACTGGATAGAAGTTGAGCTTTCCTTATTTCAAATCATTAAACATGCAAGGCTAGATAGAGAGAATGTATTGAGAATTATGAAGGTGGTGGTAAGAGGCCATATTCTTAGTATAGTACTCTTGGTATTCCATTTAGGAGTTAGGATTCTCCTGGTAGAGGTCAGCTTCACTTGCACCCTATTAGTTTGATGTAGGTATCATTTTAGGCTTTGAGTGGCTCTCAGACTGGTCATGGTGATCATAGTGGGAAGAATTCTTTTCAGACTTTGTAGAGTTTTGGTATGGGTATTTAGACCATGATGTCCATTCTAAATTAGGATGGGAAGTATCTTAGACTATTTAAGGAGCTTGTTTTGGTTATGGTAAAATAGGATAATTGTCTAGAGAGTGCCCCAAAAATGAGCTGGTTGTTCAGTCAGAGTAAACATATATTTATCGCTAGCCTAGAGTTTTTGAGGTATGTTATGATTGTGGGAATGATGGTCATTTAAGTAGAGAATGTCCTCGATGTCAGTTGGTTAGCCAGTTGGGGTCAGATCATATTTTATGCTAGGTTAGAGCTTTGGGGGTTTGCGACAATTGTAAAGTGATTGACGACTTGTATAAAGAGTGTCCCCAACATGGGATTATTGGTTATTCAGCCCATTCAGATCAACCCTCAGTTTGAGATAGCGCACTTAGCACCTCAATTGATGATTTAGTCGATCAGTATGAGTTTTGACCCATTCAAATATATTTTCCCTCGAGCTCATCAGGCAAGTGACTTCAGATTTCACTATTATAGGTGCACTTATATTTCTTGCCTTTACCCTATATTTATGTGTATTAGGATTCTTGTACCCATCTATGATTATATGCCTTGGTAGGTTTATATTGACTGTTGTGCGCCTTGATATAGACTTCATAATTGTATGACTATCCCGTAGATGATTTCTTTAGTAGTGGATAAAGTAGATTTGTATTGATATTTTTCTTTTATGAGTGTGGCATTTGGGTTTGAGTCCCATTTACCTTGGCATATTAGCCTTAGTGTGGCCCTAGGGTGGTACTTGCTATTGGTTTTTATTTTGGTACCGCCTATTCCCTTATATTGGTGTTTACATTTCTGTTGTTATTATTGCCATTATTTGATGTTATTGATCCTTGCTTGGTAGATGGCTAGATTGTTAATATCCAGTTAGAATTTTTCATTTTATGTAGTTCTTATTCATTGGCTTAGGTAGCTAGATTGGTTGGAGGATTTCTCTCTTATAGCGAGGTGAGGTTGGTCATTTTCCTTTTTTATTGGGAATACTAGACCGGTTGTTAAGTGAATTGCGGTATCAAAAGTAAGTTAACTTTTTGTTATTCTGTTATGGCTCTAGAGCTAGCAATTTGCTTATATTTCCCTTTCTTGAGTTTGAGATTTTATGACTTTTCTCCTAGGTTTCAAAGTTTTTTTTGCATTAGCTATCCCTCTCTATATAGCCCATTTTTGTAGTTGATCAGTTTGGGATCCATTCTTCTGATTTGGCTGGTTTATCACCCAATAATGGTTTTGATGTTGATGTCGAGAAGTCTTTGAATTGTCCTTCTAGTATGTTGGGTTAATTTCTCGATGATGGTTTGCTTTTGGTAATTGGTGAGTTGGTTACTCCATTTTTGCGATGATGTGGTTCTTGTCTAAGTGGAGTTAGAGAGTTACAGATACGTTATCTTTTCTGTCACTGCCTCTTAAGTTGGTAAATTAAAAATTCCTTTTCTTTCTTGGTTCATTTTTCGATAATATTCTTGACCTAGGAATTAATGTTGGGATTAGTACTTTCTATTTGGTGAGGTGATTCATGGGTTGATTTAGTTATGATTATCCTATTCGGGTGGATCCAAGAAATCCTCATTTCAAAATTTGTTTGACCTAATGAGACTTGGTGGAGTGCTTCTCCTTGGTGATATATTTCTATGGATATTTTTACTGAGATGGAGTATTAGATTGATTAGTTTCTGGCTAAAGTTGCATATCTGAGTTGCTGGAGGTTTGTTATTACTAGTGCAGTTTACAGCCCTGGTGAGTTCTTGAGTATGTTTTGGTGGTTCATGTCTTTAGCAGATATGGAGTTGATTGCTTGTTTTTTTAGTGGTGATTTTTTCTCCATGGTTACCTATTCAGTCTTCTTGAGTTTGGATGGATTATTGTTTATAGGTGTTAAGATAATAATCTGTGGACACGGTATTGGTTTCTTACTCTTTAAATTTGGGTTTTCAATTTTTGTAAAATCTTTTGTATGAGCTACTTAGCAGGTGTAGTATGCTTGAGTTGGATTCAACTTGGTTTTATTCTTTGTTGATGGGATATCTTGGAGTGGATCATTCGAGAAGTTGTGCTTCAGACTCCTAGATTTCAATTTCCATTATCATCGGACCAGTTATAGCATTGGTATAGATTGTATACCTTGGTTACCTCCAGTCGTGTCCCCAGGTAGCGCCTTATGGGCTTATTATCATGCTTGCTAGTACGAACTTTTGGTGGATCAACTTCAGTCCTTTGAGTTTGCTGGGATGAGATTGGACGGATGAGACTTGTGTGAGTGTATTCTTAGTTTGGAGTGGATAATAGGTTTGGAAAGGCAAAAGAAGGTTATATATGGATTTGGAGTTGGTTTCATGAATATTTCCTTTGTTTGCCTTTGACTTGGATGAGTGTTCATTTGGCTGTGCTAGTGTCAATGTTGTATTAGTGTGTCCCAGTTTGGATTTGCGTGTATCATCCTTCCTCGATTAAGTTGGAGGCCACTTGGTGGTTGAGATCTATTTTTGGTTATTGGAGAAGTGAAGTAAAGAAGTTGGTTGAAAAAGGGATATGTGTGGTGAAATCCCTTGGAAGTGTTTTATCGTCTTGGAGGTTATTTGGGAAGTTGCGCTCAGAGCATGCGGGCGTAGTTCCTTATCTTTTTGAGCCGTTGTGATCTTTCTATCCATTGACTTTTGCGGATGAAAGTCCTTTTAGTAGTGGATATTGTAATGACCCTTTAGGTTATTTCCTTGATTTATGTGAATTTTTAGTATTTCAAGCCTTCGCAAAGCGGCTACAGGTCATTTATGACTCCAGAAATATCAATTTGGTGATCGGACAGTTCGTTTAGATTTTAGGATCATTCTCCTATTTTGGAGGTTTTACTATTTAGGATTTGGTCTCGGACCAAAACTCCTAGTAGATGACCTTGGATGAGAATTTTAACAACACCATCAGCTGCTAAACATCAATTTTAGGCTAGGTGGACTCTTAGTTTGGGGTCCCAAGGCACCTGGTTCATTTAAGCAATTGGTCGAAAGATAAAGGAAATAGAAGTTGGGTGTGGGAACCACTTTTTGTTGAAACAACCTTAGATGGAAATTTTGACTGCGCCATTGAGTCCAAAACATTGAATTTGATAGGGTAGGATAGTTTGTTTGTGTATACGGGATTCCAAATGAATCGCGAGGGGTTGGCGGAGACTTCAAAAATTCCAAGTCTCAGTGTACTGGTGCATTCGCTAATGGTGAGCCATGGGTCATGATCGCGATGTTCTTTGCAGGGCATCATATGCTGCGATCGTGATGCATTATATCATAAAAGTGACACACCTGACTGCACCATATATTGTTATCGCAACAGTCAGGTCATGATAGCTACTCTCGAGCAGCTGAGAAGGGTATAAATATTCTCCCTTTAGCCCACCATTCACCCTTCTTCATCCATTTATAAGAGAGTTAAACCCTAAATGTGGGTGATTTTGATAAAGCTAGGGATTAAAGCTTGTGGGTGATTTAGGGAGCTTGAATATTGATTCTTTCGTGATTTCCCCTTCGAATTCATGGTAAGATTCCTTCGATTTCATGGTAAATTCTTAGAAATTAGGGATTTAATTCCTAAACTTTGAAGGTCGATTTATGACCCGAATTATGCTCTATTTGTGCTCAACTTTTGAGCACAACTTCCTTGTCCTCCGAGGACCTTATGATGGGTTCAATTTTGGATTTTTTGACCCAAAATTCAACCTGACACTTAATATGGCAATATGGGTCTCGTTTTACTCCTAATGATACGTATATTATGATTTTGACAGTGTGGTGGTATTTTGAGACCGATGAGTGAAGATGGATGATTTGGGCGCAATTCTAGGATTTGTAGTTCGGCATTGAGGTAATCTTCTTTCTATTCTTCTCTTGAGGTGGTATTTTATATATACTTCATGTTAAATAGGGGTGTTAAAATGTGATTGTGGGTAGGACACCATAACTTAGCCTAAATTGTTAATTTGGGGCTAAAAGGCTGTTTAACCCTTAAGTTGAAATACTTATTATACTTCTACAATCCTATTACCTTCCTTATAGATAGAGCTAGTTCGTAGCAGGTTTATGATGTGGATTAGATTCCAGGAATTATTCCATTCTTATAAAGGAAATAGTCATGGTTTATAGATGTATTGGTTCTTATAATCGTATTATTTGAATATTTGTGATGGCATGCATAGATTCGGTACATTCATGATCACTTAGATGGTAAATGGTACAGTTCCAACAAACATATGGTTTTATTACTCTTTTCCTAAAAAGGGATTTAGTCCCATTTTCACTTTTAAAATGGATTTCTTTTAATGGGAATCGTACCATCTTAATGAATAACTTATGAGTATTCGAGACCAAAAATGATGATTTATAGATTTGACCAAGATAGATTCCGTTCCATGATTTTGCTACTACTATTTTCTCCAATCGTGAGAGATTTTTACCTTTTCTACATTTCTACGATGATTTAGTCTCGGAGTTTACCTCGAGTAATGGTTTTACGGATTTATACTTTTTTAGCCATGGTTCTAGCAGTGCAAATATATACATGCATATATATATATATATATATATCATACACTGGGATAAGGAACAAGGCTTAACATGCGTTTCAAAATTTTAGTCTGGATTGTGTCACTCAACCATCATAACATATACCCACGGGCTATATGGGCTCCAGCTCTTATACCCTGATAAGGCCCTAGTGCGTATAGCCAAATGAATCAGAGAATGATCTTATATATATGCACGGGGGACTTGAACCTCCCAATAATCTCATATAAGAACACGATCATGTAATGATTTATGGGAGACTCAAACCTCCTTAATCATGAAATAATAATAAGGAGAACTCGAACCTCCCTGGTCACTTTGACCCCCGTATTGGAAAACACAGTTTCCAGTATCCGTCGTCGGACCTCCACTTCTATGACTCAGCTGCATAACCCTTATTAGAGCCCAATTAAAACATTTATCAAACAATTTCATTCATGAACCATAATCCACATTAAGACATACATTGTTGGTATCGTCATACCAACTACACTTGCAAGGTAACAACAACATGCCAAAACAATTTTCATTAACTTGGGGAAAATAACTCCTTTTGTTCATTAATATAATATGGGGGACATCGACTTCGTTTGTTCTTAAAATTAGGACATTGTGTTACAAATGCCTCTATATATCAGCAATAGTTAAAGACTAGTTCAATTTTACAAATTCCTACATTTTTCATAATTCAAAACCAATGTCACCCTATAGGGTTGGGGTCATAACCACTTCAAAAGTCACAAGTTTGGGAAAATTCCCATTCCCTAGTTCATTCACCATACCCATACACCCACAAGTTCAAAACTATATTTAAAGCATGATTAATCATATATAAACCATAGGAAAACAATGTACAACAACAAGCATTCAAAACCCCTAATCCTTGTTTCAAAACCATCATAAATATCTCAGGAACAATATTTAAATCACATGTTTTTTACAAAATTAACGAAGGAAGAGCAACATGCCTTAAATACTAAGAAATTTGGGGAGAAGTCGACCCTTAATCCCTTAGATGACTGTCACGACCCAAACCAAGGCCTAGTCGTGTCAGGCATCTCAAGTCTAACAAGGATCGGAGACCACCCAATACCAAACCATAACCGCCATGCACCCTATGTCGGATGAATTCAAAACAGTTAACAAGATAAAGCAATAATTTTAAAAACACTAAACAAAGTTTATAATCATAATCCAACAATGTCAATCAAATATCCACTAGGTGACAACCCCATTTCCAATACCAATACCAAGGTTGACACCAATGTGGACACCTCCTATGCCCATAGTTATTTGACAAAGCCTCTATTAAGAAATAATAACATCCGTTCGAAACATTTTCTCGACCCTAGACAAAATCAAATCAAAGAAATAATTAAAAAAAAAGAAGTCCATAGCGTGAAATGGATCCTTCTGGAGTATGGATACTCACCACTTCAGTCTGACTCAAATTTATCCCCGAATCCAAGTCACTGAGTAGAAGGAATGATAGTATGTTCCATTTTTGCATTGCATAGGGATACAACGCTCGAAGACGGTTATCAGAGTAATAGGTAGTATGTACTCAGGGTTAAGATTAAATAATGCCAGTAATTCAAAACTAAGGTAAATAACTATATGCAATCACATACATACATATATATATCATGCAGAGAAAGGGAACCGGGTATAGCATGCATTTAAAACCTTTAACTTGGGTTTTGTAGCTTTTCCATCCTAAAACCATTCACAAGCTATATGGGTGTAGCTCCCCCTGCTAAAAGGGCCTGGGTACGTGTTAGCTGTACAAACCGGAGAATAAAACCTGAGATGACTAATACACCCCTAAAATATGTGCGATATCATACAAACGGTCACCATGACCAAACCTCACATTGGTAAACATGAGTTTCTAGTATTGGTCCCTCGAGACCTTCACCTTCTATGGATTTTCTAACATAACTCCCTTTAGGCCCATATTAAAACCATTTACATATTCCAACCATTTACCAAGGAGTCTTTTGTTTAGGCATTAACCGTGGGAATCATCATACAAAAATTAGAGATTGCAAGTCTATCCTTTTATACCATACCAAAGCCATTAAACTAAGTTGACTCCAAAGTTTAAAATTAAACCAAAATCATGGCTATTAAGGTCTTTTCAAAATATTTAAAACTAACCAAACCAATTTAAGTTCCATTACCTTTTATGCAATGCAAAGATTTCAAGAATAGTCAAACTGTATGACAAAATCATTCTCATTGGCATTTTAACAAACATGTTGAAGGGATATAACTTTCAAAACCAAAACCAAGTATTAGTTGACCATTCCCATGCAACCACATGTTCAAAACACCATCATAAGACGAAAAACTATAAGTGAAACATCAAAAAACATTATTTAACCAGAAACAACAAAAACCCCCAACATCTATTTCAAAACAAAAATAATACCATGAAAACCATTCATTAAAACATGATTTTGGTTGAACTAACAATGTGGGAGGAGTAACATAAATAAACACTAAGGTGAAGAGATTCACATCCCCAATTGATTTCCTTGTAGAAAACGTAGCCTTTTCTTGAACCGAGATCTTAAGAGAGATTTTAAGAGTGTTTGATTAAGAAAAATGGTTTAATAAAGCCTTCAACGATGTTCTATATCGTGGTATCTGATAATGCTCAACTTACACATCAATTTAAGTGCAAGGCGGTCATAATCAATATATTTACCCAACTTTGGAGTTGGGGTCGAATCCACGAGGAATAATGTAAGTGGAAATCAAGTTAATTAAAAATATAGTTACTAGTTAAATTCAAAATAATAGCATAAGAAGATAAAATAGGGGAGAAAGGTATCTACGCTAATGTTTTATTTTTTGTTTTCTAGTATAAATTCAGGGCTATGAATAATTAGAGTTTAAACAATTAAGCACGGATCTTGGGATTATGTATTACTTAGGGAAGTGACATGTAGATGATGATAGTCAATATCACTTTAGTAGATAAAGTGTGGGTATGTTCGGTTATAGGCTTTGATGTTAGTCATTCAACAAAACACCAAACTTTCACCCATTGATTCTTTTGAATACC
This sequence comes from Capsicum annuum, assembly GCF_002878395.1. NCBI lineage: Eukaryota > Viridiplantae > Streptophyta > Magnoliopsida > Solanales > Solanaceae > Capsicum > Capsicum annuum. The sequence goes on from NC_061117.1 coordinate 56,244,650, forward strand.
TAATAGGTGAGTTCAACAATTAGTAACCAAACCTTAATTTGGGAATCCCTATTTCTAGGACAACACCCATGGTATAGTTAACTTCACAACCACCCTTATGTATAAGATAGTGATAGCTTAGCAAACTATACACATAATTATCTATCACTAATTTGGTACCCACATCCCTTTTTTAAGGATGATATGGATTTTTAAAGTTCACCCAAAACCCTTTTTTCGAAGATGGCTTTGACGTTTCTAGAGTTTGGAGTTTTCACCCATCAAACCCATATGGGTATTTGGAGCTTTCACCCACAAATCTTAATCAACTTGATAAAGCAATGATAAAACCCATCAATAAGAACTACTAAATAGATGCTAACAATATCAAACCACACACACTTTTAATCCTTATTCATACATAACCCTAAGAGTGAGATCTAGCTACACATAAGATAAATAAGTAAAGATATACCCATAATCTCCACTTAAATAATTTATTGAAGCTTAAGTGAATGTTACTTCAAACTTTGGACTCCCATAAATCTCCAATGAAAGTGAGCTATTTCTACCCTTAGAAGTTACTCCAATGTATTCTTCACCCAAAATTTATACAATATTGTCTTCTCTAAAAAATGGAGTCTATGAACTCTAGAACAAAACCTAACTATTGGGGAAGATGGAATATGATGAATTATTTTAGGGTTTGAGTCTTTTTGTCAAAATTAGGATCAAACACGTCTATTTCAAATTTTTTCCTTGGGCTGCAATCTTCCTCTAAGCTGTGATCACAACAGCTTGGCCGCGACCGTAATTATCTTATGCGACCACGATTGATTGACCATGCTTGACTACTGCGATCACGGTTATTAGACCGCGACCACGGTAACTGAGGCCATTCTGATCTAGGTCTTCAACTGCAGTTCTTACTTTCTTTTGATCATTAAGCTCCATTCCACATCTTTCTATCCAATCAACTCTATGCTTGCAAAGTGTGGGTATTAGTGTATTTAGTCACAATTATGCCTCATTTATTCACTCAAAATAAGGTAGTGTGTACGAATGAAGAGTGCAAGTGAGTGGTGATGTCAGTACTCATCAACACCCCCAACTTAAATCTTTTGCTTATCCTCAAGCAACACTACCTCTTACGATGAGACATAATTATCTATGCCTAAAATATCATAATGACATCATGCTTAGTCACTACCAATGTTATCTCATTGCGCACGGGCTATGCTATTTTCACTTCACCTCTCATTATTAAAAGCCATGTCTAAGGATTTACAAGACTTCAAAGAGTAACCACGCTACAAAAACCAATACTCTAGAAGTGACTCACTTTTTGACAAAACTAAGTTATACTCCACTTGCCTCAATGCTCGGAAGGTAATGAAATCAAGCACCTCAACTTGTTTTACATGCCAACCTCACCAAGCTGTGAAATATGCAATAAGGAATTTCAAGTGTAAAAACTCTCCCCCTCACAAAAAACCTCTCTTTGCAACTAGTTTTATACCATAGGCTTGCTCTTATTTTCAATCGCCACTACAAATAAAGTAATTGGTCGGAGATCTCAAAGGACTTTTTAAGCTTGTAACATAGGTTCAGGCTAGGGCAGGATATCATTTGGGAAAATATGGCTACACCCTTCCTTGAACATCTACATCACACTATTTAATCCATCTTTTGACTATGGGCTACTCCTCTTCGTTTCTCTCTTTTCTCATGCCTATTTTTCACTTTCTTTATTCATCTCTTTTATTTCATTTTTTTTCTTGCAACTTTCGTGCAAGTCATTCCTTTATTGGATCCTTTTTTTCTTATAATCATTTATTTTCAATGCTAAGGAACAATAGGAATTTCACTCACAACTTCATGGCCCAAAACTTACTTCCGTTAATCTTTAGCACCCCCAACTTAGGCTTGTAGCTTCAAGTTACATTTTCAAGTTCAAGGAGGGTATAGTTCGAAAGAGGGATAAAAAGAATGGTTCACGATTTATAATGAGTTTGCAAAACAAAGGTCCAAGGGCTCAAAATGGGTAACTAGGGATTGGATTAATGCACAAGTAGGATTTTTAGGCTAGAGTGGGTTTCCAATGAAAAATATGGCCTAAGATCATTTATCCAACCACACATAATCAAAACTAGCCTTGAGAAACTAACAGGGCAAGTTCTAGCTAACACAAGTATACAAGAGATTAATGCAAAAAGGTCACCATACATGGTGTACAAAAACTCGCCAAGGACGCTCAATGCCCCTCCTGTGAGAGACAAAATTGGAGTATCAATCCTTATTTACAAGTCAAAAATTTATAAAGTCACATAAAGAGAAGAAGTTTTGTTACAACATTCTCACATCCATGTCCTTGATTTATTTTAGAAAATTCGTACAGAGAGGTTATTCATTTTTCATTAGCATCATGAAATTGGCCACACATGGCACCAACCAAAGCCTTAGTCTCACATTTCAGCTTAAAATTGGCAAACCAACCATATGGTTACTCAGACTTTCCCAATGGTGCATAATGTGACCCTAAATTTACAATTTTACAATGCTGCGGGTACTCAAAATTCCCTTGCATCTATGTCTCATAACCAAAACATGACACTTTACCCATAAGAATGTCGTTACTCAATATATCATAGGACAAAACTATTTATGCACCACCAATCATAAAAATAAAATTAATGTAAAAGGAACAAAAACTAAAAACCACATTGTAACACCCCGCATTTTGTGCTAGAATAAAAACCGTCATTTCTATGCGTAGATGATCCAAAAGCCATAAATCCTACGTAAATTTGTCATGTTAATCAATTATACTGTGTGGAAACCTATTTTACAATGAATTGAGATCATAAAGGTTCCCAAACTCAAGGAAAAATTGAAAACTTTCCTATCGTTCAAGTTTGAGGGAGCGTCAAAACTTGGATAAAGTTCAATCGACCATAACTCTTTGTATATAAAAAATTAGAGGACCTACTATATATCAAATGAAATATCTTCGAATTATATTTCGAACGATACCAATTTCTCTAAAGTTTAATACCCAAGCAAAAAGTTATGGCCATTTTCGTGACTGAGATAGTAGCATCACGTGATTAGCGTGTGATGTAGCTTTGTCGCACGTTCCCAATTTCTAGGTCCTGTTTTCATATTTTTAAGGGAAAAAGTGGAATTTCCACCCCTATTCAGCCATAATACAAGATTTAATCCCCCAAACACCAAAATAAGGTCATTCTCTCTCAAAATCACCAAGAACACTTCTTAGGGTTTCAACCCAAAGATCAAAATATTTTAAGATTTCATCGTGGGTTTTCTATAATTCTTCGAGATTCAGAATCCTCATTGCGACGGCTACAAGAAACACCCATCAATTGTTCAAATAGCATCCCTAAAGCACGAGTTCATTCAAGAGTCATAAATTAAGGTACGTAGGATTTTTCTAAAATTTCATGGGCAAAGAAACCATCTTTAATTCATGCTAACGATTTAGAAATTATGATTTTTAAGAAAGGGGTTTTGAATTTACGATTACTAGCATATTTTAGAAGTCTTGATTAGTATTGTTTTGGTCTTTAGGCCTTCCCCCAAATTTATTTGAAACTCTATATATATTTATGCATGTTTTAAAGGATGAATATATAATTGAGAGCATGAATCCTAAAGAATCCCTCTCTTGTTATGGATTTTCCCATCTTATATATGATATGAATTATGTTTGAAATGTATTGATTATTGCTATGACTTGAATATGATTTTGGATCCAAAAGAGAGGGTTGTGCATGTTGATAAACGTTGAATACACTTTTAATAAAAGAATTGCATGTTTACCAAAAATACATGACTACCACATGGTTAATGAAAGAATGAGAATCTTATCATGGTTTTGACTTGTGTTTTCGGAACATGAAATTTTCTATACTATTTGCATGCTTGGGTGGTCTAAATTATATTTTAATAAAAAATCATGCATGATACAATATAGCTCAGAAATAGGACTTGCAAGTCTTGGTGTGACGACACCAACTCAGTTAAAGCCATAGTAATTCAGAACAGAATAAAACACATGTTTGAAATCAGATTTTCAGATTATGAATTCACAAAGATGCATGTTTAGAAAAGTTTTAAAAAATATACTTAAAGAGAGTTAGATTGTTACCCAAAGAAAGTACGAGTTGAAAAACTCTATGTTAGAAATTGTGATTTGCTGACACTGGATTATGGTACCATTCTTTGTGATCTTGTGTACCTTGATTCATGTCATCCAAAATTGGGAATATGGTTTGGAGCCCTGCTTAGTGATCTTGTGTACTACCATGACATGTTTATTTGATTGGGGATTTTGGCACCCTACTGTGTGATCTTGCGTGTTTCCCTTATAGATACTTCAATCCTTGCGACATACTTGGATTGGGGGCTTGGCCGTTGAGTCAAGGGTGGATTATATATAGCCTATGGAATTATAAATTGTAGGGAGTACCATCTAGCTTAAAAGTAAGACAAAAAGTGAGTCATGGTTTCAAAGAAATATTTCAAAGTCCTTAAAATGTGCCCATGTTTTTTCATATATTATATGTAAAATGTTTTGTGAATTGCTCTCACTTATGTTATATATAAATACATTATTTTGGATTGCTCTGCATACCAGTACATCTGTATTAACCCCCTCTCTTCCAAGTTCTGAGGTTTAATGTAGGGGTCTTGATAAGCAGTAGGTTTTCTCTAAATAGAAGTACAGAGTTCTATGGTAAGCCTTTTATATTTCAGAAGGCCTAGTTTACTTTAGTTATTTATCATTATTATATTTTGGTCTACTGAGGACCTTATCCCAGTTTTCAGGAAGTTGGGTTTATGCATGTAGTAGAGATTTCGCAGTCTAAGTCAGCTATAACTCAGATATTTTGAAATGCAATTTTTATTATGGTTTGAATTCAGATTTAATGACAATGATTTTGTTTCATTATGTATTTCTGCATTATCTTTTTCATATGAGGACATTGTATGTGATTATAAGTTAGAAGGAAGTCTGTGCCTTTATGGTTTGGGATTCTTATCACGGCTAAAGCCCCAGTTTGGGTCATAACAAACTTGGTATTAGAACATAATTCATGGTCCAAGGGTATCTACAAAATCACATTGGGTAGAGTCTTATTTATGGTTGTATAGCGTGCCACACTTATAGAAAGGATGATACAAGGCATTTAGGAATATCTCTCTTTCTTCATGTTCTAGTTCATGCTTTGGAGTTAGAATATTCCTTTTACATACTCTAATTCATGCTATGGTGTCGCCCATACAGAAGTAAAGTCATCCAATTCTTTCCTTACTTTGATATGCTCAGATATGTCTCATTATTGAGGTGATTCAAGTGTCCAGAAGTTTAGAGTCTAAACGGTATGATCCTTTCTGATTAAGCCATATACAAGTTTAAAATTTGTGCAAGGACTTGAGAAGAGTCCATTAGTGCTCCAAGGTGTATTAATTCTAGTGTGAATTTTGATTTCGATGAAATTATGCTTTTCCGCCTGCAGTATTAAGTGTATTTAGTCCTTTTCAAAATTTATGTTGCAGATGTCATGCTTCACGGGGAATGATGTGTAGTAGTATGTTGGAACTGTATTTCCACCTGAGTAGTAGTATAAGTTAAAGTGAAGATGTCATGACCTATTGGTAATGATATTGGACCAAGAAGTTGGTGATGTGAAGTCGCAAGGTTAGAAATCAGAGTGAGGGTGAATTTTATGTAGATAAATGTGTTTATTTGAATAACTAATGTTTGAGAATGATTTACTATTTTATAGTGATAGACTAATGTGGTAGCTAGTAGCATGTGTGGATTGTATGGTAGTCTGTGGGAGGAGTGGTTGACTAAGGTTTTTTTATTTATACGGGGTAAGATGTGTATTCTTAGATCATTGAATATTGTGTGTTAAGTTTCTATCTCTTGTAATCTTGTTATCATTGTGTTGTTAAAACTGAAAGTCTAGTGAATCTATGTGAGGCTCTTTCGATTCACTAGAATAGTTGCCTTGTCATTCATCTCATTTCTTGTTCAAAATACAAAATCAAACTCTAGTGTAGCCGTGTGAGGCCTATTTCAATTCACTAGCAACTTCTTGTTCATTTTGTATTCTTGTGTTTGTTGGAATTGGGGTTTAGTAGTGTAATGGCAAGTAAAGTGGTAAGGGCGATTTATTAAATATATATATATAGCTGAATCTTTTTGCATGAGATTGAGTTGGTAATGAAGTGATACGATATTGTGTGTTAGTTTAGAAGAAGGTAGAGAAGGATTTATTTGTTAAGGTGAATTATTGTTTGCTTCAAGTATAAAAAGAGTTGTTGATGGTTTTTGTTGTGCAAGAAGAGTATAGGTTATTGATGAAGGTACTTGGTGGATGAGTGCATTTAATGTAGGCATCCCTGAGATTGTAAGAGGGAGTTTAATTAAAACTTATAGAGTTATGGACTAAGTTTAGCTGTAAAAAAAGGGTAGATAGTAATGGTGTGTAGAAGGAGAATGTGTTAATGGATTGTGAATAGGGTAGGGCATATGATTATGATCGATTGTTGTTGTTACGAAGTTCTAGTGTACTAGTATTTCTTGAAGTTTTATTTCATATTTTTTCCCAAGTGGGAATTGTGTGTAAGGTTGGATTTTAAACCATGTTTAGCACTACACATTAACTTTGAATAGTTGATGGCTGTGAAGGTAGATGTGATGATTTCTTGGTTAATGATACTAGTTATAGGGAAGTGATCTAATAGGTTTAAATAGCGTACGCAAGAGCTTAAGTTTATTTGAGCCGTAGTGAAGTATGATGTTGTATGTATGATGTAGAAATATGCCCAAAGTGATATAGAGTTGCGGCATTTTCTAAGGCTATTGTATGTTGCGTGTGTCTAGTAGTACCGTTAAGTTGCTAGATGGAGAAAGACTAGTTAAATGGTACATGGTGTTCTAGCCAAATTAAGATGTTTTGATTGATAGTGTTGAGCCTTTTGATATGATCGTGATTCTCATGGTAGAGAGATATAAGTTTGGAGTCGCGATATTGGTGGGATATGACGGAAGAAGAATTGGTTTATCAAAGACTTTGTGATATCCATGTTAAGTGTTAGAATCTAAGTTGATTTTTTTTTAAGGTTGAACTAAAGAAATAAGAGTTAAAGCGCTAGAGGGTGTGCACCCCGACTATGGGGATATTCATGTAGATTCGAAGTTAGTAAGTGTTCAAGTATTATGTGATGACTATTGAGGCTATAGAAAGATAGGAGTGTGTCTCAGAAGGTAGTATTAGTAATGGGTTTTCAACTTTCAGGTGTAGTGTTTCGGGTTAAGTTCTATGATATACAAGTATTGTCATTTTCCAGACCCCAGAATGTAGTAAGTGTAGTTCATTTTAGAGGCTAGTAAGGGATCTCTGAAACTTAAGATGATGGCTTGAAGCAAAGGGGGAGATGATAGGATGAATAACCAATTCAGGCTCTCAGATTCTAGTAGTAATGTCAGTATGACATGGAACATCAGAAAGTGAGGGTAAGACTCAACCCATTCTTACCGCTGTATTTTTCAGTTATCCCAATACCTACTCATGCCTTATGTTTCAGTTCTATGATCATAGTTCATGTTCATGCTTGTGATAGAGAATCATGTACTCTTCCAGTCCCAAAATAAGGAGTTCTAGTTCATTCAATAGTCGGAATCATATACTATATGTTATGAACTCCAAATTGAGGTCATGCAGCTCATGACTCATGTTCTATGCTTGATAGTGTGCTAAGTTTCCATAACTCATGCTATACTCGGTATGATTGGTCAGATTCAGCTTATAGTCATGTATGCCTCAATTCAGATCACTTTGATAAATCCCTGATGTTGATTTACTATTCCTCAGGCCTCAGTTAAGTGTCAAGTCTCGTATAATATCCTTCCACGCTTCAAGGTTTTATGTTGTAACCTTTTAGTGACTCCTCCTTATGTAATGATGGTGGTGGTGAATATTTCTTGTTAGTGAAAGAACATTGTATGCTTGTTTAGATAAGGCTATAAGTGTGAAGTAAGATTGGGGCCAAGTCTTTAATGCATATGATGGTTAGTTGAAATTTGTATGTGTATGTTCTTGAGGTAGCGCATGGGAGTTGTATCGATAATGATTTAGAGAATATATGAAGTATGCCTTTACGGGTATTTGCCTTGAAGTTCATATGTGGTTATAAAGATAGGCTTAAATGACATGTTGGGATTTAAGTGGATGAACACAATATGTGCTATTGAATCCATAGTAAGACTTCAGAGTTGGTCATTGAAGTGGTAAGGCACGTTATGCTTAGGGTGTAAACCATAAAAAGATATAGAAAGATTTATTAGTACCCTTATGAGAATTATAAGTTGAATTGAATGAGTCTGATATTTAAGGGGAAATGTATAGTTGAGGGAGTATTCGAGAAGTATGCTAAGCTTGAAAGTAAGAAGTTGCATTGCCTAAGGCCTTGTAATTCTGTCCTAGTTTATGAGTTATATGTCTATATTCCATGCTATAGAGTAGTGTCATTGTTGTGATTCCTTAGTTGGATGTCTTGTGTAACTCATGTCAGAGATTCTTTGATCCCTAATGCTACTATGACTTCTTTAGAAAGAGTGTTGAAGAGATACTCCAGTTAAGTGTAAGTGTGCAATATAATTCAGTTTAACATTCAGGTAGACAAGTTACTATGGTTTTCCACCTTTTCACCTGGTCCTACTATCTGAAGTCCAATACGTATGACCATCCCAAAATATAATCTATTCCATCCATGTAAGTTGTGAACTCAGTTCAGTCTAAGCATCATAATTCAAATTCAGTTATTTAATCATGACTTAGTTCATAAGAGTTCAACACATAATCTCAAATGTTTCCAGCTATTTTAGCTCAGACAGTGTAATACCTTTGTACGATCTAAATCTTGTTGCCTCATGATTCATACTTACATAAGTTATCACTTACAAATCCAATGCGTGTGATTTGAGCATAAAAACTTCGGGGGGAATCCTAAACTCTCAACATGAATTAGCTTCTTAAAACAAGTAAGGGCAAGTCAGCTCAGAATTCAGTTTCATGATAGAAGTTTAAATGTTTTAGATCAGTTACATCCTTCCTTAGAAGACACATCATGTCCGCGTTATTCCATACCTTTAAGATTCAACGTTCCTACCCGGGGACGAATAATACCAAGGGGGAGTTAATGTAAAACCCTGCATTTAGGCTAGAACAAAAGCTGTCATTTCTATGCGTAGATGATCCAAAACCCATAAATCCTATGCAAATTTGGCATGTTAATCAATTATATTGTGTGGGAACCTATTTTAGCATGAAATGAGATCATATAGGTTCCCTAACTCAAGAATGAGTTGAAAGCTTTCCTATCGTTCGAGTTTGAGTGAGAGTTGAAACTTATGCCAAATTCAATCAATAATAAATATTTGTATATAATGAATTAGAGGGCTTACTATATATCAAATGAAATATCTTCAAATTATCTTTCCAACGATACCAATTTCTTCAAAATCCAATACCCGAACAAAAAGTTATGACCATTTTCATGACTGAGATAGTAGCATCGTGCGATTAGCGTGCGACGCACGCTCTGTCACACCCACCTAATTCCTTTTTTTGCATTTTAAGGGAAAAAATGGTATTCCCCCTATTCAGCCATAACATCGGATTTAATCCCCCAAACATCAAAATAAGGTCATTCACTCTCAAAATCACCAAGAACACTTCTTAGGGTTTCAACCCAAAGATCAAAATATTGTAAGATTTCACCGTGGGTTTTCAATAATTCTTTGAGAATCGAAATCCTCATTGTGAGGGATACAAGAAGAACCATCAATTATTCGAATAACATCCCTAAAGCACGAGTTCATTCAAGAGTTATAAATTAAGGTATGTGGGATTTACCTAAAATTTCCTGGGCAAAGAATCCATCTTCAATTCTTGCTAACGATTTAGAAATCATGATTTTTAAGAAAGGGGTTTTGAATTTACAATTACTAGCATATTTTAGAAGCCTTGATTAGTATTGTTTTGGCCTTTAACCCTTCCCCAAAATTGATTTGAGACTCTCTATATATGTATGCATGTGTTTAAGGATGAATATACAATTGAGAGCATGAATCCTAAAGAATCCCTCTCTTGTTATGATTTTTCCTATCTTTTATATGATATGAATTGTATTTGAAATATCTTGATTATTGCTATAACTTGAATATGATTTTGAATCCAAAAGAGAGGGTTGTGCATGTTGATAAACATTGAATACACTTTTAATGAAAGAATTGAATATTTGCCAAAAATACATGACCACCACATGGTTATTGAAAGAACGAGAATCTTAGCATGGTTTTGACTTGTGCTTTCGGAACATGAAATTTCCTATACTATTTGCATGCTTGGGTGGTTTGAATTATGTTGTAATGAAAGAATCAAGCATGGTACAATATGCCTCAGAAATAGGACTTGCAAGTCTTAGTGTGACGACACCAAATCATTTAAAGCCATTGTAATTCAGAATAGAACAGAACAAACGTTTGAAATCAGATTTTTGGATTATGATTACAAAAAGATGCATGTTTATAAAAGGTTTAAAAAATAGGCTTAAAGAGAGTTAGATGGTTACCCGAATAAAGTACGATTTGAAAGACTCTATGCTAGAAACTGTGATTTGCCGACACGAGATTATGGTACCATCCTTTGTGATCTTGTGTACTTTGATTCGTGTTGTCCCAAATTGGGACTATGGTTAGGAGCCCTGCTTTGTGATCTTGTGCACTACCATGAAATATTTATTTAATCGGGGATTTTGGCACCCTGCTGTGTGATCTTGCGTATTCCCCTTATAGATACTCCAATCCTTGTGGCAAACTTAGATTGGGGGCTTGGCCGCTGAGTCAATGGCGGATTCCATATAGCCCATGGAATTACAGATTGTAGGGTGTACTATCTAGCTCAGAAGTAAGACAAAGAGTGAGTCATGGTTTCAAAGAAATGTTTTAAAGTCTTTAAAATATGCCCATGTATTTTCATATATTAAATGTAAAATGTCTTATTAATTTCTCTCACTTATGTTATATATAAATACATTATTTTGGATTGCTTTGTGTACCAGTACATTTGTATTGAACCCCCCCTTCCAGGTTCTAAGGCTCAATCTAGGGGTTCCGATAAGCAGTAGGTTTTCTCTAGACAGAAGTGCAGAGTTTCGTGGTGAGCCTTCTATATTTCAAAAGGCCTAGTTTACTTTAGTCATTTATCTTTATTATGTTTTGTTCTACTTGGGGCCTTATCCCTGTTTTCAGACAGTTGGGTTTATGCATGTAGTAGAGATTTCGCAGACTGAGTCAGATATAACTCAGATGTTTTGAATTGCAGTTTTCATTAAGATTTGAATTCAGATTTAATGACCATGATTCCATTTCATTATGTATTTCCGCATTATCTTTTTCATATGAGGACAGTGTATGTGATTACAAGTTAGAAGGGCATTCGGCCTTCATGGTTTGGGATGCTCGTCATGGCTAGGGCCCCGGTTCTGGTCGTGACACACATGCTAATCCATAAAATGTGGGCACCATCAGAGTGCCCAAAAATGTAGCATGCCAAAAATAAAAACAAAATAATATCTAGAATATCATCATAAAACAGCATCAAAAGAAATATCCAAAAACATATCACCAAAATAATACAAATTCGGGGGAACCCCCAACTAAAAAGAATGTAGTGTCCCCACTGCATGTGCAATAAGACAAGAGCAAGAGGGGTTTCCTTGAATCTGCATCAAGGGATGCTCTTTCCCACTGAATCTGAACCATCACTATTAGCATCATCAACAGACCAATCAATAGGGGCCTCGTCCTCACTGTCCAACCTAGGTAAAGGTAGTCGATGATTGGGCTTGAGCTCCTTGAATATAACCTTCAACCCCTTCCATAGCTTCCTAAAGAACTTATCTCTCTTATTTTCTCTCTTCACTTTCTTCTCATGCAAATCCTTGAGGTACCTATGTGACGTAGCTAAGGCTGAATAAGCTCTCTCCAAGCTAGAGACTATGGCTCCCTGCTTTTTTTACTCTTCCCTGTATTTCTCATAGTCTGAATAATCTATGTATGAGTGGAGAATAGTATAGGACTCTCATGGTCCTTGAGGCAGTTTGGACAATAGTTCCCGCACCACCTGCAAATGACCAGAGATGTCATCAAAGGCGATGGCTAATGAGGGTTTGGAAGAGTCTTTATCCTCTTGGACTAATTTGCTCGAGTCCATCTTCCTCTTCTTACTATGGCCTAGGGTACCCAAACTTCTAAATTTGAGTGGGAAGATGTAGGGGCCTGGGAGCACCCAGGTATCTGTAGCATATTTCTTAACCTGTGCCCTCCTACATAGCTTTGTGATAAGGAAAGAGAGGAGAAGATGTGTACCTTTATGATTTATAAAGTACCTCCAATCTGAATGCACAATATTGCCCACATTTAGGGCGATTCCTAATAGGAGACAAGCCACCATCTGAGCTCGCATGTCTATAATAATGGTCATGTGAGTGCATGTCGATACTCACTACAAACAATATTTAGCCAAAGCCTAGCCTCAGTTGTGAAGTCATTCATTAGAATGTCTCTCTTGGTGGTGGCCCAAGGAACCTCTTTGATAGCATATAAAATATCCGCCATCCAGGTCCCTGGCTTAGATCCCTTTGCATGAAACTACTACATGTCAGCATTCGAGAGCCTATATACCTCATTTATCCGCTCTGTCCGAAAGTTTAGCTGCCTTTCACTAATAGTCATTATCAAATTTGTGAAAGAAAATATGCTTAGGTTAGCATAGAATTCATGTACCCAGTGCTCATTAGCAACACAGGGGTCCGAGGCAAAGCACATCTACCCAATCTGATTAAGTCTGGCATGAAAACTTTGGAATTTTCCCTCCACTTTATCTAAGTTGATACTTCTTTCATGAGAAACTTAGTTCTCGGCAAGTCTTCATAGTAGATGTTCTGGCATTGTCCATCCACAAGTCTGGTGTTTTCAAAATCTCCCATCTTTAAGGTTTAGAACCTATAAGCAATGCAACTTAGACCATCATTAGCATTATCATACCAAAAATATGCTAGATCCAACATATAAGCTTATGTGGCAGTGTTATAGAGTGTTTTAGGGGTAGAAATGGATGTGCTAAAATTTTAGGTATGGTGATTTTCAAGCATTGAATGTAACCGTGGTGTCGCAATCGAGATCATTGGGACCGCGATCACAATACCTGATACCTTAGTCAACATATTCCGCACAATGCTGAAAACAAAATTCTAACCCTAATTCTTTATTTCAACTAGACATATCAACATTATAAGTAAGTAATTTAAGCCTAGAATGTGTGATTATGGCCAAAAACTTGGAAGAATTCAAATTGAACTTATTGGGTCATAAAATCAAACACATGGTGTACATGATCATTTCAACCAGTTTAGGCCTAAATCTGGGTACTCAAGACTTCCCCATTTGTGTGTACACCAACTAAAATAGCTAACCACAACAATGATCATCAACAAGCATGCATTTTATAATTAAAGCAATAGTTCAGGACTTTCTCTAAACTATAAGTTCTAAGCATGCAATTAAGTTAAAAATCAGGGAGCTAGGACAACATACAAAGTTTGGATGATGCAGTTGGAATAAAATGACACTTGGATATGTAATGCAAAGCCATAAATTTGAGTGAATTATGAAAGAGATGCGTGTGAGCAATTGGCATTCCGATGGACATTTAAACTGACTTGACCATGATCGCGGTTATAACTCCGTGATTGTGCTCATGCAGCCTTCGTAATTACAATGGCATAGACCGTGTTTACGATAACTGCGACCAAAAATTGGGTCGCCTGCACTCTTTTGTTCAATCCAACATGCCAATTTCACATGTTCCTTTCTTACTGTCACTCAATATTCCTCTGTGTGCCAACATTTCATGGATTATGCATGAACAAAACAAAAAAATGAAATCTACTCTACCATGTATATATAAAAATGATACGTGCCACTTTTTGTGGGGTGATGGGTTGCCTCCCATCGAGCGATTAGTTTAACATCGTGGCACGATGCCTCCTCTATCTCTTTTTATGTTTCCACTTAGAAGATTTGAATCTCCGTCCCACTTAAACCTTTTTCCCAACTTTACATCAAATTTCCATATTTATATGCCACTCAATGCACATCACAAGTTGATTTCCTTGGTAATTGATGGTGGGGCTTCTATGTGCTCCTCTGGAATGTCAATTCCTAAAATATAGAATTCGTATACCTTCTTCCAACAATCCATCATTTGTCTTGGTGGATAGATTCTCATCACATGTTCGAGGAATAATGTAAAAAAGTTGTTTGAATGAGGTCCAATCCCTAACTTCGGAATAGCCTCCTCTATAGTATCTTCACTTCGAAATGAACTAGAGTCATTATAACAGATTAGCCTTGATTCTTCTTTTGATTTTAGCACCATTCCTTTTTTTGGACATCTTTCATATCATTTGATTACATTGATTGGGTGATCTCCTAGGATTCTTCACTACCAAGCTCATCATCATAGAATTATTTCTCTTCTTGATTAGCCTCCCCTTGGGAAATGGGAAAGGTAGTAGTATTTGCAAGATTTATTTCATTACCCATTTCCTCTATCTTGACAATTTCCCTTCCAAATGCCTCATGGGATTGATACATGTCTTTCACATTCTCCCTCATTGTAGTTACCTAATCCAAAATAGTTTGAAGCATTGCATCAAGACTTGTGACCCGATATATTGCTCTTCCTTCTCCTCATTATAGGACCTATAAAACTCATAAGAGGACCTAATAATTTGGTTAGCATAAAAAGGGGAGGGGCATTTGATAATTACTCCAATGTCCATCTTGACCACCACATGAAGAACAATCATACTCTAAATAAGATCGAGTTGGTGATTCCATCTCTCTCCAAAGAGCATAGTTAAAATCTCTCCTGAAGTGGGGTCCATCACAATACGAACATGGGTCATCAAGATATGACTTCCAACTAGAAAAATTATATTTTTTCGAAGATGTCATAGATATAAGTAAAAGAAAATAAAAATCTACCTAACACAAGAAACAAAAGTAATCACAAACAAATATTTACAAGCTTGAATTTAAGCAAGTAAGCTAAAATTCCAAACTAACTTAATACACCAAATTTTTCCCTAGCAACGACACCATTTTTGATAATGCTCAACTTACACATTAATTTAAGAGCAAGGTGCTCGTCGTCAATATATTTAATCAACTTTGGAGTGGGGGTCGAATCCACAAGGAACAATGTGAGTGGCAATTAAGTTAATTAGAAATAATAGATACTAGTTAAATTCAAACAAATAGTACAAGAAGATAAAAATGGGGGAGATAGGTATCTACACTAATGTTTCTTTTTGTTTTTTTATCTAGTATAAATTTGGGGCTATGAATAATTAGTGTTTAAACAATTTAGCATGAATCTTAAGATTATGTATTACTAAGGGAAGTGACATGTGGAGGCTGGTAGTCAACATCACTTTAGTAGATCAAGTGTGGGTAGGTTTGATTATAGGTTTTAAACCTTGTCTTTCAACAAAACACCAAACCTTCACCTATTGATTCTTTCAAATACGTAATAGGTATGTTCAACAATTGGTAACCAAACCTTAATATTGACATTCCTATTTCTAGGAGAATACCCATGGTATAGTTAACTTCACAACAACCCTTATGTCTAAGATAGTGATAGATTAGCAAACTATACACATAATTGTCTACCATTGCTTTGGTCTCTACATCCCTCTTTCAAGGATGATATGGATTCCTGAAGTTCACCCAAAACCCTTATTTCGAAGATGGCATTAAACATTCTAGAGTTTGAAGTTTTCACCCATCAGTCCCATATGGGTTTTTAGAGCTTTCACCCATAAATCCCAATCAAGTTGGTCAAGAAATGATAAAAACTATCAACAAGACCTACTAAATAGAGTCTAATGACAACAAACCACACACACTTTAATCCCTATTCATACATAACCTCAAGAGGGAGATCAAGGTATAAATAAGATAAACAAGTAAAGATAAACCTATAATATCCATTGAAATGATTTATTAAAGCTGAAGTGAATGTCACTTTAAACTTACATATCAATTTAAGTTCAAGGCTGTCTGTAAGAGACCGCAAAATCCAAAGCTCAACTCAGACTTTTAAGCTTGCTAAGGGGTCCCAGACTTAGAAAATTCTAGCTAAGTATTCAGACTTAGGATTATTTCGGCCTTTGTAAGTTGGAAACTCTATTTCATCACTCTTATGACCTTAAAATGTCAATATTTAGGTTGATTAATCATCAGGAATATCAGTAGGTGTTCCCGGATGAGTTTTATATTTTTCAAACCTTGTTTGAACCATATTTGGGAATCCAAAATAGTTCATCAATGCGATATCAGTGCGGTGCACTGGCCCTTGCATCGATCAATGTTTTTTCCTGGCTCCCAGTGGCAATTTTCAGTGAACCAATATGGACTCAATGCAGTACGTTAGCTATCACATCAATGCCAATAACGCAGTACGTCGACAGCCTGGTTTTCAATAATTAAAAAGCTGCATCCTCAGGGTTATTAGGGTTTTTCCCCACCTCTATTAAGCCTTAAAACACGAGATTCAGTCTTCATTGAGGAAAATATACTTACTTTATCTCAAATTGCTCAAGAACAAAAACCCTAGGTGATTTAATTTCAGGGCCAAGGCTTAAGATTTCCACTATTATTCTTTAGGAATTTGCAACCAAGGTATGATAGGTGTTCATCCAAGTGTTCCCTTCCACCCTTGGAGTTCAAGAACCCCTTTTTACTATAAGTTTATGAGTTTGATAAAGTTCATGGTTAAATTTGAATGTGTTCATGATTACCATGTTAATGGGTTTATAGTTCATAATTTACTACAAGATTCTTGTGGAATTAATTGATATGTATGCATTATCATGCGTGCATTATCATGTGATACCATGTTGTAACCCTTGAAGTTGTAAATATGGAATTAAACTATGATGTGTACATGTTGTTTTAGTGTCATGTGCATAGATTTTGTCCTTCAAGCGTTTGATGAATTGTTCATGAGAATTAAATAATGAAATTATATCATGTTAGCATGTATTCAAGTTCATGTCATGCAAGTGTTTGATAGAATGTCCCTATGAATAAATGATGATCAAGTAGTTATTTATACTGTTTCAACATTATGCCATGTCATATAATTTATGCTATCAAGTCCTGAGGGTATTCAATACCCGATAATTTAGCTATTTACCTAGAGCCATGTTCAGTCATAGGATAGTATCAGTCATGTCACGATCGGTAGAATTCAGACAGTTAATAGAATTTAGTAGTATTCCATCAGTCCACAGAACCTAGTGAACCTAGTTCAGTTTAGTTATACAGTATGATCAAAAATAGTTCAGTCCAACCTATAACAGTCTAGAATCTAGTCGAGTGTCTATTTAGTTTGGAGTAGGATTCAGCACCGAGTAAAACCACGGATGGGGAATCACCTGCCAGTAGAGGGTGCGATCTTTAGAAGAAGTCCTTGTGTTCCAGAACTATGTAGCCAGCGTAGGTTGAGACATCAACCTGCCAATCGACAGTTGATGAGGTGATCTATCTGCCAGTTAAGGGTACTACCGTTCTTGTTCAAAGCACCTGCCAGATGAGGATGGCTTAACTTGTCTTTACCTATGGCACGGTATTTACATCTTTCTTATTGGGGTTACAGGTCATACCCCAATCATTTCAGAGGAGGGCATGTCAGTTAGATGATTACCTCCCACAGTCTCAGTTTCTGTTCCAATCTCAGTATAGAACTTAGTTCAGTATGGAACTCAGTATAGTTCCACAGGATCAAGACTGTCAGATACAGTCACTCAGTTATCAGCTACACAGTATCAGTAAAAATAGATATCAGTAAATTAGTAATTCAAAAACTTAATATCCAATGTTATTACGATCTCAATAGTAGTTTACGTATTCACACATATACTATTATTCAATTATATTTATGTCATTCAGTCAATGTTGTACTTGCATATGAACCCATGCATTTTAGCCTACCTCACTTTGTATACTAGTATATTCAAAGTATTGATGCACACCTTTCTTTTGTGCTATGATGTTTTATATCATATGTTCAGACGTGTGGGCTCCCGATCATACTTAGAAGTTTAGATATTCAGCTGACAGAGTTAGTGGTGATTCCTCTTAGTTCGAGGACATAAAGATTATTTTAGTATTTTGGAGTTAGTTTAGGACTTATCCCATCAATTCTATATTTCAGACAATTTAGAGGCTTTTTCAGACTAGAGTATTTTCATACAGATGTATCAGAATTAGTATCTGTTATACCGTATTTAGTTTTACTATAGTATTGAACCTTATGGCATGTTTTCTACCTAATTTCTGCATATTTTTAGTATTACTATTCAGTTATTGCAGTAGGTACCAATCATGGGTTAGCTTGTGGTCCTTCTGGATTATAAACACCGTGTAGCATTCGTGGTACAAACTCAGGGTATTACACCTTCATTGTCAATATATTTACCAAACTTTGGGAGTCGAGGTTGAATCTATGAGGAATAATGTGAGTGGCGATCAAACTAATTTGAAATGATAAATACAAGTTAAATTCAAATAAATGATACAAAAAGATAAAATGGGGGAAGGTGGGTTCCTTCACTAATGTTCCCTTTTGGGTTTTTCTAGTATAAATTTAGGGCTACGAGTAATTAGAGTCTTAACAATTATGCATGAATCTTGGGATTATGTATTACTAAAAGAGTGACTTATGGGAGTTAGTCATCAACATCGATTTAGTATGTCGAATATGGGTAGGCTTGGTTATTGATTTTGATGGTAGTCTTTCAACAAAACACCAAACTTTCACCCATTGATTCTATTGAATACCTAATAGCAGTGTTCAATAATTAGTAACCACAACCTCAATCTAGGCATCCCTATTTCTAGGATGATAACCATGGTGTAGCCAACCTTAAATTCAACCTTTTGTATAAGATACTAAAAATTTTGCAAACTACACATGCGATTGCCTATCATTGCTTTGGTCTCCACACCCCTCTTTTGAGAGTGATATGGATTCCTAAAGTTCACCTAAATCCCTTTTTTCAAATATGGCTTTGAAATTTCTAGAGCTTAGATATTTCCCTTATCAATCCCATGTGGGTATTTGGGGATTTCACCCTTTAAATCCCAACCAAAATAGCATAGCAATGATAGAATCCATAAACATGAATTACCAAAGAGATGCTAAAAATAACAACCCACACACACTTAAACATCTATTCCCACATAACCCAAAGAGGGAGATTTAGCTATACATAAGATAATTAAGCATAGATATACCCATAATCTCCATTGAAATGAATTGTTGAAGAATTAAGCGAATGTTACTTCAAACCTGGCTCTCCCACAATATCAACAATGGAAGTTAGCAAATCTTCCACTTAGAAAGTCTCTAATGTACTCTTCACCCAAAATTTATACAATATTTTCTTCTTCAAAAATGAAGGCTATGATCTACACAAAAAGTAAAACCTAAAAAATAAAACCTAAAAAATTTTGGGGAAGATGGAATAATTCTATAATGCTAGGGTTTGGGTCATTTTTGAAAAATTGGGATCAACACGTGCAATTATAGTTTTTCCTTTGGGATGAAATCCTCTACTAGGCCGTAATTATGTAGGTTTGGATCACGGCCACACGACTGCAGTTTACCTTTCCGATCGTATTTGAGTGACCATCCTTGACTGCCGCGAACGTGGACCTGAGGCCCTTTTGCTTCAGGTCTTCAGCTGCACTTTCTTTCTCCCATTTTGATCATTTTGATCTTTAATCCACATCTTTCCACACCTTTTGCTTTATGCCTGCAAGAAGTGGATATTAGTGCATCTAATCGTAATTATGTCTCATTTATTCACCCATAACAAGGTAATGTGCATGAATAATAAGTGTAATTGAGTGGTAAACTAACCACTCATCAGGACTTTAACCTCAAGCCCTTTAATTAGAAAATTGACTTTAACCTAAAACATTATGACTATCATTAGTCGACATTGGGACTCCAACCCTTTGTGCATTCATCATCATTTATTCAATTCACACTTAAGGAATTTAACCGTTTTAGACAATTCAACACTATACATGACCACATGGTCCTCATTGGAGCCTTTCTGGCTCAACCATTTCAATAGGACAATGCCTTAATTCAATGTTATACCACATTCATACCACACTTTAGTTCTACCCACAATTCAAGTTTATTTTCATGTTTAGGGACTTTAACCCTTCCTTAACAATCAACAAACAAGGTCATCAATTTCACCATACATGGCTTATAATAACTTTACAATATCATTTAACAACTATTCATACTTATTCGTCCATTTCCCTGGTTAAAAACGTCACCAACATAAGACTAGACAATTCACTTAGATATTTTCATAAACACCTTGATGCATGCCTTTACCAAGGCCATTTTCATGGTAGAAATAATCAAAATTAGAGTTACTCATGATTAAAATGTTATACCACAAACAAAAATCACCCATATGTGCAAATATCATCAGTAACATGTAAAAACACAAGTTTAAACAAAAGTCAACATTATTCATCATTAGCCAACAAAACCCTTTTCATTTGATTTCAAAATCGCCAAGTACACTTTCTAATTCATGTGTAAAATAAATCGGTTTAGAGTTATTTAGGAAGTGGAAGATTTACATGCCTTAGAAAACTAGATTCACCCAAGAAGCTTAACTTCACTTTGCTCCTAGATGGACACCCTTGAACCCTAGCCCCCAGTCCTTCACAAATTATGTTTGAGAGAGAATTTTTGAAGTTTGATCCACTAAAAGTGTGTTTACAGAGTTAATATACACTTATATAGTGAGGGGACGTAGAGTTTTTGGTGTAGGAAAAAACCATAAGGTCCTCAACTAAAAGCTAAAAATTGACCGTCCAGGTGGGTACGACTCACTTGAGTCAATCGTACCCTACGGTACGACTGGTACGCTAACTCGTACCCTAGGAACCTCCTAGGTAACCTACACTTGTTAGGGTATGACTGCATACCATTGACTCATATGCAAAGGTTATAACTCATGCCCTCACTCGTATACTTCACCCGTACCAAAAATAGTCTATTCCAAGTCAAGACCTCACTTTATACGATTGGTCTTGGTATGTCTCATACCTTAACGTATGATTAGTTAGGGTTCACTCATACCTAGGATAATGATTAACCCTGACCACACTACCTAGGTTATAAGAGGAGAGGGGAGGAGGATACAACTCGTATCCAAGGTGTACGACTCATGCCACTAGTTGTACCCTCCCCGTTTACCTCAAATGAAGAAATTTATTAATGGTTTAAAAGTCTAGGTTTTTCATCCATGACGGTTCAAATGTTTCTTGAATGTATATGATATGAGGACGTAAAGATCACAAGCAATCGAAATAAGAATTTCTAAATCCAACCAATATACGAAATCAAGTGAGTCAAAACCCACTCAATATGCCAACCATCCATGAATCTAATATAATCCATCTATAGAATAAAAATACAAAACAATATCCATTGATACCATATTAATTCTTATTTATGCTTTTTCACTAGAAATAACACGACTAATATGCATACATAAGGCCAACAACATCATATACGACCCCATATGGTAACACATAGAGAATACTGTCTCAAAACCACCAAATAATAATACTAAAGACATTTCCTTGATTAATTCCCACACCCATGACATGATTTTATACCAATATTAACTACCTAACCTAGTCTAAAGAATGTTAAGCCATAACCTACCTCTAATGTGGGAAATAAATCCAAAAGCCTTCAACACGGAGCTTTCCCCTCCTGAACTATCATGACCTAATTTATGAGTCATGATGGAACCTACTATATCACGCTAGTGGGTAAGACAAATTGTAGCTCAGAGAAATTGGTAATGGGCTAGTTTTGTGGAAAGTAGTTTATAAGGCTAGAATAAACATTTAAGACTTGTAATAATAGAAAGACAATAAATATAATACAATAGATAAATAACACATAGACACACATCCCACAACCTTGTAGTTTTGGTACAAGATATACTACAAATACATCGTAAGTTTTGAAAGATTCAAATACCATCTATCTCAAAAAATAAAAGACTAGACATAGATAATATCATTTGCAGAATTTGAACAGTAAGCTATATTACTAGTATCATAATCAATTGCTAGACTTAAACCAAAACTCATATCATTAATATCATAATCAATTGTTGAACTTGAACTAGAACCCATATCATCAATATCATAATCAATATAAATAACTTAGTAGGTTTTACTTTAATTAGCATCTACTCCAACATTCAACCCACTATGACTGCTAAGTATCTAATATCCTAAAATCCCATCATAATCATTTTGAATTATAAAACACGTGTAATGGTCTACGAAAACTAGCTCAAGTCATGGACTATGGTGGGATGAAAGGGCTCACTTCTAATCCCAGAAATCTATTATAAGCCAAATTCTACTTTGCCCCAAAATCTATTTTAAGGAAAATTCTACCTCAAACTTGGCTAATGTATCTAAATCCACCTTTAGATGGTAAACAAGCTTTAAATAGCCCTAAGATAGTAATTGATCCTCCAACATGAGCAACTAAGTTAACTAAGTCTTAAATTACTATATCTAGGTAGCCTAAATAGTCCAGCAACCTAAATATTGTCAATCATACCTCTAACAACCAAATCACAGTCCTAATCTAGTATACTATCATAATTATGCTATGAAATAGCTCAATATATGGCAAGGATAAAGCTAGCCTACTTGGACGCCGAGGAAAAGCCCGAATAATTTGCTAAACCAATGATTTTCCTTTCAGAGAAGCTTCCACAAAGTTTTATGCAATCAAAATCACAATTTACTCATAAAAATAAGAACAATGATAATCATATTGCACTATGTGCTTTGAGTCTCTAGATCACATAAAATCCTATATGGGGCCCATTAATGAAATTGTTGTTAAAACCCAACACAATGCTCCCTATGCTCAAGGAATATTTACTCTCAACAATTGGTGAATTTCAAGATCTAAAGGTGTTAAAATAGAGCCACCAAGATTTTAGGAATTTTAGAAGAAAAGGAATGATTTAATCAAAAGATAGATGGAAGCTTACCACATATTTGAAAGAGGAACGCATTAATAATTATCACCCAACCTCATCCATCACCCTCAAATGTTTTCACCAAGCTTTCCCACTTTTTAGGGTTCCAATCTCTTGGGAATAAATGCTTAAAATTGAGATTAATAGGCTAAGTGGGGATTTATACCCTTCCAAGGTGCAGAGATATAGTTCAATGAACTTTGGGTCACTTAAGAGATACTTTTTCACTGGCACGCTTGTCACCCAGTGATTTGCCTATTGATTTGTGCTTCAATGGTTATACTAAGATCACTGGTTATACTAAGATCAACCTAAGTACAAAACTTTTCTTAAAAGCTCTCAAAAAACTAGAAGTGAATACTTAAGCAAGGTTTGAAATTATTGATAAATGCACACTATGCAATTAGACTATCTCATGAATATAGATATGGGCTAACTGCTCGGCATTGAAGGATATTTGAATAATAATAAAATGTGTCGACATGGTCAACCAATCCATAATGACCCCAATACCATCAAACCATGGGAGCTGAGAGGAAATCGACTAAAATAGTCCAAGGTAATCCACTCCCAAGTTTACTTAGGAATAGCAAACCTCAGAATCAATCCACTAGGTCTCTAATGCATGACCTTCATCAGCTGACAACATAGGCAACAAGCTACAAAGTCTGCCATCTCTTCACGACACTTAACTAATAATATTGCCTTAAATCCTTATACATCCTGTGCCTAGGAGAATAGGATATCTGGAGTTGTGGGCCTCATGCAAAATTAAGAAAATCAAGCAATCAACCCTCGGGACATAAATACAACTATCAATCTCAAAATGCCCTCTAAATCTATGGAAGTCCTCTTAGACTCATAACTTAACAATGGATAACGAATGATGCAAATTCTCTTATCCTGAAACTGACTACTCCAAATCTGCTCAAATAGTGAAGACCTAGCCTCAACGCTAGCAAGAATCCTCCTAGGGTCTAAAATATAAAGATGCACTATCAAGTTGGATAACGATTAAATTTCCCATGCAAACAGCCTTAGAAATAGAAATCCAAGACATGCTACCCATACTCACCGCCTTCTGACTCAAGGAATTTACTACTATGCTTGCCTTTCTCAAATGATAAAAGATAGAAATGTCATAGTCTTTTAGCAACTCCATCCATCTGTGCTGCCTAGAATTAAGCTCTCTCTAGGTCATAAAATGCTGAAGACTATGATGATCCTTGAAGATCTCATAAGACACACCATAGAGATAATGCCTCATAATCATAAGTGGAAAAACTACCGCTGCTAACTTTAAATTAGGAGAAGGGTAGTTGCACTTTTGCACCTTTAGCTTCATCAAAGCTTAAGAAATAACACGACCCGGATGCTTCAACACATACCACAAACACACATTAGAAGTATTACAATACATGGTAAATCCCTCACCCTTAATAGGAAGAGCCAAAATAGGACATGAATTTAGAAATGCCTTGAGCTTTCAAAAGATCAACTCACACTTCTTAAACCATCAAAAGGGAACCTTCTTTTGAGTCAATCTATCATAAGTGCTGCAATTGTAGAAAAACTCTCAATGAGCCACCTATAGTAACCATCCAAACCTATGCAGCTACAAACCTCAGTCAAAGATGTAGGCCTAGCCCAATAAAGAATGGCCTTAATATTTCATGGGTATACCATAATCCCATCCTTAGACTCCATATTCCCAAGGAATGCCATCAACTTAAGACAAAACTCATGCTTAGAGAATTTGGGAAAAAGCAAATATTCTCTAAAAGTCTGGAGTAAAATCCTTAAATATTATACATACTCCTCTACACTCCTTAAATACACAAGAATGTCATCGATTAATACATTTACCTTGAAAAATTTCTTTAATTTGGAGCTCACTACTTAGACAATGACTTACGTAATGAGTCATAAGGTCTTCTTATAGGTCACTGGGCTCGAGTCATAGGGAGACCAGTGAGGGTTGCATGTGTTTTTGTTGTGACTACATTTAGATGTCACTAGTCATAATGACTCTTTACAAGTTGTAGGGTGTTTTCCATGGTCAAACCATTAAAGGTTCACAATGTCACTATTATGGTTACGACTAAGGCCCTATGAATCATAAGGTTTGTGTACAATTTATATGGTATGACTCATACGGTCAACAGTAGGGATGCCTTGTGACACTGCACAGACCATGATTCTAATGGCTGAGTGACAAATCTTTAGAGTTTAATTAAGGGTACATTAGATATTTCCCTATTTCCCCAATTATGATCCTCGACCCTAAAACCCTTTTGGGACCCCATTATAATCTATAAAATACAATTAAATGCACTCTTAAACTCTCTAAAATCCCTAAGTCAAGAAAAAGCTAAGGATTCTAAAGGTTGATCATTTAGAGCTTCCAAGTGATAATTTCTCTCCATAATTGTGATACATTCAGACATGTAACTCTCCATTTAAACTTGATTTACATAAAGCATGCATTTAAATTATTACTCATGTTGATTTGAATATGGATTTTGATTTGGGTTGGGGTCTTTGGGAAAGATTGTTACTTGATTTGAATTCCCACAGTTTTGATTTCAATGTTCATGTTTTAATTATGTATTTTGAACCCGTGACTATGGTGAATAGAATAGAAGTCAAGGTACTTTCCTAAATTTGATAATTTTTGTTTGGAATTTAGTTTTGAAAATTGTGTTCCCTCAACCTACTTGCATTATTAGATTTGAAATATGGTTAATGACATGACTTGGTTTACTTCCTAAAACTATTGCATTACATAAATGGTTAAATGGATAATGAGGGTTTTAAAGGCATTTTTGGCTATGTATTGATTTTTAAAATTGATTTAATGAACAAAAAGGGTTATTGCAATCCCCCAATTGTAATTAATGTATAAAGGAATTCGTGGTATTCTCCGAAGTTGATGAAATTGGTATGGCATAATTATAAGCGTGCAAGCATAATGGTATGATGATACTTGTGGTTGATGCCTTAATAGATAATTTCCTTTTTAAATCTATGGGTTATGTGAAACTTATTTTAACTGGGCTTAAAGAAGTTTAGTTAGCTTGTCGTAGAAGGTTGAAGCCCAAGGATATTTGAAACCATTTTTGTCGGTGTGGGAATCTTTATAATTATGTGAATGGTTCACACTTATATCTATATATATATATATATTGGATTGGCTAGGATCGAGGTATTCTCTGGCTCATCCTTAGATTTTCCTAGTTCATGTGGCTAATATGCCTAGGACCTTTTCAGTAGGGAGAGAGAAACACATATAGCCTGTGGGTTCTCTTCGGATGGTTATAGCTACACAGTCCAAGTTAATATTTTAAATTTTATGTGAAACCTTATTCTCTATCACAACTTTTTATATATATATATATATGTATATATAGATGTATGTGAATATGTACACTGAGTTTGGACTGAATTCCTTGTTGGCAATACTTTATCCATACCCTAGTTACATTTTTACTCTCACCCCATGATCCATGTTTGGATGTTGTATCCCTATGTGATGCAGGGAACAAAGATACTTTTTTTCCATAGTGATTAGGTGATTCCTGGCTCGATCATGAGTCAACCTGAAGTGGTGAGCTTCTAGAAATTAAAAGAACCTTATTCATGTTCTTGTTTTATTTTGTTTTAGACTATTCTCTTTTGAATCTTAGGCTATGGTCGAGGGAAAATCCTGACTTAGGTTGTTCATAGATTTTATAGGCTTGTGGATTACTATGGATTGGGATGGATGGTAAAGTTCTTAGATTTCCTTCTAAGTTAGTTGAGTTTTCTATCTTATTATTTGTTTAGAACAAAGCTATCCTTTTTTATGTTTGGAATTCATCCACTGTAAGTTGAATTATATTCTGGTTGGCTAGGGTTTAAGGGGTAGTCCTTGGTCCTTGGTGGACTTGAGACACCTATCAAGGACAGGCCCTGGTTTGGGTTATGACAAAGTTTATATCAAAGAATAAGTTCATGGTCATTGGGTATCCACAAAGTCATGTCAAGCTGAGTCTCATTTACAGGACTGTAGCACACCCTACTTATAAGGGAGAGGCTACAGGTTATTTAGGGATGATTTTCTTTCTTTTGATCTATTTTTTGGTATATAGAGTCTAAGGTCTTAAAATCTCCCCTAATTCCATTTTTTCATATTTCAGATTATGCCTCCCCAAAGATCTAATGCTCACGAATCTGAGGTGTATCCTGATGTTGTTACTTGTATGTTACAGGTTTTATCTCATGATGTATATTGTCTGCTTGTTTTGGGTCTACTCTTTTCTATGTGACCCCTAAAGTTGCTTTTTATTTTGGTTTTGGTTTTGAGAGTATTTTTGATCCCTGCTCTATGTCTACCTAGTGGTTGATTTTCATGTGGCTAAAATGGTCTATAGGGGTTGTGTAGAATCTATTTGTGATAGGGAGACGTTGGTGGATTTGATTGAATTTGATATGATAGATTTTGACATGATCTTTTGGATGGATTAGCTCCGTTCGTGCTATACTTCTCTAGATTGTCGAACCTGTAAGGTTAGTTTTCAATTCCCAAATGTACTAATAATGAAATGGGAGGGAATTTTGTTCGTTTCTAAGGGAGCCCAAAAATTAATTTCCAAGTGTTGGTCTATCCTATGTAGTTTGGGTTAGAGATTCTAGTTTTGAGGTTCCTTCTCTATAGTTTGTTCAGATTGTAAATGAATTTCCTGAAGTGTTTCTTGATGATCTTCCTGGAATTCCTCCGAATAAGGAAATAGAATTTGGAATCGATCTCTACTGGATACCTGTCCTATATTTATTCCTCCTTAAAGAATGGCTTGGCTAAGTTGAAAGAACTTAAGGGGAATTTGAAGGATTTTATTGATAAGGTTTATATTTATCCTAGTATGTCCCCATAAGGTTTTCTCGTGCTTTTCGTGGATAAGAATGATTGTTTTCTTTAGATGTGTATAGATTATTAGTAATTAAATAAGGTGATGGTGAAAAATAACTACCCTCTTCCTAGGATAGATAATCTATTTGACTAACTTTTTAGTGCTAGATGTTTTTCAAAAATTTATCTTCGGTTGGGTTATCATCAGTTGAAGATTAGAGAGACAGATATCACTAAGACAGCCTTTTGAACCTAATATAGTGATTACGAGTTTTTGGTGATATCATTTGGGTTAACTATTGCCTAGACTGGATTTATAGACTTGATGAACTCAGTATTTAGATAATATTTGGATTTATTCATGATTGTGTAACTAATGACATCTCGGTACATTCGAAGAGTGAGAAGGATTATGTCAATCACCTCTGTATAGTTTTGTAGACTCTGAAGACTCATCGTTTGTATGCCAAGTTTTTCAAGTGTGAATTTTTGTTGAATGCCTTGACCTTCCCTTGTTATGTCATTTGAAGTGAGGGGATTATAGTGGATCTGCAGAAAGTTGAGGTGGTTAAAAAGTGTCTTGGACCTATGACTCCAACCGATATTCGGAGCTTCTTAGGTTTAGCCGGGTATTATAGTGGAAATTTGGGGAAATGTTTTTCATCTATTGCTTCTCTGTTGACTAAGTTGACTAAGAAAAAGGTAAAGATTTTATGTTTCGATGCTTGTGAGGAAATCTTAAGTTGACTTCTACTCTAGTTTTGACCTTGCCCGAGAGGAATGATCAATCTGATATATACTATGATGTGTCGTGTTTGGGACTAGGTTGTGTCTTGATTAAACATGGTAAGGTTGTGGCCTATGCTTCTAGGCAGTTGAAAGTTCATGAAAGGAATTTTTTGATTTATTTATTGGAATTGTTGAATTTAGTTTTTGCTTTAAAGATTTGGTATTATTACTTATATGGGTTTTGTGCTGATATCTATTAAGACTATAAAAGCTTGCAGATCATGTTCACTCATAAGGAGTTAAATCTTAGACAAAGGATATGGCTTGAGTTGCTTAAGGACTATGAGATAAGTGTTCATTACCATCCAGTTAAAGCTAATATAGTTGTTGATCCTCTTAGCAGGTTGTCCATAGGTAGGTTATCTCATGTGGATGAGGAGAAGCATGTATGGGTTAAGGACATTCACCAGTTGGCTAATCTTAGAATTTTTTCTTAAGAATTATAAGGATAGAGGAGTGATTATACAAGAGGTGTTGAAGTCATCTCTCGATGTAGGGTAAAAGAGAAGCAAGGTTTGGACCCTACCTTGATGTAGATTAAGGCTGAGGTAGGTTAGCAAAAGACCATGGTATTTAAGATTGGTAGAGATGGTATCTTAAGGTACCAAGGTATATTGTGTGTTCCTAATTTGGATAGGCTATAAGAAATAGTTTTGACTGAGGCTCACGAGTTGAGATATAGTACTTTTCCAAGCTCGATGAAGATGTCTTGTAACCTGAAGGGGATTTATTAGTGGAACAATATGAAGAGAGATGTGGCTAACTTTGTGGCTAAGTGTATAGTGTGTCAGGAAGTGAAAGTTGGGCACTTGAGGTATTATAGCGTATCTCAAGAGATTGAATTTCCTACGTGAAAGGGGGAGTTAATCAACATGGACTTTGTTACTAGGTTTCCACAGTCTTGGAATCTATAGGATTTGATTTGGGTTATCGTGGATAGGATGACTAAGTCTGCCCACTTTTTACCTATGAGGACTACTTACACTGGAGGGTATTATGTGAAATTATTTGTTCTAGAGATAGTAAAATTGCATGGTGCCCCATTTTCTAGGATTTTAGATCGAGGTATGTAGTTCTCTTCTTGCTTTAGGCATTCATTTCATCATAGCTTGGGTTCCATCGGGTGGTTTAAAGTTGGTAAGACCAGATTGTTCAGTCTAAACTTGGTTCACCAACCATGGAGAAGCTGAATGTGAATTGATATAGACTCAAGACTACTCAGAGTTGCCAAAAGTCCTATGAAGATGTGAGGTGAATAGAGTTAGAGTTTGATGTTCATGATTTAGTGTTTTTAAAGGTGTCTCCCATGAAAGGAGTGATGAGGTTTGGGAAGAAGGTAAAGCTCAACCCTCGTTAGTTTGGTCTGTACTTGATTTTGAGAAGAGTGGGGAAGGTTGCTTATGAGTTGGATTTGTCTTCGAGTTTGGGTTTTGTATATACAATTTTTCGTGTTTCAATATTGAAGAAGTGTATGGGGGATCTTTCTTTGGTTTTACCTTGGGACACTACTAAGACTATGAGTATAGGGGATGACTCATGGTCAGTCGTTACGGGCCATAAGGTGACCTGTAATAACTACGCAACAAAACTTTAGTGTTTCATTAAGGGTACTTTGGACATTTCCCCTTTCACCAATTGTGACCCACGGCCATACAACAATTTTCGGACACCATTATCATCCATAAAACATCATCAAAAGCACTCTTAAACTATCTCTAATCCCTAAGTCAAGAACAACCTATGGTTTCTCAAGGTTGACCATTTAGAGCTTCCAAGTGGTGACTTATCTCCATTATTGTGCTACTTTTCATCATGTACCTCTCCCCTTAAACTTGTTATGCTTAATATTATTCATGTGGATTTGAATAAGGATTTCATTTGGGTTGAGGTCTTTGGAAATTATTATTACTTTATTTGAATTTTCATGGTTTTCATGCAAATGTTCATATCTTAATTATGTATTTTGAAATTTGTTAGGGTGCATGGGTATGGTGAATGGAATGGGGGTCGAGGTATTCTACCAAATTTGATGATTTTGATTTGGAATTTGGTTTTATAAATTTTGTTACCCCAACCCACTTGCATAATTTGAATTGAAATATCATTCATCACATGATTTGGTTTACTTCCCTAAACTATAGTATTGCATAAATAGTTAAATGGATAATGAGGGTTTTGAAGGCCTTGTTGGCTATGTTTTCATTTTTAAACTTGATTTATGAACAAAAGGGGTGGTGTTCCCCCAATTAGAATTAATAAACAAAAGGGGACATGGTATTCCCCCAGGTTGGTGGAATTGATATGGAAATTATAAGCTTGCAAGAGTAATGGTATGACGATGCCTGTGGTTGATGCCTTAATGGATAATTCCATGGTTAAATGGATGGTTATGTGAAACTTGATTTAATTAGGCTTAAAGGGGGTTGTGTATCTCGCTATGGAAGGTAGAGGTCCCAGGGGAACCGATACTGAAAACCACATTTATTGGTGTGGGAGTCTTTATCAACGTTTATAAGGTTCACACTTATATATATATATATATTCGATATGTTGGGGTCAAGGTATTCCCTTGCTCACCCTTTGATTTTCTTGGTTCGTGTGGCTAACCCACACTGGGACACTTTAAGCAAGGGGATCAGAACTCATATAGCCAGTGGATGCCTTTATGACGGTTAGAGCTACGCATCTAGGTTAATGATTTTAAATTTTATGTTAAACCTTTTTCCCTATCCCAACATCTTATATATGTGTATGTATGCATGTATGTGGAAATGTACACTTAGTTTGGACTAAATTTTAAGTTGGAATTATTTTATCCCTTCCCTGAGTTACATGGTAGTGCCGACCCTGCTAATTATGTCTGAATGCTATATCCCCACGTGATGCAGGGAACAAATACACTTCTACTTTTCTTGCACAGTGATGAGGCAATTCCAGGATTGATTATTAGTCCACATGAAGTGGTGAGCTTCCATACTTTAGAAGACAATTATTTTATGTTCTTGTTTCATTTTGTTTTGCACAATTCTTTTTGGACTCTTATCTGCTATGGTCGAGGGCATGCCTCGACATACGTTGTTCTTGAATTTTAGAGGCATGTGGAATACTATGGATTGGGATGGATGTTAAAGTTCCTAGATTTCCTTATGATTTAGTTGAGTTTCCTATCTTGGCATATGTTCAGAACTCATCTCTATCTTGTTATATGTTCTGTATTCTTCCGCTGCTAGCTATATTATGTTTTCGTTGGCTAGGGTTTAGGTGGTGGTTTCCGGTCCTCGGTGGAATAGAAGTACCCATCACATCCAGCTCCTAGTTCAAGTCATGACATAAGTTGGGTGCCCAACTCAAAATCAATAACAAACTCAATATCATGAGCAGGAGTAATTCCAAGGAGATTGGTTAGGAAAACATCAGGAAACTCATGAACTACAGGAATAGTGTCAAGTGACAGACTCTCCACAATGACATAATGAATATAAGTGAGATAATACTTGCAAACCCTCAAAATAATCCTCTTACCATGGACATAAGAAATAATCCTCGTCAGCTCGTAGCTCATCGCTCCTTGCCACACAACCTGGTGCACGCTGGACATGGCTAAGGTAATGGTCTTTGGAACATATTGCATGACCGCATGATAGTGGAATCCCCAATCCATACCCAGAATCACATCAAATCTACCATGTCCAATATTATAAGATCAACATTAGTATCAAAATCTTGAATAATCATCACACATGATCTGAAAGCCCGATCCACTACTAAAGAATTACCCATTGAAGTAGATACACATAATAGCATTGATAATGCATCTCAAGATAACTCTAACCATAGGTCTTAATAATCAAACACATAAGAATAAGTGTATCCTTGATCAAATAAAGAAAAGGTTAACTCTATCTAACGACTCCTGGAGAAAATCAGTTCCACGTGGTCTAATCTCGGAGGTCTCAAACCAACCAATCGAAGAACAACATTACATACCATATAAATCCTCGAATGATACCATTCCAATAATCGAATTGTAACTGTTATTATATCCGAACTCTACCAATATTATATGTTGTTCCCATTGAACATCAAAATCCATTACATAGGCTTTGAGTATATCCTTGAGAACTTAAATAGTCCACTTTGACTGCCTATTGATTTGGGGGTCAACAGTTTTATGAAGATCCACCTGACTACCCAACTCTTCTTAAAAGATCTATAAAATATAGAAATAAATACTTAACCAAGGTTTGAAATGATAGATAAAGGCACACCATGCAAATAGACTATCTCCTGAACATAGATGCGAGCTAACCTCTCAGCACAGAAGGACATTTGAAGAGTAAAGAAATATGTCGACTTTTTTAGCCAATCCATAATGACCCCAATACCATCGAACCATGGGAGGTGTAAAGCAATCTACTAAAATAGTCCATGGTAATCTGCTCCCACTTTCACTTAGGAATGGCAAACCTCTGAATCAATTCACTAGGTCTCTAATGCTCGATCTTCATCTACTAATAACATAGGCAAGGAGATACAAAGTCTGCCATATCTCTCTACATTCTTCTCCACCAATAATGCTTCCTCAAATTCCTCTACATCTTAGTTGTGCCTAGGAAAATAGAATATTTAGAGTTATCAGCCTAATGCAAAATTGTCGAAATCATGCCATTAACCCTTGAAACACAAATGTTGCTGTCAATTTAAAAAAACCTTCTAAATATATGGTAGCCCTCTTAGACTCACTACTCAACACATTTAATGGATGATGAATAGTTTTTTATCCTTAAATTGATGAGTCTAAATCTGCTTAAATAAAGAAGACCTCCCTTCAATTATAGCAAGAATCCTCCTAGGATCTGAAATATCATGTTGGACCATCAAGTTTACTAAAGACTAAATGTCCCATGCCAACAACCTCAGAAATTGAAATACAAGCTATGCTACCCATACTCATTGCCTTTCGACTCAAGGCATTTGCAACCACATTTTTCTTTCTCAGATGATACAAGATAGAAATGTCATAGTTTTTTGGATACTCCATCTATCTATGCTGCCTAGAATTAAGATCTCTCTGGCTCCTAAGATGCTAAAGACTACGATGATCCATAAATATCTCATAAGGAATGCCATAAAGATAATGCCTCTAAATCTTAAGCACAAAAACTACTGCTTTTAACTCTAAATCATGAGTGGGGTAGTTGAGATTTTGCACTTTCATCTCTCTCAAATCATAAGAAATAACACAACCCTAATGCATCAACATAAAGAACCAACAAAAATTACAAGAACTACAATACACGGTATATCCCTCACCATCAAAAGGAAGAGCCAAAATAGTAGTCGAAGTCAGAAATGCCTTGAGCTTTCTAAAGCTTAACTCACACTTCTTGGACTATCAAAAGGGAACATCCTTTCTAGTGAATCTGTCTTAGGTGCTACAATAGTTGCAAAACTCTCAATAAGCCACCTATAGTAACCAACCAAATTAATGAAGCTACAAACCTCAGTCGAAGATGTAGGCCTTTCCCAATAAAAAAAGGCCTCAATATTTCATAGGTCTACCATAATCCCATTGTTAGACTCTACATTCCTAAAGAATGTCGTTAAATCAATCAAAAACTCACACTTAGAGAATTTGGGAAAAAGCAAATGTTCTTTAAAAGTCTAGAGCACAATCCTCAAATATCATGCATGCTTCTATCTACTCCTAAAAATTATAAAGATGTCGTTGCTGAATACATTAATAAAGAAATCAAAATAAGGCCTGAACACTCAATTTTTCAAATCCATAAATGCAACTGAAATGTTAGTCATCCCAAAATAAATCACTCAAAACTCATAATGACCTTAACGGGTCCTAAGGAATGTCTTTGGATATCCTTACCCCAAATCCTCAACTAATGATAAGTGGACCTCAAATAAATCTTAATAAATATTGTTGCACCTTAAAGCTATTAAAAAATCACCAATTCAAGGAATATGATACCTGTTCTTCACCGTCACCTTATTAGGCTGCCTATAGTTAATACACATATGTATAGAGACATTCTTTGTCTACACAAACAATACAGGATCTCCGTAAAGAGACATACCCATTCTAATAAAACCCTTACCAAGAACATCCTAAAGATGAGCATTCATCTTTCTATTCTCCATAGGAGCAATATAGTAGGGTTCCACAGAAATAAGTTGTAACACCTCAGGTTCTTACCTCAAAAAATTTCTTGAGGTTGGATCTTACTGTTTAGACTATGGCTCACCTAACGAGTCATAGGGCTCAAGTCTTAGGATGACCAGTGAGGGTTGCATATTTTTCTACTGTAACTACGATTAGGATATCACGAGTTGTGATGGCTCTTTATGAGTATTAAGGTATTTTCTATGGTCAAACTAGTCTAGGTGCATAATGTAACTATTGTGGTTACAACTAGGACCCTATGTGTCTTATGGTCTGTGTACGAGTCATATGGTATGACTTATAGGTTCAATAGTGGGATGACTTGTGAATCTAATTAGACTACGATTCTATGGGATGACTCTTAGTCAGTCTTAATGAGTCATAAGGTGACCCATAACGGCTAGGTAACAAATATTTAGTAATTCATTAAGGGTAGTTTAGACATTTCTCCATTTCCTCAATTGTGATCCACGACCTTAAAACCCTTTTGGGACCCTATTATCATCCATAAAACATAATCAAATACACTCTTAAACTCTCTTAAATACATAAGATAAGAAAAAGCTAAGGCTTCTCAAGGTTGATCATTTAGATCTTCCAAATGGTGATTTCTCTCCATAAATGTGATACTTTCAGACATGTACCTCTCCCTTTAAGCTTGATTTGCTTAAAGTATATGTTCAAATTATTATTCATGTGAATTTGAATATGGATTTTTATTTGGGTTGACGGCTTTGGGAAGGATTGCTACTTGATTTGAATTCCCATAGTTTTGATGCCATTGTTCATGTTTTAATTATGTATTTTGAAACCCGTGAGTATGGTGAATGGAATAGCAGTCGAGGTATTCCCCCAAATATGATAATTTTGGTTTGGAATTTGGTTTCAAAAATTGTGTTTCCTCAACCCACTTGCATAATTAGATTTGAAGTATGTTTAATCACATGACTTGGTTTAATTTCTAAAACTATTACATTACATAAATGGTTAAATAGGTAACAAGGGTTTTAAAGGCCTTGTTGAACATGTTTTTATTTTTAAACTTTATTTAATAAACAAAGGGGGTCGTGGCATTCCCCCAACTATTATTAATGTACAAGTCATGGTATTCTCCCAAGTTGATGAAATTTGTATGGCATAATTATAAGCTTGCAAGCATAATGATATGATGATACTTATGGTTGATACCTTAATGAATAATCCCTTGGTTAAATGGATGGTTTATCTGAAACTTATTTTTATTGGTCTTAAAGGGGGCTGTGTAGCTCACCATAAGAGGTGGAGGTCCTAATGGGGCGATGCTAGAAACTACGTTTTTTGGCGTAGGGGTATTTATGACCATGTGCATGGTTCACTCTTATATATATTAGATTGGATGGGTTTGAGGTATTCCTTGTCTTATCCTTGGATTTTCCTAGTTCGTGCGGCTAACACACACAAGGATATATTCACTTGGGAAAGATAAACCCATAGAGCCGGTAAGTGCCGTTAGGATGGTTAGAGCTACACAATCCAGGTTAATAATTTTATACTTTATGTTAAACCTTATTCCCTATCAGAAGATCTTATATATATATGTATGTATGCATGTATGCGAACAAGTACACTGAGTTTGGACTGAATTTCTAGTTGGCATTATTTTATCCATACCCTGAGTTACATGCTACCTCTCACTCCGTGAACCATCTTTGGACGTTTATGTTTGGAATTTATCCACTACTTGATGTATTGTATTTTGGTTGGATAGGGTTCAAGGGGTAGTATCTAGTCATTGGTACACCTGAGATACCTATCACGACATATTACAGAGTTGCTTCATGGTTATTAGGTGTCCACAAAGTCATGTCAAGTCACTTTTATGGGATTTTAGTGAACCAAACTTATGAGGGAGAGTCTACATGGCATTTAGGAATGTTTCCCTTTCTTGTGATCTATTGTTTGGGGCTATAGAGTCTAAGGTATTGAAATCTCCCTTAATTCCATTTGTTCGAATTTTAGATTACGCCTCCCTGAAGATCTGATGCTTGCAGAAACTCTTTTGTCTCACCTGAGGATAATGTGGGTGGAACTTGCTCTACCTATGAAAAACAAACTCGGTCTAGGAAACCTGCTCCTGCCTACCCACGTGGAGTTTACAGGTCTCTACCCATCCTCTTTGGGCTTCTCAGGATGATGATGTGCATGCCCTATTACCCCAAAAAGATATTTCTAATTTCAAATTTAATGGATCTATTCATCTGCTAACTTAGGTTTTGACTTCTCAGTCTCTTTTTCCTGACCGTGTTGTTTCTATTGTTCCATCTTTTGAGGTCACTAGATTTGGCTAGTTTATGCAGTTAAATCCCCATACCTTTATAGGGTCTAAGGTTAAGGAGGATCCTCAGGGGTGTTGATACTGAGCAGTGATGTTAGGAGTGGGAGCAATCGAGTGGTGACAATGCTAAGCAGGCTTTGTAGAAGGAATTTTCTAGTGCTTTTCTTGATCATTTCTTTTCTCAAAAGTTTATGGGGCTAATGCTGTGGATTTTGCGAACTTGACGCAAGAAAGGGTGAGTGTGACATA
Source organism: Capsicum annuum (assembly GCF_002878395.1). Classification (NCBI taxonomy): domain Eukaryota; kingdom Viridiplantae; phylum Streptophyta; class Magnoliopsida; order Solanales; family Solanaceae; genus Capsicum; species Capsicum annuum. The sequence goes on from NC_061117.1 coordinate 56,282,339, forward strand.
ATATGCCTTCAAAATCCATTAGTTGTCTCATTACACTTTGAATTGGTGTCTAGCATGAGTCTTAGAATGAGGAAGTTTGGATTAGGTATGTCTCAGGACTTGGTAATAGAGTGTAAAGTGGTAATGTTGAATCATGCCATGGATATCTCTAGGTTGGTGATGTATTTTCAGTGGGTTAAAGACGAAAAAGAAGCAAGCAAAAAGAGTGTAACGACCTGAAATCGCCTCCCGGGATGTCACATGGTGCTTAAGGCAACAAGTAGCCCCAAGCTAACCCTTTGAGCCTGTTTCTTGTAATAACATGCATTTTAAGATGAAATAATTCAAACACTAGCAGAGTTATATCATATGAAAGGAAATATAGAGAAAATGATCGGTCCAAATGACCACAACACTGGAAACCTCAACACAACAACAATTTGACAACTAGTCTGACAAAGACTCTACTAATCCATGAACTAGAGAGCCGTTGGGACAGATCCCCAACTGACTTGAAATGAACTAGAAATAACAACATAGTATCTCAAAATATGGAGATGTCTGAATATAGGTCCTCGAGCTGTGAGGACTCACCACTGTAGTAATATAGATAGAGGGACTCGAAAATTACTAACGAGGTTGGGATTAAGCACCTGAACCTACATTATAAGACGATGTAGCACATAGATGTATATATGGATCAGGACTTGAGAATGTACTGAGTATGTGGGGGGTGCATACATTTATATAAAATAATATCAATACTCTTTAATCAAATCATGCATATAATAAGTAATGACTCACATGGCTTGAATAAGTATAAAATGCAAAGCTCATGAATCATGTAAAAGGGAACATGTAACACAATCTCTTGAGTCATTATACTTTTAGATTTGAAATTTGTAATCTTCTCTTATTCTCATTATGCAAGGCTAAAGGAAACTTTAAGCAATACTTTCAACTCACGCATATGTCTTATGGAGAGTAAAACTTCTTTAATGCTCAAGAAATCATACCTCTTTTGAACTTAAATACTTGGAATTCAGAATCATATAACTTTGGAACATACTTGAAGGCATTTCATAAACTTTAGGAAGTATCTCATTTCAATCTTTAGGGAAACATACTCATATCAAGGGAAAGTATTTTAGTTTTGAAGGAAAATATCTTATCTCAAAGCTTTAGTTTTAAGGGAGATTCTCTTAACTGACATAAACCTTGCGAACTACATGGAGTCCAACATTTTGTCCTCCTAAGGAAGAGACCTCACGTTGGGGAGAGGCGTCATATTCTTGCCAAGGAGTATAACCTCAACTCAGTGATCACTTTTCTCGGCCTCGGGCCTAATATCTCGACTGTAGGCCTAATAATCATCTCGGCCTTAGGCCCAACCTACGGTGGCACGTAGTTCTGGGGTAAGAAACTATGGTAACTTACCCAAATCGGTGCTAAATACTACTCCCTTTAGTTTATGTCATTCATCTCATGAAAATACACTTTAGAATAATCTCATGGTTCAATAGGAACCCTATAATCAAATCTGTAATCTCATGTAGTAGAGTGGATTTAAAAACTCAATGACCATTAGGTTAAAACATTTCTCAGTAATCTAAGATTACTCAAATCATGGGTACTTATAGCACAATAGTTTATAAAATCTCAAGTCTCAAGTAGGGCTTAATAACCCATAAATCATTCTCAAGTTAGAACTCATAAGAAGCATAATAGATAGCATATAGATTCATAACTTAAGTAGAAATCTGAAAATTTCACCTATTTATCTCAAAATATCAACATACTCATTTACTTCAATGTTTCAAACATTTCAACTATTAACTTCTCAAGGATTAAAATCATGGGGTATAGACCCAGCTACAATTTCTCAAGAAAACATGTAAAAATCATGCCATTAGACTCTCAATTCAAGGGAAACATCAAAAGCTTGCAATCAATAACAATGGGTGAAAACCCCCAATTCAATTTCATGTAAAATCTCATAAATTCCAGAGAATTGTAGTTTAAATAAGCCTTTGGGAACAAGGGTGATAGGATTACCCTTGTTCAAAACCCCACTTACCTTTAATTAGAAGCTTTGGATGAACTCTCGCTTTTGGAACTCTATTCATACTCTTGAATGAGGGTTCTTGAAGCCCTTGACTTAGGAACCTTAAATCTTGACTCAATTTAGAAAATCTATGATGACTTCTTGAGATTTTTGGAAGAGGTTTTGGATACTTAGGATTTTTTTACTGAGAGAAAACTTGAGAAAAACTTCATAGAATGCTTGTAAATGACTTTAATTTGGTGTTTTCACGGTTTAAGAGGTTTGAAAAAGTCCAAAGTGCCCTTTTAACTTTTGTACGAAGCTAGAAAAATTTAACTGGGAACCCAATTTTATGGGCTAGCGTGATGCTCCACTATCATGGTGGCTCACTGGAAATTGACAAATAGGAATCTGGGAGTCACCGCGACGTGGAGCCATTGCGTTGTCCTATTGGTTGGGACCTAGAACTTCAACACGACGCGTCATAATTACGCTAGGCCACTGGAAAATGAATATTGAGAAATTGGGGTCCTCCGCGACATACCATTATCACGGAGTTCAACTGGAGTTTGACAATTGTCATATAGACCCTATCCGTGACGCGCCAAGCACTAAAATGATAGTGTTTTATGACTAGGACTTAAATTAGCCATAACTTCTTACTCGGGTCTTGGATTTGGACGAATCTTATATCGACGGAAAGATTAACAAATTTCCCATGTGATAAAAAGCTGAAATTAGGAAAATTCTATATGGTTAAAACAATACTCATTTTGGAAGTCACTTCTCAATCTTTTAGGGCCATAATCACGCCTCACTTGAAAGGCCCTAAGGCTCATTCTACGAGAAAATTTTTGTGGGGTCTCACAATATCTCCCTCTTGGAAACATTCGTCCTCGAATGTCGTTAGTTAGACTAAGAACACAGGAAAAACTGAGTACACATAGCTGAAGCAGGTTGCTAAAACAAGTTCAAAATCTCTCTAAACACTTGAATGCCTCGGAAATTGCAAGAACTCATACAAGGATAGATGCATATAGCTGAACTTTAGATTAGAAGGGCTGAATTAAGGAAGAATAATACCTTCGGATTAATCTGAACTTGCAGAAAAGAGGTGCGGCTACTTGACTCGCATTTCTGCTTCTGCATCCTAAGTAGCACCCTCAACAGATAGGTTCCACCACAAACTTTGACTAAGGGAACTTCTTTGTTCCTTAGTATACAGATATGAAAATCTAGGATCTCAGTAAGAATCTCATCGAAGGAAAGACTGTTCTGAATATCGGCATTCTCTGAAGGATCTACTACAATGAAATCACCAATATGCTTCTTAAGAATGGAGACCTGAAAAATAGGATGAACAACTAACAACTCTGTGGGAAACTTAACCTCAAAGGCCACCTTACCAACACAGCTCAAGACTTTATACGGGCCAACATAATAGGGACTATGCTTCCCCATTTTACCAAACCTCTTCACCCCTTTCATGGGTAAAATCTTCAAGTATACCAAATAACTTACTTTAAACTCAAGATCTCTTCTCCTCACATCAGCATAAGACATTTGATGACTCAGGGTGGTCTTCAACCTCTCTCTTATAAACTTAATTTTTTTAATAGCTTTAAACACTGCATCAGGCCCAATCACGATAGCTTCACCTACTTCAAACCAACCTATGGTTGATCTACATCTCCTACCATATAAGGCCTTAAATGGTGCCATTCTGATGCTAGCATGGTAACTATTGTTATAGGCAAACTCTATCAATGGAAAATGCTCGTCCCAACTACCTTTGAAATTAAGAGCACATGCCCTAAACATATCTTCCATGGTATGAATGGTCCTCTCAGCCTGACCATCTATCTGTGGATGAAAAGCAAAACTCAAAATGACTTAGGTACCAAGACCCTGCCGGAACGCCCTCTAAAATTGAGAAGTAAATTGAGTGTCCCTATCTGAAATGATAAATGAGGGAACCCCGTGCAACCTGGCTAACTCCCTGATATACAATCTAGCATAATTCTCAGTTGTATAAGACGTATGCATGGGAAAGAAATGCGCGGACTTAGTCAGCCTATCTATAATAACCCAAATAGAATCATGATGACGATGCAAAAGAGGCAACCCAGTTACAAAGTCTATATTCATCACCTCCCACTTCTAAGTGGGTATACTAAACTTTTGCATTACATCACCAGGTCTTTGGTGCTCTACCTTAACATGTTGGTATGTTGCACACTTTGCTAAGAACTCGGCTATATCCTTCTTCATACCATTCCACCAATAGATTTCCTGCAAGTTGTGGTACATCTTGGTAGTGCCGAGATGAATAGAATACTGTGCACTATGTGGTTCAGCTATAATCCTCTGCCTCAGATCATCAACATATGGAACACACAATCTACCTTGCAATCTCAACACCCCATCTCCCCCTTGGGAGAAAACCTCTACCTTTTGGCCCTTAACTGACTTCTTCAGTCTGATTAAAATTGGATCCCTATCTTGCTTCTCCTTCACTTCCAAAACTAAAGAGGATACGAAACTCTCTGCACCAACATACTCCTCTCGGCTGAATCAAGGAACCAACACCCAATCTAGCTAGACAATGCACATCGCAAGCTAACTTTTTTTACCTTTCTATACGTGAGCAACACTACCCATAAACAATCTGCTAAGGGCATCCGCTACTATGTTGGGGTTGCTCGGGTGATACAACACACTTATATCATAGTCTTTTACCAACTCCAACCTCTTTCTCTTCCTAAGATTCAAATACCTCTGAGTAAAAACATACTGTAGGCTCTTATGATCAGTAAACACATCAATATGAACACCATAAAGATAGTGTCTCTATATTTTCAAAGAAAAGATCACAACAGCTAACTCAAGATTGTAGGTTGGGTAATTCTTCTCATGCAGCTTTAACTATCTAAAGGCATAGGCTATAACCTTACCTCTTTGCATTAACACACAACCCAAACCAATTCTAGAGGCATCACAATACACCACCAAACCAATTTTACAATCAGGCAAAGTCAACACAGGGGATAAAGTAAGTCGAGTCTTCAACTCCTGAAAACTCTTCTCACAGGAATCTGACCACTGGAACTTAACTTTATTTTGGGTCAAACGGGTCATGTGAGACGCAATTGAAGAGAAAACCTCAATAAAATGGATGTAGTAGCCAGCTAGACCAAAGAAACTCCTAATGTCAGATGGGGAGATAGGTCTAGGCTAATTTTTCACAGCTTCTATCTTTTAGGGATCAACTTTAATACCTTCGGCTGAAATGATATGACCCAAAAAGGATATAGACCTAGCCAAAATTCACACTTACTGAATTTGGAAAAAACTGGTGCTCTTTGAGGGTGTGCAAGACAATTCTGAGATGATTTTCATGGTCATTCTTATTATAGGAGTACACAAGGATATCATCTATGAAAACAATGACAAACATATTGGGATATTGCTTGAACACTCGATTCATGAGGTCCATAAAGGTGGTTGGGGCATTGGTTAGCCTGAAGGACATGACTAGAAACTCAGAGTGACCATAGCAGGTTCAGAAGGCTATCATTGGAATATCACACTTCCTTACTTTAAGCTGATGATAGTCGGATCTAAGGTCTATCTTGGAGAAAAACTTGCACCATACAATTAGTCAAACAAGTCATCAATTCTCGGAAAAGGATATTTATTTTTTGACTGTGACCTTGTTAAGTTGACGATAATCAATTCAAATACGCAAAGAATCATCTTTCTTTCACATAAACAAAATATGTGCACCCCAAGGAGGAGTACTAAGCCTTATGAAACCTTTGTCTAAGAGATCTTAGAGTTGCTCTTTCAGCTACTTAAGCTCCGCAGGTACCATAAAATAAGACAGAATAGAAATAGGAAGAGTGTACGAAAGAAGGTCAATCCCAAATTCTATCTCCCTATCAAGAGGTATCCCTAGGAGATCTTCCAGAAAAATATCAAGAAACTTATTAACAATGCTGACTGATTGAATAATTGGAGCCTTGGACTTTGTGTCTCTGACACTAACTAAGTGATAAATGCAACCTTTGAATTATATTTTTGTAGCTTTGAGATAGGAGATAAAATGACTCTCGGAAGATACCAAACTCTCAGACCACTCAAAAGCTGGTTCATCAGGAAACTTAAACTTGACCACACGGGTACGATAGTGTATAGAAGAATAACAAGAATGAAGCCAATCCATACCCTAAATAAGGTCAAAATCCACCATGTCTTACTCTATCAAATTTGTAAGTATGGCTTTAAGAAGAACAATAATAGGACAATTTCTATTCACTTGTTTAGCAACAATTGACTCCCTTACTGGTGTGGAGACTAGGAAAGGCTTAGGAATCCTTTTGGGACTCATTTTAAAAATCATAGCAACAAGTGGGTTTACATAGGAGAGACTTGACTCGGGGTCCAACAACACATAAACAACAAAATAAAAGATATGGAGCCTACAAGTAACAACATTGGGAGAGTCCTCCAGCTCTTAATGGGATGGTAAGGCATAGAATCTATTCTGACATTAACCGCCAGCAGTGCTAGATGAAGCGCCCTAAGCAGGGGCAGGACAGGGTGCAGGAGCTAGTGCACTAGCAGCCGGTGCCTGAGGTTGGCCATCTCTTTTCCCCTATCTAGCACTTGGGAAATCTCTAAGTCTATGGCCAAGCTTACCACAACCAAATCAACCCCTCAAATATATAAAACACTCATCAAGTTGATCCCTACTATACTTAGTACAAGGAGAATAACGGGGCCTGTTACCTATACTATTTTGTGACTTAGACATAAAGGATCTACCCCTTGCTCCTGCCTACTTCTAGGCATGGGAAAACTAGCTGATAAAGGCACTGGCATAGATGGACGCCTCTGAAACTGAGGGCTATTCCCTCCATGGAACCTAGGATGGCGATACTCTTGCTACTCAAATCTAGCCCTCTTATTACCCTTTACTTAATCTCTCTCCCTAATCTTATCCACCTCTATTTGCTGGGCATACATCATCAACCTAGCAAGATCTATATCCATATTCAGCATCACATTCCTACACTCCTTCAGTACTTACCTACAAACACCGATCACGAGCTTGCTCATACTAGCTTGGGTGTCTAAAATCAAATCAGGAGCATACTTGGCCAACTGATTAAACTTCAAGCAGTACCGCTTAACAGTCATAGAGCCCTATCTCAAGTTTATAAACTTCTTAATCTTTGCCTTCCGTATCTCTAGCGGAAAGAACTTGTCCAAGAATGCATTTTGGAACACCTGCCAAGTCATTGGAACAACATCCTCACCTCTACCCTTCCTCCATAGTACAACCCTATCATAAGCTATGTACTTTAACCTGTAAGATGCCAACTTAACAATTTCTTCCTAAAAAACATGCATCACCTACGTGATCTTTCTCTTCTCCTCAAGGTACAACTATGGGTCCTCACCTGACTTGGACACATAAAACTCTAGCAGATTTATCCGTATGAAATCAAGAATCCTAGAAGTAGCTACTTCACCTCCCTACTGATTTGCAACTATGACCTGGCTTGAACATTAGCGATGACTGCTTGGACTAACTCCTGAAAGACCGCCGAAATTATTATATGAGAGGGACAGCTACAGGCATGATGGAATCTAAAAGAAAATTTGTTTCCTAAAACATCTTGTAGCCTCTTGCTCATAGATGTAGCGTGCTACACACCGATGATTAAGACTCTACTTAATGCATCTTGTCAGACTCCTTAGGACTTCTTTATAACCTTAGTCTCTGATACCAAGTTTGTAACGACCCAAAATTGTCTCCCGGGATGTCATATAGAGCTAAAGGCTACAATTAGTCCTATACTAAACCTTTGAGCCTATTTCTAGTAGTAACACTCATTTCAAGATAAAATAATTCAAGCAATAGCATAGTTATATCATATGAAAGGAAATATGGAGAAAATGCTTGGTCCAAATGACCACAATACTGGAAACCTCAACACAACCACAATCTAATAAATAGTCTGACAAAGCCTCTACTAATCCATAAACTAGAGAGCCATTGGGATAGGTCCCCAACTGACTCAAAATAAACTGGAAATATCAACATAGTCTCTTAAAATATGGAGATGTTTTAATATAGGTCGTCGAACCATAAGGGCTGACCACTGTAGGAATGTAGATAGAGGTACTCGAAAATCACTGATGAGGTTGGGATTGAGCACCTGAACCTACATTATAAGAAAATGTAGCACATAGACATATATGTGGATCAGCACTTGAGAATGTACTAAGAATGTGGGGGTGCATGCATTATATAAAACAACATTAATACTCTTTATTCAAATCATGCATGTAATAATTAATGACTCACATGTCTTGAATAAGTATAAAATGTAAAGCTCATGAATCATGTAAAATGGAACATGTAACACAATCTCATGAGTCATTATACTTTTAGCTTTGAAATTTGTACTCTTCTCTTATTCTCATTACTCAAGGATAAAGAAAACTTTAAGCAATACTTTCAACTCACGCATACGTCTCATGGAGGGTAAAACTTCTTTAATGCTCAAGAAGTCATAACTCTTTTGAACTCAAATACTTGGAATTCGAAATCATATATCCTTGGAACACACTTGAAGGCATTTCATTCACTTTAGAAAAATATCTCATTTCGAGCTTTAGGGAAAAATACTCATATCAAGGGAAAGTATTTTAGTTTTGAAGGAAAATATCTTGTCTCAAAGCTTTAGTTTTAAGGGAGATTCTATTAACCAACATAAACCATGCAAGCTACATGGAGTCCAACATTTTGTCCTCCTAAGAAAGAGACCTCATGTTGGGGGGAGGCGTCATACTCTTTTCAAGGAGTATAACCTCAACTCAGTGATCACTTATATCTACCTCGGGCCCAATATCTCAGCCTTAGGCCCAACAATCATCTCGACCTTAGGCCCAACCTATGGCGGCACGTAGTTCTTGGGTAAGAAACTGTGGTAACTTACCCAACTAGGTGCTAAATACTACTCCCTTTAGTTTATCTCATTCATCTCATGAAAATCCACTTTAGAATAATCTCATGGTTCAATAAGAACCCTATAATTAAATCTGTAATCTCATGTAGTAGAGTGAATTTCAAAACTCAACGACCATTAGGTCAAAACATTTCTCAATAATCTCAGAATACTCAAATCATAGGTGCTTATATCATAATAACTCATAAAATCTCAAGTCTTAAGTATGGCTTAATAACCCATAATTCAATCTAAAGTTAGAACTCATCAAAAACATAATAGATAACATATAGATTCATAGCCCATGTAGAAATCTACAAATTTCAGCAATTTATCTAAAACTGTCAACATACTCATATACTTCAATGTTTCAAATATTTCAACTATTAACTTCTCAAGGATTAAAATCATGGTGTATAGACCCAGCTGCAATTTCTCAAGAAAACATGTAAAAATCATGCCATTAGACTCTCAATTCAAGGGAAACATCAAAAGCTTGTAGCAAATAACAATGGGTGAAAACCCCCAATTCAATTTCAGGTAAAATCTCATAAATTGTAGAGAATTGTAGTTTAAATAAGCCTTTGGGCACAAGAGTGATAGGATTACCCTAGTTCAAAACCCCACATACATTAAATTAGAAGCTTTGGATTAACTCTTAGTTTTGGTTCTCTATTTGTACTCTGGAATGAGGGTTCTTAAAGCCCTTGACTCGGGAATCTTAAATCTTGACTCAATTTAGAAAATCTATGGTGGATTCTTGAGATTATTGGAAGAGGTTTTGGATACTTAGGATTTTTTTGTTGACAGAAAACTTGAGAAAAACTTTATAGAATTCTTGTAAATGACTTTAATTTGGTGTTTGCACATTTTAAGAGGCTTGGAAAAAGTTCAAATTGCCCTTTTTAACTTCTGTATGAAGCTAGAAAAATTAAATCGGGAACTCGATTTTATGGGCCACAACAATGTGCCACTATCATGGTGGCTCATTGGAAATTGACAAATGGGCATCTTGGAGTCACCGCGATGCAGAGACATCTCATTAGCCCACTGGTTGGGACCTGGAACTTCAGCGCGATGCGTCATAATCGCACTAGGCTAGTGGAAATTAACTATAAAGAAATTGGGGTCCTCCGCGATTTGCCACTATCGTGAAGTTCTACTAGAATTTGACAATTGTCAAATCAATCCTCTCCGCGATGCGCCAAGCACTAAAATGATGTTTTTTTACAACTAGGACTTAAATTAGCCGAAACTTCTTATCCGAGTATCGGATTCGGGCGAATATTATATCAACGGAAATCTTACCAAATTTTCCATGTGATAAATATTCAAAATTAGGGAAATTCTATATGGTTAAAATGATAATCACTTAGGAAGACACTTCTCAATATTTTAAGGCCAAAATCATGCCTCACTTGACATGCCCTAAGGCTCATTCTATGAGAGAATTTTTGTGGGGTCTTACAAATAGGAGAGAGGAAAAATAATAAATTTAGATTTTTACAGAAGAGTGGAGTCTTACAGAATAGTGGTAGAGATGGTAGGCAGTAGGGCAAAAAGAAGGCTTAGGGAAATTCTAGTTCTTATTCGATGGCCAGTGCTTTGTATACTAAGCCATCTGTAGATCATCAATTTTAGGATGATAGTGGGTTTAAGATATAGGGTTCTTAGACCCAAGCTAATAGAGCTCAGTCAACTACATCATATCCTCCCAGCAGATTCTTTAGATTGATGCACTATGATTATTATGATGAAAGAAGGAATCTATGTTTCAAATATATGAAACCTAGTCATTGTTAGTACAAAATGTTGCTATTGGACCTAATAAGGTTTTAGTTTCTACTTTTTCAGCTCCTACTCCAAAGGGTGCTACTTCTAGTACCAGCATTGGCCGAAACCATCTTTATGCTCTTTCCACCCATCAGAAATCTGAGGCATCTCCTAATATTGTTATTGGAATGTTAAAACTTTTCTCTTAAAATGTATATTGTCTGCTTGATTCTGGGTCTACCCTTTTCTTTGTGACCCCTTATGTGGTTGTTTATTTTGGTTTTGGTCCTAGGAGTATTATTGATCCCTTCTTTATATCTATCCCAGTCAATGATTTTGTTGTTGATAGAAGGGTCTATAGGGTTTTTCTGGTATCTATTTGTGATAGGTAGACATTAGTGGATTTGATTGAAATGGCTAAGGTAGATTTTGACGTGATCTTATAGATGGATTGGCACCATTCATGCTATACTTCTCTAGATTGTCAGACCTGTAAGGTTAGTTTTTATTCCCAAATAAACAAATAATGGAATGGGAGTGAAGTTCCTTAGTTCTTAAGGAAAGATTCATTTAGTACCTTAGAGAATGGAAATTTATTTCCAAGGATTGTCTATACAATCTAGTTTGGGTTAGAGATTCTAGTTTTGAGGTTTCGTCTCTACAGTCTGTCCCTATTGTAAATAAATTTCCTGAAGTATTTTTTGATGATCTTCTTTGTATTCCTCTCGATAGGGAAATAAACTTTGTGATTGATCTTCTACTGGGTACCTGTCCTATCTTTATTCCTCCATACATAATGGCTCCAACAAAGTTGAAAGAACTTAAGGAGAAATTTAAGGATTTTCTTGATAAGGGTTTTATCTATCTTAGTATGTCCCCATGGGGTTTTCCCATTCTTCTCACATGTTAGAAGGATTGTTTTCTTTGGATATTTATAGATTATTGGCAATTGAATAAGGTAATGGTAAAGAATTAGTACCCTCTTTCTAGGATGGATAATCTCTTTGACCAACTTTAGAGTGCTAGATGTTTTCCAAAAATTGATCTTTGGTTGGGGTATCATCATTTGAAGATTAGGGAGGCGGATATCCCAAAGACTGCCTTCGAACATCGATTCGGTCATTATGAGTTTCTGGTGATTTTATTTGGGTTAGCTAATGCTTCTACTACATTTATAGACTTGATGAACTGGGTATTCAGGAAGTTCTTGGATTTATTCTTTATTGTGTTTACTAAAGATATCTTGGTATATTCTATGAGTGAAGAGGATCATCCCAATCACCTCTATAAAGTTTTGCAGACTCTTAAGAATTATTGATTATATGCAAGGTTTTTGAAGTGTGAATTTTTGTTGAATACTTTGACCTTCCTTGGTCATGCTGTTTTAAGTGAGGGGATCATGGTGGATCCATAAAAAGTTCAGGTGGTTAAGAAACGGCCGGGATCCATGACTCCAATTGATATTCGGAGCTTCTTAGGTTTTGCCGATTATTATAGTGGAGATTTGGAGAAAGTTTTTTGTTTATTTCTACTCCATTGACTAAGTTGACTCAGAAAAAGGTTAAGTTTTTATGGTTCAATGCTTGTGAGGGAAGCTTTGAAAAGCTAAGGTATAAGTTGACTTCTGCTCAATTTTTTACCCTACCCGAGAGTAGTAATGGGTTTTTTATTTTATTATGATGCATCGCGTGTAGGACTAGATTGTGTCTTAATACATCATGGTAAGGTTGTGGCCTATGCTTCTAGGTAGCTAAAAGTTCATGAAAGGAATTATCTGACTCATTAATTGGTATTGTTAGATGTAGTTTTTAATTTAAAGATTTGGCGTCATTACTTTTATAGGGTTCATGTTGATATCTATTCAGTCTATAAAATTTTGTAGTACAAGTTCACTCGAAAGGAGTTAAATCTCAGGCATAAGAGATGGCTTGAGTTGCTCAAGGACTATGACATGAGTCTTCATTACCATCCAGTTAAAGCTAATGTGGTTGTTGATCCTCTTTATAGGTTGTCAATGGGTAGCTTATCTTATATGGATGAGAAGAAGCATGGATGGGTGAAGGACATTCACCAGTTGTCTAATCTTAAAAGCTCATCTTTTGCATTCTATGCCTGGAGGGTGATTGTACATAAGGAGTTGAAGTCATCTCTCAGTGTTGAGGTGAAGGAGAAACAAGTTTTAGACCCCACCTTAATGCAGATTAAGGCTAAGGTGGGTCAGTAAAAGGTTATCACATTTGAGATTGGTGTAGATGGTATCTTGAGGTACAATGTTATATTCTATGTTCCTGGTATGGATGGGCTAAAGGAAAAAGTCTTACTGAGGCTCACAAGTCAAGTTATACCATTCATCTTGGCTCGATAAAGATGTATCATGACCTGAAGAAGATTTATTAGTGGCACAACAGGAAAAGAGATGTAGATAACTTCATTGCTAAGGGTATAGTGTGTCATAAAGTGAAAGATTGGCACATGAGGCCTAGCAGCATGTCTTAAGAGATTGAATTTTCTATGTGGAAGGGGGAGGTGATCAATATAGATTTTTTTACTGTGTTTCTGCAGTCTCAATATCTATAGGATTCCATTTGGGTCATCGTGGATAGGATGACTAAATTTTCCCACTTCTTACCTATGAGGACTACTTACACTGGAGAGGACTATGATAAATTATTTATTCTAGAGATCATTAAATTTAGTAGTGTTCTATTTTCTATCATTTTAGATTGAGGTACACAGCTCTCTTCACACTTTAGGCGATCTTTTCGGCAAGACATGGTAAGTTGAGTGAACCTTAGCACTGTATTTTTCCCTTAGATGGATAAAAAAGCTAAAAGTACTATTTAGATTTTGAAAGATATGCTAAGAGCCTGTGTGGTTGATTTTAGAGGTATTTGGGTGGATCATTTTCCTCTCATCGTATTTGTGTATAATAACTTTCAATCAAGTATTGGGATGACTCACTTTCAAAATATTAATAGTAGGAGATATAGATCTATTATTAGGTTATTTGAGGTTGGTGAGACCAGATTGTTTTGTCCAGACTTGGTTCACCAAGCCACGGAGAAGGTGAATGTGATTCTAGACAGAATCAAGACTACTCATAGTCTCCAAAAGTCCTATATAGATATGAGACAAAGGGAGTTAGATTTTTATATTCCTAATTTAGTATTTTGAACGATGTCTCCCATGAAGGGATTTTTGAGGTTTGGAAAGAAGGTGAAATATCCCAAGTCTTGGACCCTCAAAAAATTTCAAAGGTTTTGGGACTGTATGGATTGGAACGACTCAAGGGAGTCACTCATACCCTTGAATACGATTCATAGGTTTCCTTGAGGGTTCACTCATACCATAGGTAGTATGTTAGGCTTTTCTACCACCTAAGATTATACTCAACTCATTAAGAGTACTATATGAACATACGAGTGATGCAAGGTAATTTGTATGGAGCATGTTTGAGTGATCTTGGGTAATTTGTCCAAGGTTCAATTGGTGGGTACAATTGGTAGAATCTCTCATACCCTTGGGTATGAGTTGAAGGAGTTCGAGTCATATAGAAACCAGTAGGTGAGGTTTGGCCAGGTCTTAGGTACGAATTGGGGTACCACTCGTACCCTAGGATACAAATGGTAAAGGAAGTCGTACCCCTAGACGTGACTTATGTTAATTTTAAGTCAAGGGTTGTTTGGACATTTCATACTCCTAAACCCTTATGTCCTCTTGTTATATAACCCAATATGGCCTTTTATAATACATATTAAAGGATTAAAACACTTCAAATATTCTCTCGAACCCACTCTTAAAAAATTTGAGGCTAGGGTTTCTCAAGTGTTCTTCAAAGGGCCCAAAGGTAAAGATTTCTTTCGTTAATCTTCATGTATAAGGCATGTACTCCTTCCCTCATTATTATTTCAAATTAAAGACATGTGTATTGTGTTTTAAACATTTGTTTATGAATCATGAATGGTGGATGTTGAAATATTGTTGAGTGTTTTGATGCATATAGTTTGGTATTGGTTTAAACTATGTTTTTACATGTTTTTGTTAATAGTTTTACATATGTAATTGGTTGTTGGTTATTCTTTAACTAATAGGTCTTCATTAACCGTAATTATTATGATTTGTGCATTCGTTTTGGTCTTGGTAAAGGTATACCTTCAACATGTTTGATAAATTGCCTTAAACAATGTTTTTACTCTATTGTTGAAATTTTATTAAAAATTTTGCATGGTTTGGTTGGTAATGGAACTTTAAATGGTTTTGGATGGTTTTGCATGGTTTAAATGATATAAATGCTTTAAAAGTTTGGCATGGTTTTATATGGTTTGGAATGGTTTAAAAAGTAAAGGTTTTGGTGTCCATGATTGGTCTATTTTGATAACATTGTAGGATACATGCAAATCCCTCAAGTGAATGCATTAATAGAATCTATTTAAATGGTTTAGAAAGGTAAATGGCTACATAATTATGCTTGTGGGGTATAAATTCTCCCAAGTTAATTTAATATGGTAATTAGAATAGGCACTTAAGGTCCCCTATACCTACATATGGTTAGTATGATGATACCATCACTTAATGGCCTTTGTTAATAAATGGTAAATAGATTGCTTGGAAATGGTTTTAATTGGGCATTAAAGAGGAAGATATAGCTAAGTCATGGAAGGTAGAGGTCCTGAGGGGACCGAAACTGGAAACTCATATTCACCGGTATAAGGTTGGTCTTGGTGGGTTATGTGCATTATGTCATACCTCATATTGGTGGATAAAATAGTTATCACAACAGGATATTTCTCTGGTTGTGCGGCTAAGGGGAAGCTGAACCCATATTGCCTGTGGGTAACTTAGGATGATAAAGTTGCAAAGCCCAGGTAATAGTGTAAATGTATGCTAAACTTGATTCCCTTTGTCACACTTATATATGTATGGTTGTAGGCATTATTGGTGGTTTTACTTGGTTTTATAAATAGTATTATTTTATCCTTATCCTGAGTATATGCTAGTGTTTACCTACTAATCCGTCTATAGGCGGATGTATTCCCATGCTATGCCAGATCTAGCTATTCTATTCCTCTTGTATAGTGATCAGATTCGGGATCAGCCATTGGATTAAAGTGGTGATCTTTCATAGTTCAAAAGGCTTCTATTTCATGTCATGGTTTACTTTACATATTTCTTGTGTTTCATAAAATATGGGTTTTGGTTATGGTCGGGGGCATATCCTGACTAGGTACTCTTTGGTTGGTCTAGAGTCTTTGTATGGACAATTGTGGACTTGGGTATGGTATGTATTGGTTATGTTATATTTGTATACATTGGTTTATTATCATGGTATTGGTTTATGGTTTTTGCATTAGTTTGGTTGGTTATTGGGTGGTTGGACTCGATTGGGTTGGTCTCGGTTATAGACTTATTCAAGAGTTACCACACGATTGGATAACTATCTTGTTATTTTTTCAAACTTCAGCTGACTCGATGTATGCATTTGGTAGTTGGGTTGGGTAATAGGGATGATTCCTTGTCCTAGTTGGGCTTGGGTTTGCCTATTACATCTAGGCCCTATTTTGGGTCGTGACAAGCTGGTATCAGATCTTTAGGTTTCGGTGTCATGGGGTGTCCAAAAATCCTTATTGAGTAGTCTTACTTATGGGTGTTTCTTGCACCACACTTATAATTAGAAGGCTACGAGGCATCTAGGAATATTTCACTTTCTTAATTATTCTATGTTCTGGCTATGAAGTCTAAGGTCTTGAACTCTTATTTGAATCTTTTCAGCTCATCTTTTGGATTATGCCCTCTCAATAATCTAAAGTTCTTAGAAACTTACTTGTCCCACTCGAGGATAATATGGATAGATCTAGTCCAACTTATGGGGCCTTAGTTTTTTATAAAATAAGGTGGCCAATGGTATGGTGGTAATTAGTCTAATAAAAAGAGTTGGGTAAGTCCTAACGCCTATTCTATAGTTGGTACTCCCTACTTAAATCTGTGGAGAGACAAATATTCTCAGGTTGGTTATGCTTTTAGGGCACAAGGTGCCCAATCTCTATCTAATGAGGTCAATCCCTATTATCTTATCCTCTTCATAAATTTTGGGGTAGGTTACACCATGGTTGTTGAAATGAAGTAAGGAATCATTGTTGTAGTTGTGGTCAATTGGGTTATATACGATGGGAGTATCCCATTAGTATTGCCACTTGGGCAAATAGGAAATTGGTTGCTACTTCTTTAGCTTTTGCATGGTGGGGTGCTATATCTAGCCACAATATGACCTAAGAATATCTTAATGTTTGACTATCTTTTCGTAGTTCAAGGCATCTATTATTGCCGATATTAGCATGTTGGAAATTCCTTTATGTATGGTGTATTTGGTATACTTGGTTAGGGGTTCTCTTTCTTTTGACCCCATTGGTGGTTGTGTATTCTGGGTATGGCCCTAAGGTTATTTCAAGCTCTTCTCTTTCTATTTCTACCCTGGCAGGTTACTATGTAGTTGTCAAAAGAGTCTATGAGGGTCTATGGTATCTGTTGGTAATAAAGGAGGGTCTTGGTGGATTTGTTTGACTAAGATATAGTGGATTTTGAAGTCATTTAGGGAATGGATTGGTCGCAATTATGCTTTTTACTATTAGATTGTCAGACTTATTAGACTTCATGGTAAGTTAGTTGTGGAATGGGAAGGTGGTTTCATTACTTAGTTATGAAGGGAAAGGTTATATTGCATCTTAAAACTCAAAATCTAGTCTCCAAAGGGGTGTCTTTATTATTTTGTTCAGGTTAAAGATTATAACTTAGAAGGTCCTCTTTTGTGTTTGGTTTAGGTGGTGAATGAATTTTGTGAGGTCTTCTTGATGAACCTCATAGTGTATGTCTAGTTGGGAGGTTAGTTTAGGATTGATCTTAATTGACATTTGTCCAAATTGTATTCTTTATTTGTAAAATGGTTTTGGTTGGGTTAAAGGAGAAATTAAGGGATCCTTTAGGTAAAGGTTCCATCCATTTTGGTGTCTCTTTGTGGAGTGATTTCGTGCCTTCATACATAAAGGGAATGGTTTTCCATAGCAATAGATAGGTTATTTGTGGGTGACTAAGAAATGTACGATGTCCTTCTAATATGGGAGGACCTCATATGTATATTCTATCTTACATGGAGTGAACTCTATGTTCATATTTTAAATAGGGTACTTTGTTAGTAGTACATAGTGGTTGCTAGGCACTAAGTGTGCATCTTAGATGTTGATTTTGATAAAAGGGAGTATGTTAGCTCAGGGGTAGCAATGCGGGAATTATGGAGGTAAATTTATAGGTTGGACGAGGATGATGACTCTAGGAATACAATAGTGGAAAGGTTGTGACTTAGGTTGTGAATTCAGGTTGAATGAAGGGATATGGATTGGGGTTCTAGTCAATCAATCGGTTAGATTATGGAGCGTGCATGTATCTTTATCCCTATACTTGTACTTTATTATTGACATGAAATCGATTATTAAATTCATGGTTTTGAAAGTGGGTTTTCGGCATAATAAAGGGCTTTGTAATGATTACTTATTAAACTGATTTTTCCATAGATTATGATGCATTATTCATGCTTTATTAATGTTTATGAACATTATGAGATGCACCGGAATGGTAAATGAATTTTGGGGTACTATGGATTCCCTAATTACTTAGTTTTGGAAAATTATATTTACTTAAATTATTTGTGAAATTGCCATTGAATATAATTTTTTCATATGGTTTGACTATTCTTAAATAATTTCATTGCATGAATGGTTAAAGAAATATGAATTGGATTTGGTTACATTCAAATGATTTTTGAAAGGCCTTGGTGGCCATGGTTTGACTTCAAATGGTTTTTGTTTAATTGAGAACCTTGGAGTCAATTTGGTTTAATTATTTTCACATATATATGCTAGGATTTAAGTAGCATTAGGATGAATAAGGTTTTGGTTTTACGGAAACCATGTGTCTTTAGTTTATTCCCTTGGTGATACCTATTAGGGTGGAGAATTATGCTTGTAGATGTAATGAGGTGAAAGTTGAAGGTTAATTTAAGCTTCCTTTTTGTGGTGGACTTTAATAGAAGTTGGGGTTGCATGGTCTAGTGATACTCTTCTATTTTGGTAAAGAGAGTGCTCTACTAGTGTTGTATGTATTGTTATAGTGCTTATGCTTAAGGGTTGCATTTTGCATTCGCCTTGTTCTCTAAATATGATTCTTGACTCTACATTGTTTTACTTATGGTTTAGGTGGTTGTGCTTTTCTTGGTGTCCATTTCTAAGGACTCTTTTTGTGGTATGGTTTGGCCATGATGATTCTTTGGTATGACCTAGGTGGTTGTTATAACATACTTCGTACCTATGGTCTCGTGTATTATTTCTGGGATCTTACCTTGGGTGGAATGGAATATTCTTGAACTTTGATTCCCTTAATGATTCTTTCTGTGCTAGGATAATAATGGCTTAGGGAGCATGGTAATGCTTTGAAATGGAGAATGTAGAAGTCCCTAAGTAGGAGAGAGTCCTGGGTGACTACTATAGTTAAGGTTTTGGAAGGTGAAGTAAGGTTATTGGCACGAGAAATGGCTAGGAAAGGAATAGGTGGTGAAAGTCCTTATGGAATTATAAAGGGTGCTAGACGTTTTGATGGATATATAATATCGCAAGAATATGAGTGGTAGGCTCAAATAATGTGATAGGTCGATATACTAATGGTAGTGTTGGGTACTTAAGAGGTTTGGTAAGGCATGGTTGTGTGAGTGGTTTTCCTAGCATAGCTGCTGCATGGTTTTTGGTGTTCAATTATAGGTTGGGTTTTTGATTATAATGGTTAGATATGGGTTTGTTCATGTCCTTTGTTCATGGCTTCCATAGTAATAAGGTGATGAAAGAAAAATAGTCTTTCGGGATAAATGTAAAGAGTAGAGTCTGATGGCTTAAGTTAACTCCATTGTGCTTTGGATATGCTTGAGCGTGGAATTGGTGGTGCGTAGTTAAAATCAAGCTCTCATAGTAGTGTATCTTGGTAAACTCTAGATCAAATTGGACTTGCTCTCTAGCATGAGTCCATTCATCCAATAATCTATGATGGGTGTGTATGGAGGGAGGGGGTAGAGGTGTGGATGGTCTTTGTTTATTTGGTTCCTTTGGTTGGTATTGGTAGGACCTGATTTTAGTCCCAAATTAGCTTAGATTTTACTCATCCTTTAGGGTTATTATTCGTTGATCATGTATGAATGATGAGTTGACCTCAGAAATATGATTTCCAGAAGTGGGACCTACTTAAGGTTTTTGGCATCATTTTTTAACCCAAAGCACAACGGTGAAAAATAGGTATCGTTATTCCCATATTTATGAGTATATTATGATTTTGATAGCGTGATGACTTTTTGGTATTGTGAAATGCCAAAGAGCATTTCATGAATGATTTAAGGATTTGCGGTTCCACTCTGAGGTAGGATTCTGTCTACTCTTCTTCATAAGATGATGTGTGATATATAATGTATGTGAATGTGAATATTGAGATTGATTATGGGTAGAATGTCTTAGTCTTGATTATTAAAGTTTTGGGATTAGATAAGGGTTTTTGATTTGTAAGGTGAAATGCTTATTACCCTTTTAGAACCCTATTTCCTTCTCCCTAGATTAAACTAATTCATAGAATAGGTATTATATAATGCTAGGTTTGGAATTAGGTTTTAGCATTAGAAGAATGGTTAGTATACTTAACTTTATTTGGGATATTATGGTGATCTTAAAACCTTAATTTAGATGGAGCTGACTTAATTGCTCATATTTCTTGTTATAATTCCTATCATAGGAATGGTTATGTCTTACTTGACATCTAGAAGCTAAATTAGATACCTTAGTCTAGTCGGAGTATAAGATACCTAAATATGGAAACTGAGGATTAGAAGTGGGTTCCTTAAACCCATCTTAGGCCAAGACTTATGTTAGACCTTTTGGACTTAGTTGCAAACGTTAGGCATGGTTGACAATATTGAGCCTTTAGATTGAGGTTACTTTGCGACTTGATAAATTATGATGGCTTTCCTCGGATTATCACTTATGACTTGTAGCTATGCTATGGTATTCTAGACTTGATTATGGTATGGTCTATCAACATACCTAATAATATAGACACAAACATAGATATGATATATGGCCTATAGACATGAGATGTTTATTGATATATGACCTATAGACATGAGATGCTTATTAACATATTACCTATAGACATGAGATATTTATTGATGTATTATGCCACATCGATTTGAGATACCTGCTAGATAGTGATGCCTTATTGATGTTATGACTTCTAGATGAAAGATGCTTATTGATGCTATGCCTCCTAGATGTGAGATGACTCCTAGATGAGAAATGCTTATTGATATTATGCCTCTTAGAGGTGAGATGTGTATTGATATGTTATGCCTCCTAAATATGAGATAATTATAGATATGCTTTATGGGTTATGGAGATGTTATGCCTCATAAATACTCCATGGCTTATAGATATGAGATGATTTATAAATATGGTTATTGATATAGTTTCCAGATATGTATGTGGGCTGAAGGTCTTGATTATGATGTTGTAATTATTCTAAACACATTATTAGACCCAAGGCCGTGTCATGATATGAGTTGACCATGTGGGAAGTTTTTATCCTCGTAATGGATGTGATTGTAGTTTATTGATATATTAGTGCTTATAGTTCCATTGTTTAAATACTGGTGATGGCATACATAAATTTGGTACATCCATGATCGTTGCATTAGTGATTGATATGATTTTTATTATATTATAATCGTATTACTGTTGTTACAACATAAGGATTTAAGCCCACTTACTACCTTAAAAATGAATTTCTTCATAATAATAAATGCATGTCCTAATGAATAACTTATATGTAATAAGATTAATAATAATGTCTTAAAAGATTTGACCAAGACAAATTTTGGTCTATGATTTGATACTTCTAATTACTCAGATCGTGAGAGAATTTGACCCTTTCAAAACTTTTGTAATAATTTAGTCCCAAATTTTACTTCGGATAATGGACATACAAATAACACTCTTTTTAGCCACGACTTGAGCCCATGCAACCTTTACATCTAAATAAACATCTCTCTAGTATAGGATAGAGAAAGAGGATGTATTAATGATATAACTTCAGGGTAAAAATTGATGACATACATTGTTATTATCATTGTTATTATCTTTGTTATGATCATTGTTATGGATAGTTTATGACAGAATGGTCATTGATTTGGTATAGAGATTCGAGATATGATTCTAGACTCTTTTACCTTATGATAGTATAATATTATTATGCATGATCATCTGGTTATTTGATATATAAATAGAACCCCTGAGTATTCTAGCATTAGCTCCTGATATAGTTAAGAGGTCCAAAAAAGCTAGTTTGATGATTTAGGTTGTACTTTGAGTAGACCTTGTGATATATATATATGCGTGTGTATGTGTGTGTGTGTGTGTGCATACATAGCTATATGTAGCTATGATGTTACAATATATCCTTTTCTTTCATTTATTCAGATTTTATATTCCTTCCTTGGCTTTGTATACTTATATATATATATATATATATATATATATATATATCTTTCTTTCACTTTTACTTTGTATATTAGCTAGTGATATATGGTATAATGTTGAGATTTCTAAGTATGGCTAGAAGAAAATAGTGCATTCTTATTGCTTCTTTAGTCTTATCATGTTAGTCTCTTGGACATGATTAGGATAGTCTATCCATATTATATCATTGTCTATCTTGTGTGGTTGCTGGGCATTCGGGTGTAGTTTTCCATTTGTTTATATGCTATGTATATCTTTGTTATCTTCATAGCTCACTCGATTGTTGCCTATTGATTACCATATGTTTGGTACTCATACTACACTTTTACAACCTACAGATTATAGTACGGGTTATCTCTATTGATGTGCGTGGCATGTAGAGCAACCATCCTTTGTAGAATTAGAGTGAGATCCTGATGTTTGGAGTATTACTTATCTCCCTCTTAGTTACTAGACAAGTATTTATGTTATATTCGGAGTTAAGCTGTATCTGTATATTCATTGTAATTTTAATTTGGATTCTTGTTATGTAGAAGTTCTTGTGCCGATACCCCTAGGTTTTTGGACTATATTATGTATTTGATATCTTACTTAATTTTTTCTATATTCTTGTATTTATATAGTTGGGTTGTCCATTAGTAGTCATTTCAAACTACAAGTTTGGTATTCCTACTGGTGGGTTATAGTAGGCGCCATCATGATCTAAAAAATGGGGTTGTGATTGTGGAGCTTGTATCTTTCAACCTTACAGGGGGTTCCATAGTTATAGCCTCAAAATATTGTTAGCTGAGTATTAATTAGACCTTCTGAGCCTATGATAGTGGTGGTTTAGGTTCGATTAGGTATTGCTTGTCCGAATTAGCCAATTACCTTATATGATTATTGCTATTATGTTTAGTTCATTATAGGTTGATTATTAGACATGTATTGACATTTGAGGTATAATTCTGATTCTTTTATCGTATAGTTATATTATTACGCATGATTATCCATTGGTTAGATATTATGGTTTTAGTCTTTGGTATTCTATTCATTTCTTTATAGTTGATTCATTATGCTAACTATCTCATATTTAGACTTATGGATTAGATATCCTGGTTATATATCACTAGTTCCTACTATGACTAGGAGGCCTAGAGATTCTAGTATGATTATTTAGCTTGTAACCTTGAGTAAACCTTCTTATGTCTATGTATATTTCTATAGTAGTTATGGTATGACTATATATCCATCCCTTCTTTAACTTATTAATGTTGTATATCCATTTCTTCACCTTTTATACTACTATATATCCTTTTTCCATTATTTATTCATATATTGACCAATGATATATGGTATAGTGATAGGGTCTCGGAGCATAGTTTGAATAGGATAACTTATCTCTATTGTTCCATTAGCTTATTATATTAGTATCTTAGATATGAATAGAATAGTTATCCTTATTTTTTCCTTAGCTTTATTATGTCATTTGTTGGATATTTGGGTCTAGTTACATTCTTGTTTGCATGCTATTTATATTTGCATTATCTTTGGAGCTCAGTTGGTAGTTTCCTACTGATTACCATGTGTTTTGTGCTTATATGACACTTCTAGAGCTTGCATATCATACTATAGTTTCTCTTCGTTATTGTGTTCATCGTGCATAGTAGCTATGCTTCAGAGACATAGGGTGAGCTTCTAGCATTTAGAGCATTTCTATTCTTCTTCCTATGTAAGACTGATCTCTATGTTGTATTCAGAGATAGTTATATCAGTATATATATTAACTACTTTATTTTGTAATCTTATTACATTAGAAGCTCTTGTACTAATTCCACTAGGTTTAGGACCATCTTATGTATTCTTATATTTTATTTCATTTATTTTGCATTCTTCCTCCATTTCTCTTTATAGCCTATTACTAATAGTTCTGAGAACAGGTTGGCTTTCCTACAGATGGGTTATAGTAGGCTCCATCATGACTTGAGAAATTAGGTTGTGACAAATTGGTGTCAGAGCTAGGCTTACTGGTGTGTTAGTATATGAGCTAAGTGTCTGTTAGAATCCTGTGGATTAACATGGAGACATTTATAACCTATCTTTAGGATGTTATAGAGAATTCATAAGAAATTTTATTCTTTACTCCTTATTGTGTGTCCATATATCTATGAGCCTTAAGTATGTTCTTTGACTTTATTCTGTCCCATATGGACTATGTGAGATTGCCAATAGACGCGAATGCGACTTCAAGACATATTTATAGAGCTTTAGTGTGTCATCATACCCGTGATCCAGGGATGGATGTTGAAGACCTTCAACATTGTCATAGGGTTTGGGAAAACTGAGGCTTCGGTAGAGTTTGTAACTACTTCAGCTTTTCGAGATTCAAAATTGGGGATCTCAAATCTCTTTATGGATACCTCACAACTAGGAATGACATCCAATTCATTGAGCACTTTCAAGGCTAGA
Organism: Capsicum annuum; assembly: GCF_002878395.1. Taxonomy (NCBI): domain Eukaryota; kingdom Viridiplantae; phylum Streptophyta; class Magnoliopsida; order Solanales; family Solanaceae; genus Capsicum; species Capsicum annuum. Next base: position 56,307,193 of record NC_061117.1, read on the forward strand.
GTTAGGTTTGCTGGTGTTCAATAGTGTTCCCAGTTTGTTTCAGAGTATGAGATTGGTTTTATTAAGTAGTATAGTAATATTCCTATGCTATATCCTTTATAGCATGATATGGTCCATGGATTTATTAGAGGATTATTATTGCCACTCCATTTGGCAGCGGGGCATCTGATATTTGCTGGGTCTTCTTTGTCTAAGGTTTTTGACCATGTGAGGGCCATAGAAAGAGAGTATATTGAGACTTATAGAGATGGAGGTAAGTGGTTATGTCATCAGTATAGTGCTATTAGTGTTCCATCCATGAGTGAAGATCCTCTCAATGGGGGTCAGCTTTTCTTGTAGCATATCATTTTTCACATAAGTAGCATCTCAAGATATGGGTGGCTCTTAGATTAGTCATTGTGATCACAGTGGGGAAAAGTTCTCATTGGATCTTATAGAGTTTTTGGCATAGGTCTTTAGGCAGTGGTTGCTATTCTAGATTAGGAGGCATAGCATCGCAAAACATTCTAAGAGCTTATTTTGATTGTAGTGAGATAGAATATTAGTTTAAAGAGTGCCCCAAATACAAGTTGGTTGTTTAGAAATAGTTAAGATATATTTCTCATCATCCTAGAATTCTTGAGGTATGTTATGATTGTGGGAAGGATTGTAATTTCAGAAGGTATGCCGTCAGCATCAGTCAGTCAGTTAGTTAGAGTCAGCTTATGTTTCCCGCCAGGTTAGGGCTTTAGGGGTTTAATACGACCGTAGAGAGATAGGCCACTATTCCAAATAGTATCCTCAGTGTGGGATCTTTATTCATTCAGCTTTTCCAGATCATCCTCGTAGTTTTGTGGCACTATCTGTGTGAGACAGTGCACTTAGCACCTCAGTTTATGATTCAGTTGGTCAGTTCAAGTTTGGACACAAATAGATTAGTTCTTCTTTGGACACATTAGGCATGTGACTTTGATTTTCACCATGATTGGTATGCCTTTTTATTTCTTCCCTTTATCTTCTCATTGGTATGTATAGGGGTTCTCATATGCATCAGTGATTATATGCCTTGGTAGGGTTATATTGATTGTTTTATGCCTTGATATAGAGTTCGTGAATAATGGCTACCCATATAGATTATCTTTTTAGTAGTGGACGGAGTGGATTTGTGTTGATATTTTCCTTGAGGGTATAGCATTTGGGTTCAATTCCTATATAACTTAGCATATTGGCCTTCTAATGGGCCTATAGTTGTACTTGCTATTGATCTTAATTTTTGTACTGCTTTTTATCCTATATTGATGCTTATATTATTGTTGCTATCCTTGTCATTGTTTGATGTAACTAATCCTCACTTGGCTGATGGCTAGACTGTTATTATATAGTTTGAATTTTCTTTTCCTTACGGTTTTTATTTATTAGCTTGGGGAGTAAGATTGGTTAGAGGATTTCTCTTTTAAGTGAGATAAGGTTGGTTGTATTCCTCTTTTATTGGTTTCTCTAAATTGGTTGTGAAGTGGATTATAGAAGTAAAGGTAAGATGACCTTACATGGTTCTATTGTGGTTCTAGAGCTTACAATTTTGTTATATTTCTCATTCTTAAGTTTAAGATTTGAGGACTTTTCTCTTAGGTTATAGAGGTTTTTGCATTGGCTATCCCTTACCATTCACTTGATAGCTGAGGTTGATCAATTTGGTGTATGTTCTTCTAATTTGGCTAGTTCATCGCCCGATAGTAGTTTTATTGTCAATGTCAAGAAGTTATGGATTTTTCTTGTTTGTATGGTTTATCTCCAAGTGATGGTTTGCTCTTGGTATTGGTGTGGAGATAGATTCTATGTTCTTGTCATGTTATGGTACTTGTTCTAGTTGAGTTAAAGATTTAGAGATAGGTGATCTTTCGTATGGCCGCTTCTTTAGATGGTAATTTGGAAATCCATTATTTTGAGATTCTTGATTCATCATCTGGCAAGGGTATTGACATTGGCTTGGTTGTCGAGATTTGTTTTATTCTTCTCTGGCAATTCCTTTTATGGATTGATTGAGTTAAGGTTGCATTACTTGGGTAGATTTAAGAAATCCTAATTTTGGAATTTATTTGGCCTAATAAGACTTAGTGAAGTGCTTCTCTATGGTGTTTTATGCATATGGGTATTCTTTGCTGAGAGGGAGTATTTGATATACTAGTTCTCGCCTAAAGTTATGTTTCTCCAATTTGCTAGAGCTTTTCTTATCTGTAGTACAGTTTGTAGCCATGGCGAGTTCTAGTGTATGCTTTTGCATTTTGTGCCATCTAGTGGATACAGAGCTGGTTGTTTGTTTCTTCAAACAGTGATCTATCCTTCATTGTGATTTTTCATTCTTACACTATGTTTCATTTTTGGCTCAACATAATTCAGTAAGGATATGCTTGATTCAAATTGAAAGGTTTATTTGAGGAGTTGGCCTTAGCTCAGGCATTTTGGAATGGAAATTTGGAAGTTATGATAGATTTTGTGTATGAATTCTTACCCATCTTCAGGTTTAGTTTGGTTTGTTGAGATCGAGTGGTTCAGCCTTGGTGTCAAAATATTAGCTTAAAGTTCTAGAGATTGGGTGCAACCATCACTTAAAAATTTGTCTTAGTTGGGGCTTTATTTATATGCTGGTTGAGCCTACTCCATGATTACCTATTCGGTCTTCTTGAGTTTGAATAGATTATGGTTGATACATATTTAGATGATAGTTCATAGACACAGTGTTGGTTCCTTTAGATTTGACCTTGGGTTCTTAGTTTTCATTGACATTTTGGGATGATATACTCAACGGGAGTAATATGCTTGAGTTGGATTCAACATGGCTTCATTCTCGATTGATAGGACATCCTTGAGCAGATCGTTCAGTGGTGAGTACTTGTGATTTGAAAAACTGGATTTCAGTTTCAGTTGTCCTCCGTACTAGTTGTTGTATTGGCCTAGGTTACAGGCCTTTGCTATCTCCTTTAGTGTGCCAAAGTAGCACCGTATGGGTTGATTCTCATATTTGCCATGATGGATTTTTTCAGTGGATTAGCTTCAGGTCTTTGAGGTTAGTGTGGTGAGATTACGCGGACAAGACTTTAGTGACTTTCTACTTAGTTTTGAGTGTTAGCAGGTTTAGGAAGGCAAAATGTCACGACCCGAGGCTATTCCCTAGTCGCGACAATGGTGCTTACGGTCACAAGTGACCTTAAGCTAACCCATGTGCTGGTACCTGTTGAGAGTAAAAAATAAAATAATAATAATGGACATGTGCGGAAAGCAACCAATAAAGTCATATAGTCTAAATACTGAAAAAATATGGACAAATCACAAGTCTAAAACAACTGATAACACTGATAAAGCTGACCAACTGACTGTATGAATGTCCGAAAGACTCTAAACTGACTGAGGAGTTGAAGGGACAGACCCCCAACTAACTCCGACTAACTAAATAAAATGAAATATTGAAATGACTAAATAATTATAAAATGTCCTCGATGGATGAGGACTCAACCACTATGACTGCTAGATTATGCTGAGCTGTGTAACTGCGGTCGGAAAACTGGGTGTCCGAACCTATGATATAAGACATCATAGTACAAAGAAGTGTATGTGGTCAGTACTATGAATGTACTGGTATATGAGATGAGGACAGGTTGATATGCATGGGGTACTGTGCATATGAAATAAAAACAACTGAATAGCACGAGATAACTGAACATGAATGCATGAAAACTGTAATATCTTAGAATGGAAGGCTAAGTGTATATCTATTATGTAACTGAGAAAAATCTATTATCTGAAAGATTGAAAGCTGTAAAACTGAATATCTAATAGTCTGTACACTTAGTCAAGTAAACCTAAACTTAAAACATACCGAATACTGCACTGAGACTGTGGGAGCTATCATCTAACCGACAAGCCCCAATCTGAGGTAGTTGGATCCAAACTGTAACCCTAGTTGGAAGGGTGTCAGTACTGTGCCACGGGTACTAAAACTGGATGTGTGAATCCACTAATTTGGTGTCTCAAAGGACTAGGATATCAAGCCTAAACTCACCGGTGACCCCTGAGATGAAGATAAGCCTAAACTGATGGGTGGCCCCTCTTATCTTATGCTGACTATGTAGTTCATGAATGCAGGGACTACTAGTAACCTTTCTTCTTAGCTGACGGGGAAGTTGCCACCCCTACATTTGCTCGGTGCTAAATCCTAGTCCCAACTGAACTGACTCTAGAACTGAAGTTAGATTGAGTTAAATAGAACTTTGTTTCATGATTGATAGTGCTCATTATGATCACAATAACTAAATAAATAGGAATAAAAATTGTTTAACAGAATCATACTTGAAAATCTGAAATTCATGTAAAACACATAGGTATCGAGTGTTCATAACCCAACAACCGCGAATAATCTCTAAATGTAACAACAAGCTTAGAGCTGTAGTAAAGGATCATGGTTCAAAAACCCATAAGCATAAACATTTCATCAAATATCTGGGAATCATGAATTTAACATGGGAATGCTTGCTAAGAATCATAAATTTAGGATTCATCATAAAATTCACTTGAATAAAGCATGGGAAGCTCAAATTCATAGCATGAGGAATTCAAAATCTTTCATGGGATCATACATCTATTGAATTGCATTTAAATTACCATAGAAACATGAATTAAATCCATCATAAGCAATACAAAATACAATAATTATAGAAAAATTCAATCTTTAATCGAAAAGAAGGTTTTTGATCTCCATGGGTGACTGAAAACCCATGAATGAACATCCCACATAGCTTAAAACTTTAACTTCAAAGAGAAACACCAATCTTGATGATTCCTTGAAGGTTCTTTAACATGGAGAACTTGAATTATTGATTTTTTTGGGAGAAAGGAATTGACTTTGTGTTCTTGGGGAAGAGGGGAGGGTTTTATTAAGAGAGATTTGGAGAAGAAAGGCAAATAATGCCCTAACTGATGTCCTAATTCGTGTTTTGAAGGATTGTGTTGAGGGGGGAAAAGACCAAATTTCCCCTCAGGCATTTAGATTCGAAACTGGACAAAACAAGCTACCACGATGTGGAATTATCGAGGTAGTTCATTTCCCTCACTGCAACGCGGTTTGCATGATGACGGGAATAACACCGCATCATGGGCTTATCACAATAATTCTCTAGTTTTGTGATCCAATCATGACCGAAACCACGTTCGAAAAAATTCAAATCTTCTTTGATTCATGCTTCTTACATCCATGAACACAAATTAACTCAAAAACCAACATCTAGGGGTCGGGAATACCAAGTTAAAAATCCTCCAAGTTTAGAATCCTTAAAAATGACTAAGTCCCCAACTCTTAGTGAAATTTTCAGGACTTAAGTCCCATTATGCATGCAACTTGAGGCTGAACTAAGCTACAAATTATTTGAGGTATTACAATATCTCTCACTTGGGAACATTCATCCTCGAATGAGACTAGTTAGACTGAGTGTACTGAACTATGATAACTGAGATCACATACTGAATATGCATGACTGGAAACATTATTGTATAACTGAGTATGAAACATGATACATGAACAGAACTAATTTTATGATTGTACGCAATGACATAAGAATAGTTATATAGCTGGAACTAAGAATGGAATAGAGTCAGTCTAAAGACAATTGTTACCTTAAGCTGAGTCTGAGTTTGCGGAGAAAATATGAGGGCACTTGATACGTATATCTGCTTCTACTTTACAAGTAGCTCCCTCAACGGATTGATTCCACCGTAGAAGTTTAACCAAGGGAACTTCTTTGTTCCTTATTCTATGAATCTGACGATCTAGGATCTCAACTGGAACTTCTTCGAAAGAAAGGCTATCCTGAACACCTATACTAGCTAAAGGAATAACAATAGCTGAATCGCCAAAACATTTCTTTAACAAAGAAACATGAAACACCAGATGTACTGATGCCAAATCTGTAGGCAACTCTAGCTCATAAGCTACCTTCCCAAAACAATTCAAAATTCTATAAGGGCCAACATATCGGGGACTTATCTTCCCCTTCTTGACAAATATCTTGACTCCCTTCATGGGAGAGATTTTCAAATAGACTAAGTCACCAACATCAAACTCAACATCTCTCCTCCTCACATCTACATAAGATTTTTGATGGTATTGGGCTATCTTTATCTTCTCCCTAATCAACTAAACTTTCTCTATTGCATAAAATACCATATATGTCCCTATAAAACCAATGTCACCTACCTAAAACCAACCTATAGAAGATCTACATCTCCTCCCATAGAGAGCATCAAATAGAGCCATCTGACACTGTAGTGATAGCTGTTATTGTAGGCAAAATCAATCATGGATAAGTTGTCATCCCAACTACCTTTAAAATCAATAATTCATTATATCAACATGTTATTTAAGGTATGAACGGTCCTCTCTACCCGAATATCTGTTTGAGGATGAAAAACAGTACTGAGATGAACTTGGGTACCAAAACCCTTCTGAAAAGCTTTCCAAAAGTGAGCGGTAAACTGGGTACCTCTATTTAATATGATAGATAATGGAACTCCATGCAAATTAACCAACTCTTTCATATAAAGAATGGCCTAATACTCAACTGAATACAAAGTGTGAACAGGTAGGAAATAAGTAGATTTGGTCATTTTGTCTACAATGACCCAAATCGAATCATGCTGACGAAGAGTATGAGGCAAACCTATCACAAAATCCATGTTCACCACTTCCCACTTCCAAGTGGGGATACTGAACTCCTACAATGCACCACTAGCTCTCTGGTGCTGAACTTTAACTTGGTGACAATTTGAACACTTAGCTAAAAATTCTACAATGCCTTTCTTTGTATCATTCCACCAATAGATTCCCCACAAGTCATGGTACATCTTAGTGGCTCCTCAATGAATGGAATATCATTCACCATGTGCCTCTTCCAAAATCCACTACCTCAAACCATCAACACATGGAACACATAACCTACCTTGACAACGAAGCACACCATCTCCCCTTTAGGAGAAAACCTCTACTTTATGATGTCTAACTGTTTTCTTCAACATAACCAAACTGAGATCCCTATCTTGCTTTTCTTTAAAATCAGCAACCAAAGAAAATTCTGAACCATTCTGAACCCATATACTACCTTCAGCTGAATCAACTAACGGAACACCTAATCTAGCAAGCCGAGTAACCTCCTGGACTAACTTCTTCTTATCCTCCTCAACCTGAGCAACGCTACCTATAGACAATCTATTAAGGGCATCTGTCACTATATTGTCCTTTCTCGGATGATAAAACACACTCATATCATAATCTTTTAACAACTCAAGCCACCTTCTCTGATGAAGATTTGAATCTTTCTAGGATAACAATTACTGCAAACTTTTGTGATCCATGAACACATCAACATGAACCCCATAAATATTGTACCTCCAAAATTTTAAGGCAAAAACAACAGCTACAAACTCAATATCATTGGTAGGATTATTCTTTTCATGGGGTTTAAGCTGTCTAAAGGCGTAGGCTATGACCTTACCTCTTTGTATTAAGACACAACCAAGACCAACTTTAGAAGCATCACAGTAAACTACAAATTCCTCTGAACTATCTGTCAAGGTCAGGCTTAGGGCTGAGGTGATTCGACTCTTTAACTTTTGAAAACTCTTCTCATATGAATTTGGCTTTCTTTCAAGTCAATTGAGACGTGGTGGAGGAAATAGAAGACAACCTTTCAAAAAACTGTCTGTAATAGCCAACCAAACCCAAGAAACTCCTGATATCTAATAGAGATATGGGTCTCAGCCATTTTCTAACTGCTTTGATCTTTTGATGGTCAACTCTAATACCATCACCAAAAATAATATAGCCAAGAAAAGCTATTTCTCTTAGCCAAAATTCACACTTACTGAATTTGGTTAACAATTGATAAGTTCTAAGTGTCAATAACACAATCCTCAGATGGTCTGCATGATCATTCTCACTAGGGAATAGACAAGGATATCATCAATAAAGACTATGGAGAACATGTCCAAGTACTGCTTGAACACTCTATTCATCAAGTCCATGAAAGTTATAGGGGCTTTTGTTAGTCCAAAAGATATAACTAGGAATTCGAAATGACCATAGTGAGTTATGAAGGCTATCTTTGAAATGTCACATTCTCAGACTCTAAGCTCATGGTAGCCGAATCTGAGGTATATCTTAGAGAAATAACTGGCACCTTGAAGTTTTTTAAACAAGTCATCAATCCTAGGGAGTGTATTTCAGAATTGTTAATTTGTTCAACTAACGATAATCAATGCACATTCTATGAGAACCATCTTACTTACGCATGAACAACACTGAATATCCCTATGGAGAAACATTCGGCCTGATGAATCCTTATATAAGAGATCCTTAAACTATTCTTTCAATTCCCTAAGCTCAGCTGGAGCTATTTTACAGGGAAGAATAAAGATAAGCTGGGTATCTGGAAGGAGATCTATTCCAAAGTCAATTTTCGTTTGAAGAGGAACTCTAGGGAGGCTATTAGGGAACACATCGGGAAATTCCTATACTACTGAAACTAACTCGAGAGTAGGAGTTTTAGGACTAGAGTCTATGACTCAACCAAGATGGTACATGCACCCCTTAAATATCATTTTTCTTGCCTTAAGATAATAAACAATTTGACCCCTAAGCACTGAAGTACTACCCCTCCATTCAATAATTAGTTCATTGGGAAACTAAAAATTAATAACTCTATTTCTGCAATCCACTGAGGCATAGCACGAATAGAGCCAATTCATGTTTAGGATGACATCAAACTAAGTCATCTCTAAGTCTACAAGATCTACTAAAGTGTTTTTATAAGATACAATAATCGAGAAATTTCTGTATATTCGCATGGCAATAATAGATTTACCCACTAGGTAGAAACTGAGAAAGTCTCTACTAATATTTCAGGACTATCACCAAAATTAACAACTATATAGGGGTTACAAAAGAAAATGAAGCTTTGGGGTCTAATAAAACATACACAGGAAGATGAAAAGCCTATAACGTACCCATAACCATATAAGGAGAACTTTCCTGATCATGTCGGGATAAGAGTGCATATAGTCTGTTTTGGCGCTGCCCAATGGTGGCACTGGAAGTAGGGCCCTGTTAGGTCAGATGACCTGGTGGTGCTGCTGAAGAAGTATTTTGGCCCTGTTGGCGATCATTTCTGCCCCTCTGCACCACCACCATACACTCTCGGATCCTATGGACTGTCATCCCATATCCGAAACACATGGCACTACTAGCCTTTCACGCACCCTGATGATTTCTACTACTCTTCTCGTACAACAAATTTGTACGGTCACTGTTCACAGTACCTTGGGACTTAGTGCCTGGCGCTCTATCCTGATTATCATACTTGAACTTTGGCACTGGCGCACTAGCTAAAGATGGAGATGGGGCTGAGAACTTCTGACAGAACTGAGAATGATTTCTACCTTCTGACCTCAGCTGAGAAAAGTTAAAACTACCTGGTCTAGCCCTCTTATTCTCTCTCTCTCTCTTTATTCTTAAGCTTCTCTTCCTCAATCTGCTAAGCATGATCTATAAGCCTAGTTAGGTCCATCTGTTTAATCAACATAGTAGTCCGATACCCTTGACCACACTATTAGATATACCAAAAGCAAACTTATTTATTCTAGACCTATTATCAGCCACCAATGAAAGAGCATACCTTACCAAATTAGTGAACTTAAGCGAGTATTCATTCAGAATCATATTACCTTGCTTTAAATTGATGAACTCGTAAACCCTAACTTCCCTCAAATCTAAAGGAAAAAACCTATCTAAGAAACCCGTGGTAAACTCTTCCTACTCTACAGTCCTTTCCTCAACACCTCTATCTTCCTTCCACTTCTTACACCAAGTGTGAACTGCATCCTACAACTAATATGCAGCCAAATTTGCACTCTCACTCAAAATGAAACCCATGATATCTATCACTTTTTGAACCATATCAATAAACTCTAGTAGATCCTTCTCCGACTTCAATCCTAAAAAACAAAGGGGGATTCATTTGGGTAAAATCCCGAATCCTAGCTGCAACTTTATTTGCCACTTGATGAGCAAGTGCAATAGCCTACTGATTGTTCTGAGTAGCTACTGAGCGAGCTAAGGTAGTGAAAGAAGCTCTAAATTTAGCATGAGAAACATGCTTGTTCAGGGGATTTTCCTGAACAGGCGGTAGAGCAGGATGGTTCTCGTTGATTCTTTATTTTTTCTTTTTTGAGGCATTATTTGTAAACGAAATGAAGGATGAGTCATAAAGAGAATTTAAATAGAGCTCATGCTCATTCACATGACATTAATACTGAAAGAAGGGAAATAGTTCCTAAAATATCTCATAGCCTCTAGTCCATAAGTGTGGCACCCTTTACACCCATGCATAAGACACAACTCAATGCAGCTTTCAGACTCCCTAGGACACTTAAAAACCTCAGGCTCTGATACCAAGTTTTGTCAAGACCCAAGGCTACCCTCTAGTCGCGCCAACAGTGCTTACGGTCACAAGTGTCAATAAGCTAACCCATGTGTTGACACCTGTTGAGAAGAGTGGATAAAATAAAAATAATTGACATATGTGGAAAATAATTTATAAAGACATAAATTCTAAATACTAAAAGCATACAGGTGAATCAAAAGGATAAAATATATGATAAGACTGATAAAGGTAATGAACTGTCTAACTGACTATTCGAATGTCTAAAAGCCTCTAATCTGACTGAGGAGTTGATGGGATAGACCCCCAACTAACTCTAATTGACTAAATAAAATGAAATACTAAAATAACTAAATAATTATAGTATGTCCTTGATGGATGAGGAATTGCCACTATGGCTTCTGGATAACACTGAGTTGTCTAACTGCCGTTGGGAAACTATGTGTTCGAACCTATGTATGTAGTCAGCACTGCCGATATGCATGGGGTACTATGCATATGAAATAAGAACTAACTAAATAGAATGAGATAACTGAACATAAATGCAAGAAAACTATAATATCTAAGAATGCAAGACTAAGTGTATATCTATTATGTTAATGAAATAAATCTGTAATATGAAAGACTAAGAGCTGTAAAAATGAATATCTAAATGTCTGGACACTTAGTCAAGCAAACATGATTTGAAAATACATTAAATACTGTACTGAGATTATGGGAGATATCATCGAACTGATATGCCCTAATCTATGCTAATTGGGGTCCAACCTATAACCCCAGTTAGAAGGATGTCAGTACCATGCCACAAGTACTAACACTGGGTGTGGGGATCCACTAATCTGGTGTCTCGAAGGACCAGGGTGTCAAGCCTAAATAGATGGGTGAACCCTAAGAAGATGTCAAGCCTAAAATGATAGGTGACTCCTCATATCCTATGCTGGATATGTAGTTCTAGAATGTAGGGACTGCTATTAATGACTCTGCCTAACTAACGGGTAGCCTCTACCCCTGCATTCGCTTGGCACTAAATCCTACTCCCAACTTATATGACACTGGAACTGAAACTAGACTAAGTTTAACTGAAATTATTTGATAACTGCTAGTGCTCATTATGATCATAATAACATAATAAATATGAATAATGATGGTTTACCGGAAATGATACTTGAAAATCTAAAAATTATGTAAAACACATTGGTATTGGGTGTTCTTAACCTACCGGAACGGAATCATCACTGAATGTAAGAACAAGCTTAAAACTATAGTAAAGGATCATGGTTCAAAACCTATAAGCATAGACATTTCATCAAGCATGTGGGGATCATGAATTTAACATGGGAATGCTTGTTAAGAATCATAAATTCATCATAAAATTCACTTAACTAAATCATAGGACACTCAAAATTATAGAATGAGGAATTCAAAATCTTGCAAGGGATCATACATGGACTAAATTGCATTTAAATTTCCATGGAAACATAAATTAAACCCATCTTAAGCAATACAAACAATAATAAAGATAAAAAAATTCAATCTTTAATTGAAAAGATGGTTTTTGAGCTCTATGAGTGAAAGAAAACAAATGAATAAACATCCCACATACCATAATCCTTTAACTTAAAAGAGAAACACAAATCTTGATGCTTTCTTGAAGGTTCTAAAACTTGGGGAACTTGAATTCTTTATTTCTTGGGGTGAGAGGAATTAAATTTATGTTTTTGGTGAAAGAAGGGGGGGGGGGGTTCTTGAGAGAGATTTGGAGAAGATGGACAAATAATGCCTTAAATGATGTCCTAATTTGGGTTATGAATGATTAGGTTGAGGAAAAAAGACCAAATTGCCCCTTAGGCATTTAAATTTGAAACAGGACGGAACAAGCTTACCGCGACACAACCCTATCGCGTTAGTTCATTTCCCTCAATGTGACATGGTCTGCATGACATCAAGAATAACACTGCATTGCGGGCTTATAGTGATAATCCTAAAGTTTTGTGATCCAAACTTGACCCAAACCCTGTCTGAAAAACTCAAAACTTCTCTGAGACATGCTCCTTACATCCCTGAACATGAATTTACTCAAAAACAAACATCTCAGGGTCAGGAAGACCAAGTTAAAAATTCTTCAAGTTTAGAAGCCATAAAAATGACTAATTCCCCAACTATTAATGAAACAATCCAAAGATGCATAACAAGAATGCAACCAATCCATACCCAGAATTACATAAAAATCTAGTATATCTAACTCAAATAGATCTGCCAAGGTCTGTTTGCTACCAACAAATACCACACACCCCCTATACACTCTCTTAGCAATAACCGAGTCACCTACTGAGGTAGAAATATATAAAGGATTTGAGATAACTTATAGATCAAAACCAAAAGACACAACCACATATGGAGTCATAAAAGAAAAAGAGGATCCCAGATCAAGCAAACAATTTACGTCACAAGAGAAAATATGTAATGTACCATAACAACATCAGGTGATGCCTTGGATTGCTGTAGGGACACAAAAGTATACAACCTGTTCTAACCAACACTAGAACCTGGGCAGTAATAAAAGCATATACTACACCACCAAGTGCAGTAATAGAAGATGAAGCCATAGGAATCTTATTCACCCCCGTAGCAACTTTATTAATCGGACAATCCCTGAGCTAATGTCATACCTGGACATACTTGAAGCATTTGTCCATTCATTCCTTGAAATAACCTCGATGAGGACAACAAAAGAATCAACAAGGAGGATACAAAGAAACTGACTGACCTCCGCTCGCCTAATATTGGGCAACCTATGACATAGAATTTTCACCACTTTCATTACGCTTGTCTCTTGACTGGTAAGAAGTACTTGTAGAAAAGGAGTTAGAACTCCCCTACTTCATTTTGTACCACTTGCCACTATCTCTACCACCCTGAGACTGAGTACCTCCCTGATCAGAGAACCTGCCCCTCTTTCCCTGCCTATCCCCAAACTCTACTTGACTTCTATTCTCATCCTCGACCTATTGCATATGAACAGGCAACCTTAAGACGTACATATCTTTAATCAACAATGCAATTTTGCTCTTCAGAATCTGATCTCTATTCAACCCAAAAGCAAACTTTCTTATTCCCGACCTCATATCAGCCACTAAGTCAAGAGCATACCTTGATAGCTTATTAAATTTCAAAGCATATTCCTTTACTAACATCCTCCCCTACCTGAGGTTCACTAACTCCTCCATCCTAGCTTTTCTCAACTCTTGAGGAAAGAACCAATCTAAGAAGGCATTAGAAAAGGCCTCCCCCAACCCTTCCTCTTCCATATCACCTTTATCTCTATCCTACTCTTTATACCACTAATAAATAACATCCTTGAGATGATAAGCTGTAAGGTTGATCCCCTCTACTTTAGTAGCCTGCATCACCATAAAGATCTTTTCCATCTTATCTAAGAAGCCATATGGATCATCTTCCACCTTCACCCCAGTAAAAGTTGGAGGACCCATCTTTATAAATTGACTAACCCTTGTGGCCTCAGCAGACAAAGCACCATCCACACCCCGCTCAGCCTGATCAGCAATTAGTTGGGAAATAATATCAATAAACTGATGAATTTTTTTGTTTCTCACATTTCCCTGAGGACTTGAGGAGAACTATCCAGAATATGAGAAACTTCAGAACTACCAGGAATAAGACCATGAGATCAAAGATGTACTCCAAATGTAGGACGTACCCCTTCAGCATTATCCCCAAATGGGATAGAAGACTTTTCTTGTGTTCCAGATCTAGGAGGCATCATCTGAAAGATGAACAAACAAGGATTAGAAAAGATTTCAAGGATTTGGAACTTAATCTTGAAGATAGAATATCAAAGAACGTGAAACATTTCCAAATGTCTTATAGCCTCTCCCTTATGAGTGTGGCATGCTTCAAACCCGTAAAAGAGACTTTACTCGACATGGCTTTGTGGACTTACCAGTTGACCATGAACTTAGTCTCTAATACCAACTTGACACGACTTAACCCGAGGCCTTGTCATAATAGGCATACCAAGTCTAACTAGGATTGAGGACTGTACCCCAGTTACCTAACCCAATTACCTATATCTAGCCTTAAGTGGGCTGAATTTTGAGCATATAATAAGATAGCATAAATTCTCTCATGATGACACTGGGATAGGGTCACAACCATGACCGACCCAACCGAATCCAACTATACCAAATAAACCATCCAACCATACCAACCAAACCATAAGCCATAAAACAGGCCACAACCAAAGATAATACCAAACATAATATGATAATCTATCCAAAAATATAATATAATGGAACAATAACAAATCGTGTCTAATAATGCCAACCTCCTAACTTATTCTAATGTTATGGCCGACACCAATATCTATCTTTCCTATACCAACCCTCATAAGTACCAAAAAGCCTCCATCCAAAATAGTCAATAAATTAAGTTAGGACATGCCCCCAACCATGGCCAAAACCAATATCTAGAATAGAGTCAAATATCTAACAATATCCATAACGTAAAATGATGCCTTCAAAAAGGATGGAAGCTTACTACTTCAGTCCAGATGCTATCCTAAGTCAATCATTATGTAGGAGGAGTCAAATGGTCGGTTCTTATATAGCATAGTATAAAGCCGTCAGTGGATGGGATAGCGAATAACCGCTAGCATGAAACTCATGATAAGGATAAAATAATGTCATTTATAAAACTAAGTAAAACCATCCAATGAATATAACCATACATATATATAAGTGTTGGGAAAGGGGACCTGGCTTAGCACGCCTTTATAAACTCTAGTTAGGCTTTGTAGCTTTTTCGTGCTAAATATTTTGCAGATGATATGGGTTTAGCTCCCCCTACTGAAAGGGCCTCATAGAGTGTTGTCATACAAACAGGGAAGTATCCCATAGGATGACTTGTACATACCCCTATAGTGTAACATCATGCACACAGTCCACTAAGACCAATCCTCAAATCGATAAATATGAGTTTCCAGTTTTGGTCCCCTGAGACCGGCATATTCCACAGCCTTGCATCACACCCACCATTAATGCCCCAATAAAACCATTTCTAGTAATCCAACCAATCCATTTACCATTTTATTAATCAAGGCTAAGATAAGTTGTATCGTCATACCACCCCATTACTTACAAGCAATATCTACAACCAAACCATTAAGGTTATGGGGACTTTCAAGTGCCCTTCTATATACCATATTAAACCTCTTGGAAGAATTCCATGTTCCCTACAAGTATAACCATTTAGCCTTTAACCCTTTTCAAACCATTTAAACTAGTTAAAGGTTTAATACATAAACAGAAAACAAGCAAGAGTTCTTTAAAGTCTATGTAATAGATATACCTTCATAAGCATTTTATCAAACACCTAGGGGCATAATATAACCAAAAAAAATTCCAAGGACTAATAAATAATTACTATGCAATCCAATTGTCCAAATACCACCATTAATGCATATAAAATCATAATTAAAAGCATAGGAAAATATAACCAAGCATTTAATATCAAAACCCCCAAATAATAGTTGAAAACCACAATCATGAAATAGTAAAACCATGAAATCAACCATATAAACCATGAGTTTAGTTGAAATTATAATTAGGGAAGAGAATCATGCCTTATACCAAAGAACTGATGGAAGGAAATCACCAAGACAAGCCCCAAAGCAATCTGCAAGATAAAACCCTAGCCTTCTTTCCCCCAAAGCTCATGAGAGAAATATTAAGTGTTTAGGAATGGTTTTTAAGGGTTAATGAATATAATAATAGGGTAAATAACCTCTTAGTCATATAAAAAGTTGTGGGTTATGATTTGGGTAAGTAGGGAAATGTCCAGAATAACCCTACTTAAATTGCACAAAATCACGTCATAGGGATACGACTGACCTATATGAGCCTCACCCTCTTATACGGTTGGTTTCCACCACTCATATCAAGCCTCACTCAATTGTATTCGACACTATCGCTCATACACCAAGTTGTGACCACAACATACAATTCGTACCCATGACCCGTATCCCTAATAGAATGAAATATAAGGAGGATAAAATACTGCCCACTATATGAGTTCCTAATATGACTCGTACCAAGACCTATGACTCATACCCCTAAGTTAAAACCATTCCAAAAACCAAATCCATCCTACTAACTAACATTGGTCAGGATACGATGGGACCATACCACTTGTACCCCAACATACAACTCATACCCATAAGTCGTATTAGGTATAGAGAACAGGAATTCTAGGAAATCTTTAAGGGTCAAAATCCAGGAAATTTAACCATCCCATGACCTAGTAAAGACAGTAAAAAAGCTACTATAAATACAATCTATGTTCTAAAATAGGCAATACAATCCTATCTCGAAACTACATACGAGAAATATATAGATAGAAGAAAATAGGGTAACTCTGACTCCAAAGGCTGACCCTATCTTCGAAATGAGCCATAGCACGATCGTTAATAACACAAAAACAACTAGTACTCAGATCTGGGCAAAAAAAGTACTAAAGTGTAGTATGAGTACCAAAACCATAGGTACTCAGTAGGCATCTTCGACCAACTGAGAAAAATAATGATATAGATATAATATTATGTAAGAAAACATAACTAATCAAGGTAAGGAGGAAAACAAAAAATAACTCCAAAATCACTTTACCCGAATAATTAACCGAAACTTGAATAATAACATAAATGCTCAAAATTATATCTAATGAATTTCCCCCATAAGCTAACGCATGGGGAAAAATAAAAACCCATCCCCCTAAATACTGGATGGTACACTCAAAGATAGTATAATTCGAACCACCATCATTTATGTATCCTTTGGATACAAGTAGAATTTATCCATATCATGCCACATTACAATAATTTCCTCTCCCGTACTTGCACTGTTACTCATATCATTAATATCATAACGTATAGTAGGACTCAAATCGATAAGTATAGTCAGTATCATAATCCATAGTTGAACTTGAACATGTAAATATAGTCAATATCATAAAACATGTGTACTCAAACAAGTAAATATATATATCTCCAATACCATCCTTATATTTAGACCTGAATCAGTATATATATCATCAATGTAATAATCAATACCATAACCACCGATCTTATGATATTTAACATCAACTCCAATATCCAATAATCATAAATATTAAGTAATTAATATCATAAAGCCTCATAATAAGCATTTCAAATCATATCACAATCCTTTAAAAGTCTGTCACGACTAGTTCAAGTCTTGGCCTAAGGCAGGTCAAAGAAACCACTTCTAATACCAAAAATCTATTTTAAGGCTAACTCTACCCTGGATAAGGATAAGGTATATAAATCCACTTTTGGATGTTAAACAAATAGTAATTAGCCCTAAGATAGAATCTCTATTGAGGAACTAAGTAACTTAGTCAAATAAACCTAAATTATGATTTTTGAATAGCCTAAAAGTTTCAACTAACACAAGTATTGCAAATTTCATCACCAATACCTAAAAACCCTCCGTAATCAAACATGATGTCATAAATATATGATGACATTTCTCAATCTATAAAAAGGGGGAAACCTAACCTATATGGACATCAAAGAAAGGTAAAAAATCCACTATAATGGTTTTTCCCTTACGAGAATGTCTTTCAAGGTACCACATTGTAGAAATCACAATCTACTTATTAAAAAGAAAAAAATGATACCAATATTTCACTATTGTGCATTGGGTCACAAATTACTCAAAAATCCCATGGGTCCTATTTACGAAAATCACATTTTCGAGGCCAACCCAATGTTCCCTCATGACTAATGAGTAATTACCCTAAAAATGGGTGAAATTTGAGGTACATTGGTGCTAAAATAATTTCACCAAGGTTTAGGGATCTTAGATAGTAAAGGGGGAATGTCTAACATAAAAATAAAGGGTTCTTACCACCTATTCGAAGGAAAATTATGTAATAAATCATTACCAAGTTCAACAATCACCCATAATTATGATTCCCATGTTATTGCACTCCATAAGGCTTAAGTCTCTGTAGAATGGATGGAATATGGGCAAAAAGGGGCTAAAAATGAGGTATTTATAACATTCTCGGGTACACGGGTATCACAATCATGATGCAACGATTGCAATCGCGAACCTTGGCCTTAGGGCATAAGTTGCTATTGTGACATGGACATTGTAATTGTGATATTGGCCAAGATAAAAT
Organism: Capsicum annuum; assembly: GCF_002878395.1. Classification (NCBI taxonomy): domain Eukaryota; kingdom Viridiplantae; phylum Streptophyta; class Magnoliopsida; order Solanales; family Solanaceae; genus Capsicum; species Capsicum annuum. The sequence continues at coordinate 56,325,873 of NC_061117.1, forward strand.
TAGTATAGCTTTTGCAACTAGAGAATCCCGTGTTCATAAATTTTTTTGGTTAGCTTCAAGACAGCTATCGCAATCAATGACTCGCGATCGTCGGTGCACCAATACCAACTTAGACTTGGAAATTTCCAAACACCTGCCAACATCTTGAGAATCATCCAGAATTTTATATACAAAAATAAAATATGCTACCCTATCAAATTTGAAATTCTTGACTCAATGGTATAGTTAAAATTTCCACTTGAGTATGTTTCAATAAAAAGTAGGTCCCACACCCAACTTACCATTTTCATATTTTTTAACCAATAACTCAAAATGAGCTTGGGTGCCTCAGGAATTGAACCAGGAGTCCACCTTATATAAATAACATTTTGGAGCAATTGGAACCATTAGAATTGGTATACAAGGTCATTTAGATAATTTTTTCACTTGGTAGCTAATTTTAACGAACAAAGACTTCCAAATTGGGAATTAACTTTGAAAAACAAGCGAACTGACCAGTGACTAAACTGTCAGTCCCAGCAAGTCATAGATGACTTAGGGTAGCTATAGGAAACTCTAACAATGAAAATAAGAAGAATTACAGAAAATATCTTGAAGGGTCATTACACATATATAACATTTGGATAAATTAGATAGGTAGTATTTTTTAATGCAACTCTGTTTGATATGTGTGTTAGATGCTTACCTTGTTGACCTTATGCGTTTAATCTAGAATATACCTAGTTAGTCTTGGCTAGGTTGTAGGATATTTTGTTAGGAAGTAATCATAGGTCATTCTTGATTTAGTCCACGCAGAGCCTAAATAACCTTCCAATTAAGAATAAAAATCTCTTGATCTCGATTTTAAGATTACATACTCTATTTTATTATATTGACCTTTCACCTTCCCAGTTTAGTTCTAATGAACTTATTTTAGACCTGTTCCCTCCCTGTAATTATGCACCTCAATTCAAGAAAAATACTTAAGTTAAGGGTGGCTATCATAGGGATGTATTATTAGAATTGGGTATGCAAAAAAGTTAAATAAGACAAACGAAAGTAGGGTTGGGAGTGGTAAAAAGGAAAAAAAAGAAAGAGATAATTGAAAAATAAAATAAAAGCATAAGAAAGAATAAAAGAAACTACACCCATCCCGAATAAGTAATAATAGTAAAATAAGAGAAATAAGGTAGGAATAAAAAAAGAAGAAAAGTGGTTAAGGAGTAGACCCCAAATATAATTATAGTATCAATGAGGGTTTGTCACTGAAGTTCTAATTGTACCATAACAGCCCTAAACCTACGTTACAAGATAAATGAAGTCCTATAGTGATCCTAGTATGACTGTCTTAAATAGTACGATAAAGAAAATAATGGAAATCCTATGGTATTCTATGCACCTTCATTGGAACATCTTTTATTAGTATAAGTGTCTTATGATTATCCCACATTGAAATGCATAATCATATTGTGAGAGAGGGACTTTTTTTTTACGAGGATATATAGATTGTATTGCTAGCTGCTTATCTATTCGAGTAGTGTAATAAGTTCATTTGCTTGATTGTTTGTTGCTAATGTACTGAAATATCTTGATTACTTTGTGTTGCATTGTTGCGTTACATAAATCTACACAATTTGTTTTTAAAAATGAAAATAGAAGTGGGTGATGTTTTTTAGTTTAAATTGAGTTGACTACTGTAGGTACCTTAGGTATCTTTTTTATAAGCATCATCTTGTTGTTTTTGTTGCTTGAGGACATGCAAATATTCTAATTTAAGGGTGTTGATATTCCATAGTTTCATGGCGCTCTCGATACTTAAAACTATGAAAATATGCAAATACTTAGGCTATTTGTTGGATATGATATGTGTTTTTATGTATGTTGTAGGAAAATAAGATTGGAAATGGAGTGGAATAAAATAAGTAGAAAAATATTTTAAAATTAAAGTTGCTACCTGGACTACGAGTCATTGGGTGACTTTATGACTCATAGCCTAAGTCATCATGATAATAGTGATGATAGCTTAGAGGAGGAGTAAAGTTAAAGTTGGCTATGTCTTGTATGGATTGACAACGAGTTGTATGATGAAGTCATTATGAGCAAAGTTGACCAAAGTTCTGAAGATATTCAAGTTGGAGCCCTAGTGGTAACAAAGGTGACTACTAGTGGTAATGAAAATCCATGACTCGTAGGGAGGAACTATTTTGGTAATAGTGAGAAATGTCCTAAAAGATGAAAATCCACTGCAGCAATAATAATTCTAGCCAATGACTCTTAGGGTCCCATGCCGAGTCATCATCACTGCGTACAAAAAAAAGACAATGGAAGCTAACAACGAGTCATCATCAGTCCAGGCAACTTGTTGGCTATGGTGTAGCCATTGCTGACCTTATTTTTCTATTTTATTTTTGTTAGGTTTCCTATGTTATGTTGAGATGCTATAAATACCCCTTATATATTTTTGTAATAGATTATGCACTCTTTACATTCACAATCATATATTTGATTCAAAGATTCTAATTTTGATCTTGGAATCATTTGTTATTCATTTCTTCGTTGAGTATTATTTTAAGAATTTTGTTTATGATTTCAATTGTTGTGAGATTCATGTTATGCTTACTTTATTTAATTCCATGGATCTTCTTGCAACTTTGGGCAACTAGACCACCTTACTAGGGTTATGGGAACCCTGGATGAATAAATAAGTAGAGAAAGTGAGAGGTTCTTCAAAATTAGTGTGTGCATGTATTATTATCTTCTTTGACATCATCCTCATAAAAAAGTTTGATATTAGGAAAAGAAGGTTACGAAAGTAATTTAAGGATATCAAACCTCATCTAATAAACTTGACACCCAAAAGGAGATAGTTGATTAGGGATCAATGATAAGAATTAGTAAGGAGATACTCTAAGACTCGCAAGGTGAAGAGTGAAATTTACCAAGGCATTTACGAGATGGTTGGTGATACCTATCCTGTCAGATGCTGCATGTAATGCATTGAGTTAATTAGATTGAGCATGATTAGTCAATAGAGTTATGAAGCCAGGAGGATCACTATCCTAGTATGACATTATCTTACACCCCGTGTCGGATGATAAAGCTCAAATTACACCTCTCTTACAAAAGAGTAAGCGGTCATTGTCAAATATATAACCCAACTAGGTTGGGGTCGAATCCCACAGGGAATATGGTGCTAATTAAGTTGTATATAGATTAGTTGAATTTCAATCATTCGTTTCCATAAAATAAATAGGGGGGATTTGATTCAATTCACAAATTAATGGTTTCAGTTTAACAAGATGAAATAAATATGGTATAGTATTCAAATTCAGAGAAATAGAAAGCTAGGGTTATGTCCACCTTGTAGTTTTCAATACTTTCTAACTATGGGCTTTACGAATTCATACATGCATCGTGCTTACAGAGAAATGTATTTTATTTAATAACATATCCTAGTGTTTCTCAACCATCAAGGACAAATTCACTTTAGTTCTCTCGACTAAAAAGCGTTTACCAAAAACAATAAGAAATCTCCAAGTAGTTAATCCTGCTAAGGCATTAACATATGAAATAGGGGTTGGAAATCCAATTTTCTTTTCTCTACTCTGTTTTTCGAACCTCAACCTTTCTTTCAAACAATTTGTGTTTTAAGGAATATCTTTTATGTTTGCAACCATGATAATTCAAGATAAACGAAGAGAGTGTGATGTAAACACATCAATGCATAATGAATTCAAAACCTAGAGTAATAGATTGTACGCTACAAGGCTTCCATAACCCTAACTAATAAACTTAGCTACTCATGAATAAAATGAAAATCACAATAGAAATATTCATCATACCAAAAACTAGAAGAAGATGTTGGTGTGAGAATACAGAGAGCAAGACCAAAAAATGTTTTTCTCTCTCTCTCAACCTAAGCCGCCCTTCTCTGCTCTCTAAAAAAAAATACAGAATAATGAATCCTCAATAAAAATCCAGCATTAAGCCTTTTAATAATCTTTTCTCTCATAATTGCCTGCTAGGTCCCTGAACTAATTATAAATGACAAACTGGTCTTGGACATAGTTTCTAGGCCACATATTTGGTCCAGATTAAAGTTTCTAGGCGCCACATTTGGTCCAGGTTTCTACTCTCTCTAGTGTCATATGCCATCCGCATTCCATAGTCCCATAATGTCTTCATCTACCTTATTAATGCTTGAAATCATGCTAATCACATCGGTTAGCTCAATTACATAGAAGTAGAGTAAAAATATAAGAAACTAGGCACTTTGTTCTCTAAACATAGCTAAAATATGGATAAATTAGGGTGCTTAGGCGTATAAATACACCCAAGATTACCACCCCACACTTAAAGCTTTGTTCATCCTTGAACAACATATCCATTTATACATACTACACAAGCCTTAGCACCCATAAAGGAAGACAAGATGCTCAAATAGGCTCACACAACAATTATGAACAAGAAGTAGATTCAGAAATCATTACTAGAGACAACCTACCCTCAAGAATAGACTCATTAAGTTGGCAATTTCATACATATTATTTAAGCATAGAAATCATATAAATTACCCAACCTTCATCAACCATATGCCCTCACAACAAGAAAATTACCCATAATCACTCACAATTATGCAATTTCTAACAAAATCGGTACAAAAATAAAGTTGCGCTCACTCTCACAAAGAATTCTCAAATTACTACTGATGACCATATGCTTGCCCTTAGTGTAATACTCCACTAATATCAGAATGCTAACATTAGGATCAAATAGGTTTTTTAAGGGTTGTAACGTAGGCTTTAGGATGGCTAGGAATTATTTTCGCCAGAAATAGTGACTATCTTCCCTAAGCGCTTTAATACACTACATTATGCAATTAAGATCAATCTCTAACAACCAATTTCCACTTCTGCTATCTTCACAGATTTGATTTTCACCCTAACTCATTAAGCTTAATTAATAACACTATGGTGGAAGTATGCAACCCTTTCAAAAATATATATATATATATATATATATATATATATATATATATATATATATATATTGCACCCTTTTCACATTACGCACCCATATAATAGCCACCCTCAACTTAAGTAATTTGCCTTAGTTGAGGTGCACAATGTCCAAGAAGGACCAGGGCCAAAATAGGTTCATTGTAACATGTCCAGGATAAAATTGTGAACTTATTCAACAATTTTAGCTACTCCCAACCACATCAATTGCTCAAGCCCATAACTAGACTTTGGGGCATCAATTTTACCTTTTTTCTCTTATTGTCAAACTCCTAACTCAAATTGATTTTTCAACAATTTTAGCTACTCCCAACTATAAAAATGCTCACGCCCATAACTAGACTTTGGAGCATCAATTTCACCTTTTTCCTCTAATTGTGAAACTCCTAACTCACATTGATTTTACATTAAAGCACTATTGATTTTACATTAAAGTGCTTAGGAGCTTTAGGATCAAATTACGATCTATTAAAGAACGGAGTACGCTACATATGAGGCTAAAAAAAGAACAATTTAAAGGCTCAACGGGGCTAGCTAAGATAATGTACAAAGGTAGGTAAAAAGAAGGTATGAACAATGGCTATCAAGGAAATGCCTAAATCATCTCCTAAACTCACAATCTTTAGTTTTCTTTGCACACACACTAGGCAAGTTCTAGCAACAATTGCAATAAAGAATATACAACAGTCTTACACACTCATGGCACATGGTCAACTCAATTAGGAGCATTATAGATTCTCGACCCAACAATTACATGAATTAAAATAAAACCAACAATCACAACAAGAGTCACAACTAGAGCCTAGGTATTTCAAACGTAATGATCCATCACATACTTATGTTATAATATCATGTGACCCAAAAGAATAGTTACATGCAATTAAATGACTAATTTTCTGTTAAGATGGTCGTCATCCATCCATCATCGAGAAAAACACCTAATTATGAAAGGCACCTGGTCTTGGACATAGTTTCTAGGCGCCACATTTAGTCTAGAATGCTACTCTCTCTTGTGTAAAATGCCATCCACATTCCATAGTACCATTATATCTTTATCTACTTCATTAATACCTGAAATCATGCTAATCACATAGGTTAGCTGAATTACATAGAAGTGGAGTAAGAACATAAGAAACTAGGCACTTTGTTCTCTAAACTTAGCTAAAATAATATGGATAAGTTATGGTTCTTAGGCGTATAAATACACCCAAGATCACCACCCCACACTTAAAGCTTTGTTCATCCTCGAACAACATATCAATTTATGCATACTACACAAGCCTTAGAACCTATAAAGGAAGACGAGATGCTCAAATAGGCTCACACAACAATTATGAACAAGAAGTAGATTTAGGAATCATTACTAGAGACAACCTACCCCTAAGAATAGACTCATTAATTTTGAAATTTCATGCATACCATTTAAGAAAAAAATCATTTAAATTACCTAACCTTCATCAACTATGTGCCCTCAAAACAAGAAAGTTACCCATAATCACTCACAATCATGCAATTTCTAACAAAATCGGTACAAGAATCAAGTTGTGCTTACTCTCACAAAGAATTCTCAAATTAAAATTGATGACCATATGCTTGCCTTTGTGTAATACTCCACTAATATCAGAATGCTAAGATTAGGATCAAATCGATATTTTACGAGTTGTAATGTATGCTAAAGATGGGTAGGAACTATTTTGGCCAAAAATAGTGATTATCTTCCCTAAGCGCTTAAATACACTACATTATGGAATTAAGAACAATCTCTAACAACCAATTTCCACTTCTGCTATCTTCACAGATTTGCTTTTCAATCAACTCATTAAGCTCCATTAATAACACTATGGTGGGAGTATGCAACCCTATCAAAAATCTTTTTTGCACCCTTTTCACGTTATGCACCCCTATAATAGCCACCCAAAACTTAAGCGACTTGCCTTACTTGAGGTGCACAATGTCCAAGAAGGACCAGGGCCAAAATAGGTTCATTGTAACATATCCGGGATAAAATTTAGAACTTTATCAACAATTTTTGCTACTCTCAATTACATCAATTGATCACGCCAATAACTAGACTTTGGGGCATCAATTTCACCTTTTTTCTTTTATTATCAAACTCCTAACTCAAATTAATTTTACATTAAAGCACTTAGGAGCTTATGGATCAAATTGTGGTCTATTAAAGAACAGATTAGGCTACATATAAGGCTAAAAAAGAAGAAGCTAAAGGCTCAATAGGGCTAGCTAAGATAATATACAAAGGTAGGTTAAAAGAAGGTATGAAAAATGGCTATCAAAGAAATGCCTAAATCATCTCGTAAACTCATAATTTTTATTTCGCTTTGTACACACACTAGGCAAGTTCTAGCATCAGTTGCAATAAGAAATATATAATTATCTTACACACTCATGGCACATGGTCAACTCAATTAGGAGCATTATAGATTCTCGACCTAACAATTACATGAGTTCAAATAAAACCAACAATCACAACAAAAGTCATAACTAGAGCCTAGGTGTTTCAAACGTAATGATCCATCACATACTTATGTTATAATGTCATGTGACCCACAAGAACAGTTACATGCACTTAAAATACTAATTTTCTCTTAAGATGGTCGTCATCCATCCATCATCGAGAAAAGTATTCAATTATGACTAAATAGAATAAACATCTAACAAGAAACAAAATAAACAAAATAACTAGTCCTATCACAGAAGAATGCTAAGGAGAAGGTAAGTTCTTACAAAATAAGTCGCAAAGTAACCATCCACCCCACACTCAATCTCAGCACTGTCCCCAGTGCAAATAAGAAGATAAAGAACATGGCTAGTAGTACTCCTCATCCACATTAGAAGTCATGCCACCTGCATTGAGATCATCATCAGAGCCATTTTTCCTGTGTTCATCATATCATCCACGTCAGCCACACATAATGAAACTAACTATAATTAAGATGAAGGTGGTGAAGTTACCACCCCACACTTAATTTGTTAGTATAAACCAATTAAGTATTATTATCGGGTACTCAGACTTCGCCGACATACACTTTGGTATGGTGCACCTACATTATTCACAATACAGTTCACTCACTTTAATTCCCCCAATTCTATTTCAATGAAGCACTTTGTAAAAAGAATCACACTCTACACTTTTAACCATACCAAAATATACAAAACACCATCACTTTCACAACATCGCCATGGCAAGAATTTAATTCGTAATCCTTAAGAAATCATTTAAATATAACATAGAGTCACAATAACTAAGGATTAAGAAAGTAAAACTTACCTCAAAGATGGAAGATTAGTGATGTACAAAGAGAATGGTGAGAGCTCAATATTGTATGGCTTAAGGGTGAAATAGGGATAAATTTGAGCATTTAGGGTGTGAAGTCTATTTAAAGAATGAAATCTGGGTCGGGTTGACCCAAGTTAAAGTTGGATATTAAGCTAACATTGGAGAGGTATGTGGCACACAACTTATCGCACAACATTAAGTGTGCGTTGCATTAGGCATCGCACACTTAAGACAGTGAGCATATGCAATATGGTGTGCGACGCACATGTTATCTCACAAGTGAAGGTATGCAACACACAAGTTATAGCACAAGTTGCATTATGTGGCACACATGGTATTGTACAGTTGAGGTAGTAAGCATATGTAGAGTATTGGGCGGTGCACATGTTATCGCACACCTTAAAGTGTGCGGCACACATTGTATCGCATAGTTAAGAAAGTGAACATGTGCAGAGACTTATGGAACACATAAGTTATCGGACACTTTGAGGTGTGCAGCGCACATGTTGTTGCACAACTTAAGGTGTGCGGTGTATATCATACCACCCATTTTTGCCTATGTGAACCAATATGTTTAGGCAAACTTGTGAATCATGTTTAGGAGATGCCTTTACCATGGTATATGCAAACTTGGACCTCATGCACCCCATTCTCCTTATAAAGCCTTGAGAATGGTCCATACTGCGTAGGATTTGCCCCTGCACCCCCATCGAGGTCAGTGCTAGATTTTGAGATCGGGCCGATACTACCACCATAGACCTCATTGAAAATCACAAAATAAAGTAACACCGCAAAACTTTTTTGGTCGAATTAATATAATTTGAGGCACGACTCTAATATGAATCATACTTGAGCATTACACATTTGACCACTCCAACTTACCTGTAATGTTCCCATCACTCCTAAACTTACCATCGTTGGCATAGATTAATTCCTATTCAAATTTGGTACTAATCTGCACCTTAGTACTTTATGCACCTACACTTAATCAAAACAACAAAAATGATTAGAAGGATGGGTTGCCTCCCACCAAGCACCGTAGTTTCGGTCGTTGCTCGACTCTTAATTTTGCATTTTTGTTTAACATGATAAAATGAAAATAAAATCATGGGTTGCCTCCCATGTAGCACCTGATTTAAAGTCGCAGAATGACTTAATTATCTTGACTACTCAGACTTCGTCAAGACACATCGATGATATCATTTGTACCTCATTTGCTGGATTAAGAAAATGCTTCATTCCTAGTCCAACTACTTTGAAGTCACTCACATCCTTGCTTGCAAGTTAAACCAAACTAGCTATGGTCTCCACAGTAGACCTATCCTTAACTAGTACATCTCACTCTTCTTCGTACAATTCATCAACAATCAAGAAGACACACATCTCCTTTTGTTGTTTCATAGACTGACATACTTCAAAACTAACTTTTTTCTCATTGAGCCTAAGTTTTAGCTCATTGAGCTTCATGTCAATTAACACTCTCCCAGTTGCTAAGAACGGCCTACCCAAAATTATGGGTACTTCAAATTCCACTTTGCAATCAGGAATTACAAAGTCGGTAGGAAATATAAAATCCATAAATTTTACAAGTACATCATGTAGAATCCCAATCGACCTTTTTACCGATCTATCCGCCATTAGAAGCCGCATATTGGTGGGCATAGGATCTCCTAAACCCAATTTCTTGAAAAACATCAATGGCATAAGGTTTTTACTTGGCCCAAGATCACAAAGGGCCTTTTCAAACTTTAGCAATCCAATCATACATGGAACAGTAAATGCTCCCGGATAAACCTTATTCTGGACAATAGATCTTGCAGCAATTGCACTATAATGATGAAGATTATTTAACATTACATAGCTCACAATCCTTTTCATTGTCAATAGGTCTTTCATAAACTTAGCATATCCGGGCATCTATTCCAGTGCTTCAACTAAGGGCACATTCACTGTCAATTGCTTCAACATAGCCATGAATTTACTAAACTTGCCATTATCTTCTTTCTTCATTAATCATTATGGAAATGGGGGTGGTGGCCTTGGGATTTTAGTTGGAGCAACTCTTACCTCCTTTCTTATGTCTTGCTCCACATCACTAATATGCTTCAGCTTAGGTAGTTGTTCCACTTTTGCACTCTTCTTTTTTGAACTTCCCAACTTTATAGGCACCATTGAAGATTCATCAACCATCTCCCAATCCATTTCGACTGCATCAGTATGAGAGGATGCTCCTAATCCTGGACTAGACAACATCTTACCACTCCGAGTGGTAATTTCCATACACAATCTATCAGTCCTCGGATTCTAAACTGTATCACTTAGTAGAGTCCCATTTTGTCTTTGGTTGAATACTGTGGATAATTGGCTCATTTGCTGCTCCAGTTGTTTAATAGCGATTGAGTGCGAATTTACTAATTGACTAATGGAAGATATGTCACTCTTCATGGTAGTCACCCAAAATTTGTCGCCTCAACTCCCTTTAATATTTTCTCTGTGATGTCCTCCATGGACATTTTGCCTGAACTGGTGGCAGTATTATCATGGCTTCATGGAGGTACATATAGTCCACTCCTGTCACTTTTATTCTTCTAATATCCTTGATGGTTCCAACCTTGGTTTTCTTGACCACTGGTTTGGAAACCCCCTGGTTATGAAAATAGTTAGCCTTTTCCTCAGTGTTTGATTCAACTCCCTTACTATGCCCCCACAGCTTTTATCTTTTCTACATTCCCTGAAAGCAAATGTTTTGTGAGCAGATCTATCTGGGTTTCATGTGAGCCATATGTTGATCATGCTCCTCTTCTCTCCTACGCTGTTATGTTGATGTTACAGTAGACCCAGTATTACTTGCTACCACAGAATCTCTAGTGTTCCAAGCTTTACTTGTCTTACTCATCCTTTCTAACATGTCCGCAGCCTCAGTAAAGGTGAGCTTTATTTAATCTCCTCCTCAGCATTATCCACTATTGGCTTTGTAAGTGAGTTCAAAGCTCTTTAGAATATTTCCATGAAGTTTTCATCTGTCATTTTATGGTTTAGGCGTTGAGTCAACTTCTTTTTAAATATCGCCTAAGTCTCATGCAAAGCTTTATTAGCCAATTTCCTAATGTTGCTGATCTCATCTCTCAACTGTAATTTTCTGGAGGGCGGAAAGAATCTTTCTACAAAAGCTCCTTTCAATTGCCTTCAGCTTGTTATAGAATCAGGAGTCAGCTCATTTAACCACATAGTTGCTTCTCCAGAAAGAGACAGTGGGAACAATATTAAACGAATAGCATTTTGTCCCACTCCAGGATTATCAAATAACTTACAAAAACTGATGAAATTAACCAAATATAGATTTGGATCATCACCAGGTAATCCACCAAAGAGTCCTTTCAGATTTAGTAGCTGGATCATAGTATTGGTGATGTTGAATTTCACCACAGGAGCTAGTGGTGGTAGAATGATTACCCCTGTAGATCCAGTTCCATCTAAATCGTCCTCATCATTGTCAATATCAAACTGTGCAGCATAGTGCTCTGGTCTTTCTCTGAATGGACGATTTCAATTTACAGGTGCAACTACCCCTACTGCACGTCTCCTATTAGCCGGGTCAATTAAATAATCATCTCCCAGGTCCTCTTCATCTAGATTAGGTACCCGACCTGGGATATCTTTATTCTGTAGATTTAATTGGGCATTAGGCAAAGCTGTTAATCTTTTAGCTTCTGTTGGTTATCCATTCTTTCAATGAGACAAGGTTCAGGATTGAAGGGTAATAATGGTTCTCCTAAACTTCTAGTTCGTGGCATAAACAACAATTAGCCTATAATGAATAAAAACAAAAAATAAATGTAAAATTAGGAAACTTCACTAATAGTCAATTAACACACATAACCTCAATCGACTATATTCCCCAGCAACGGCGCCAAAATTTGATAATGCTTAAATTACACCTCTCTTACGAGAGAGTAATCGGTCATTGTCAAATGTATAACCCAACTGGGTTGGGGTCGAATCCCACAGGGAATATGGTTCTAATTAAGTAGTATGTAGATTTGTTGGCTTTTAATCGTTCGTTTCCGTAAAATAAATAGGGGGATTTGATTCAGTTCATAAATTAATGGTTTTAGTTTAACAAGAAGAAATACGTGTAGTAGTATTCAAATTCAGAGAAATAGCAAGCTAGGGTTATGTCCACCTTGTAGTTTTCAATACTTTCTAACTATGGGCTTTACAAATTCATACATCCATCGTGCTTACAGAGAAACGTATTGTATTTAATAACATAATCCTAGTGTTTCTCAAAAATCAAGGACTAATTCACTTTAGTTCTCTCGACTCAAAAGCGTTTACCAAAGACAATACGAAATGTCCAAGTAGTTAATCCTGCTAAGGCATTAACATATGAAATAGGGGTTGAAAATCCTATTTTCTTATCACTACTCTCTTTTCTGAACATCAACATTTCTTTCAAACAAGTTGTGTTTTAAGGCATATCCTCTATGTTTGCAACCATGAGAATTCAAGATAAACGAAGAGAGTGTGATGTAAACACATCAAGGCATAATGAATTCAAAACCCAAAGTAATAGATTGTATGCTACAAGGCTTCCATAACTCTAACTAATAAACTTAGCTACTCATGAATAAAACGAAAAGCATCATACATATATTCATCATACCAAAAACTAGAAGATGATCTTAGTGTGCGAATATTGAAAACAAGAGAGAAAACGTTTCTCTCTCTCTCCTCAAGCTAAGATGCCACTCTTCAATCCAAAATAATACAGAATAATCAATTCTGAATAAAAATTCAGCATTAAGCCTTTTAATAATCTTTTCTCTCATGTTTGCCTTTAAGTCCCCGAACTAATTATAAATGACAAACTAGTCTTGTGCATAGTTTCTAGGCGCCACATTTGGTCCAGACTACTACTCTCTCTTGTGTCAAATCCCGTCCACATTCCATAGTCCCATTATATCTTCATCTACTTCATTAATACCTGAAATCATACTAATCATATTGGTTAGCTCAATTACATAGAAGTAGAGTAAAAACACAAGAAACTAGGCACTTTGTTCTCTAAACTTAGCTAAAATATGGATAAGTTATGGTGCTTACGCGTATAAATACACCTAAGATCATCAGATAAATTCCGAACATATAACAAGATAAGAGAATATAAATTTAAAGACATTTATAATAAGTATATAACCAAACCCAACCAATACTAATACTAATGCCAATACAAATTCCAACACCGACACCACCCATGCCCACAGTAGTCTGACAAAGACTCTAATTAGGACCGAAGAATATCCAGTTAGGATATGCCCCCGACCATAGCTAAAAAAAGACCTAAGAAATAATAAAGACATAAAGACATCGATAGCATGAAATGGGGTATTTTGATGTATGGAAGCTCACCACTTCAGGCTGACTCAAATATTGTCACTAAATAACCTACTCATTAAGGAAGAGGAGTGGAAGTATGAACAGTTCCTGAATCGCGTTTGAATACATCATCCAAAGATGGATAGTGGGATGAACACTAGTATGTAATTCAGGGATAAAGATAATATAATAACATTAATCATAAACACAGTCAAACCAAAGCACATAAGCTTATGCAAATACACTCACACATACATATATACAATGCCAAGATAGGAAACAGGATTTAGCCTGTATTTTAAAACCTTAAACTGGGTTGGGTAGCTTTACCATCATAAGTCAATCCATAGGCTATATGGGTCCAGTGTTACCCCATGAATGGGCCCAATATATTTTAACTGAACGATCAAGAGATATCATAAATTGCCAGGGATTCCTTTGTACACGTGGTCTTCCATGATACATATATGCATATATAGGCTTAGGGGATTCCTTTGTACCCCACAAGCACATGGTCATAAGACCAACCCTCATATCAACAAATATGACTTTCCAGTGTCCGTCCTTAGAACTTACATCTTCACAGCTAACTATCACAAACCACACTATTGCCCAATTAAAACATTTAACAAAAATCCAAATAACAATCCCAGGAGTCAATTATTAAGGAATTATTAAGTAGCATCATCATACCGACTATAGATTGCAAGAAATATCATTAGCCAACACTTAGGGGATTCCCAAGTACCCCACAAACTCTATTATTAAAATCACTTGGGGGATTCCTTTGTACCCCACAAGGTTTTCATAAATCATTGACTTAGGGGATTTTGTTGTGCGCCCATGAGGTTTTTTTTATTACTATCCTTATCCATGTAACCATTTAAACCATGCATTAGTTTCAAGAAATAATCCAAGCCAAGTGATAATTCATAAACAAAAATCAACTATTCAAACGGGTTGAGTTTATTACCAATTCCATACCAAAACTGCTAATTTGGGGATTCCATTATACCTCTATTCCCATCCACCATTCCCATGCACCCAATGAATTTACCAACCATCAATTTAAGCACAATAGTTTCATAAATATCATAGAAAAAACATTTAAATAATTTATCTTAAGAACCCTCAACCCATAGTTCAAAATCCAACATCAATATTTCATGAACAATACTTTAAATCACATACTTTTACAAAATTAAAAATGAGGGAATGGTAACATACCTTAAACATCAAGTAGTATAGAGATAAATCACCCTTGTAAGCCTCAATTGATTAATCATTTGGAAACCGAAAATGTTCTTGACCTTGAGGATTTGAGAGTGTTTGAGAGTCTATTTGATATGTTGATGAGGGCTAAGGATAACCTAAAAGAGTTTATAAGATATGGATTTCAAGTTAAGCAAAAGGGAAAATATCCACAATGCCCTTAACTTAAAAGCTGGAAATATGTCATGTTTGACTACGAGTTAACCATTGAATCATAACCTCTCCTTACAACTCATAATCATAAATTGTAACCAAGATAGTGACCATGATCCCCATACAATGTCAACCTTATGACTCAACAATCATACTTGAAACAAGACTATACGACTCGTATGGTCAAGTCATAGTCAATAAAGAACTCAATAGTGTTGAACACCTGACATTCTATAATTTTATGTCAAGACTCGTAACATATCCTTACTGCTCTTACTGAGCGACTCATACTCAAAGCGGATTCAAGCTAAAAACTTACATGATTTGGTTACGAGTCATCCTAACGAATCGTCACTAGGCTTAACGACTCATTCCATTGAATCATAACTAGGATAAAAACTCAAAACCATACACTTTTCACTCTACGAGTAGGGTGACCTAATCCATTAAGACACCCAACAAATCATGAGGTCAAGTCTTAACAAATGCAGTGAGCTCAAAGCCCAAGAATTTTTTAAGGGCTAATATCCGGGATGTTTAAATTCTCCGCCACTTGGTTCATTCATCCTTGAATGATGGGAAAAGGCATTTACCGGCTCCATTCGACCCCAAAAATCGCTACTCTTACCCTTAAGACTAAAAACAAGAATATCAAGGATTTTACATTTTCTATTTAACAAAGATAAAAAACAAACATGTTAAGCAACATATACCTCAAGAACTATTTTCCAAAATAGGGAATAGGAATGGATACCTGGATTTTATGTCCTCTTCGGTTTCCTAAGTAGACTTTTCAACCTTGTGGTTCCTCCTTAGAACCTTTAACGAATCTATGTCCTTAGTTCGCAACCGATGAACTTGCTGATCTAAGATTTCAATCGGGAGTTCCTTATAAGACAAGGAATCCAAAATACCAATATCCTTGATAGGCACAATCAGGGATAGATTACCGACAAACTTCTTCAACATTGATACTTGGAACACCGAGTGAACGGAGCTCAAACAAAAAGTCATCTCTAATTCATTTGCATCATTGTCAACCCTCTTTAAGACCAAGAAAGGGCTGACATACTGGGTACTAGGCTTCCTCTTTTTCCAAAACCATATTACTCCCTTGTTGGGAGATACCTTTAAGAACACCCAATTACTAACCTCAAACTTTAGCTTCCTATTTGTCACATTTGCATAGGACTTTTTGCGACTTTTGGAGTCTGTATGTCTATCCCAAATCAACTTCACCTTCTTAATACCTTGGTGAACCAAATTCGGGCCAAACATCTCTGCTTCACCAACCTTGAACCACCCAATAGGAAACCTACACATCCTACCATACAAAGCCTTAAATGGATCCATTCTGATAATAGTAGAGTGGTAACTATTATTATACACAATCTATATAAGAGGCAAATAGTCAACCCAACTACCACCATAGTCAATCACGCAAGTTCGAAACATATCTTCTAATATAAATAGTCCTTTTTGCTTACCCATCCAACTGTAGATAGAAAAAAGTACTAAGGCTCACCTTAATCCCAAAACCTCTATGAAACGAGTCCTAAAAGTTTGATGAGAACTAAGTACCACGATCTGATATGATGAAACAGGTGCCCTATGCAAATTCACAATTTCCTCAATGAACAATTCTGCATAATTCTCCACTAAAAAATTAGTCCTCACTATTAAGAAGTGAGCAAACTTCGTTATTCTATCCATGATGACCCAGATCAAATCAAAATAGTTTCGAGATTAAGGAAGACTGGCAATGAAATCAATATTAACTACTTGCCACTTCAACATAGGCAACTCAATACAACCCTCCGAGCTTTAAGTGCTCTACTTTCACTTGTTGACATACCATGTATTTAGCTATAATACTGACCATATCTCGCTTTATATTATTCCACCAATATATCTTCTTGAGATCATGATACAACTTTGTCAAATTAGGACTAATAGCATAACACGACCCATGAGCTTCCGCCAAAATCCTCTGTCTCAATCGATCAACATTGGGAACACACAATCTCCCTTGGTACCTTAAGATACCATCACTCTTAATCACTAAGTCCATCACTTTGTGTTGACCCACATCTCCGATAAACTTTATTAAGGTAGGATCTAATACCTATTTCTCCTTTATTTTAGTACCAAGAGATGACTGTGCCACTTTTTGCACAAACTCACTGCAATTTTCTAAGTCCAAGAGACGAACTACAAGTTTAGCTAAATGGTGAATGTACTTCACTAATTCCCACTTATCCTTATGCACATGAGCTAGACTCCCCACTGATAACCTACTAAGAGCATCAAAAACCAAATTAGCTTTACCTAATTGGTAGTGAAGAATCATGTCATAATCCTTGAGTTGCTCAAGCCACATTCTTTACCTAAGTTTAGATCTTTCTGAGTAAACACATATTATAGGCTCTTATGATCATATTAGATATCCATATGCACTTCATACAAATTGTAAAGAAAGATTTTCAACACGAACACTATAACTAACAACTCCAAGTCATGAGTCAGATAATTCTTCTCATGCACCTTTAACTATCTCGAGGCATAATACACCACCTTGCTATGTTGCATCAAAATGAATCCATGCCCCACACGGCTTGTATTACAATAGATCACAAAACTATCAATTCCTCCAGGCAATGTCAAAACTGGATCTGAAGTCATCTTATTCTTCAGCTTCTAGAAACTACCGCCACAATCATAAGACCACAAGAACTTCTCCTTCTTTTGAGTTAACTTAGTCAATCGAGAAGCTATAAAAGAGAAACTTTCCACAAATATCCTATAGTAACCGGCTAATCCCAAGATGCTCAATATATCGATTGGAGTAATGGGGTCTATTCCATTTATAACCTTCTGTGGATCCATCATGATCCCCACACTAGATATGACATGATGTAGAAAAGTAACAACTTTAAACCAAAACTCACACTTAGAGAACTTAGCATACAAATGCAAGTATTTCAAGGTCTACAACACTATAGGGAGGTGATCTGCAAGATTTACCTCACTCTTAGAGTGCACCAAAATATCATCTATAAATACAGAAACAAACAACTTTAGAAACTTATGAAAGATTATATTCATTAAGTCCATAAATATTTCTGGGGTATTAGTCAGACCAAATAACATGACTAAGAACTCAGAATGTCCATATCAAATATATAAGGTAGTCTTAGGGATATCCACCTTACTAATCATTAACTGATGATACCTGGATGATCGATCTTGGAGAAAAACTAGAGCACTGAAGTAAATAGAACAAATTATCTATCCTTGGAAAAGGGTACTTATTATTTACTGTCACTTTGTTCAATTGATGGTAATCAATACACATCTAAAAAGAAACTAACCTTCTTGCGCACTAATAAAATAGGTTCACCCCATAAGGGCACACTAGGACGGATGAAACCCATAACTAGAGAATTATTTAATTGCTCCTTAAGCTCCTTTAACTTAGTTGGAGCCATTCTATATAGGGGAATAGAGATAGGACAAGAGTCCAAAATGAGATCAATCCCAAAATAAATATCCCAATAAAAAGGGACACCAGCAAGGTCATCAGTAAAAACTTTGGGAAAATTTTTCACCACCGGGATGGATTGCAAGGAACGACCCTCTGAGTTAGAATCTTTTACCCTTGATGATAAAGGTATACTTTAGAAATCAACTTCCAAGCTCTAAGATGTGATATGAATCTTTTCTTAGACACTAATGAACCCTCTTCCCACTCAATGACCGGCTCATTAGGGATCATATAAATGACCTTATGTGTTCGACAATCTAATGAGGCATATCACGAGTTCAACCAGTCCATCTCCAATATGACATTAAAATATATGATGTATTATTCAAACAAATCCACAAAAGTCTTATTACCACCTAAAGATACCACACAACCCCTATAGACTATCTTAGTGACCACATAGTCACCCACCGAGGTAGAAATAGAAAAGAGGTCCAAAATGCACTCATAACCAAAACCAAAATCCACAGCCATAAATGCAGTCATATAAGAAAGAGTGGACCCTGGATCAAGTAAACAATACAAATCATGAGAAAAGATTCTTATTATACTAGTAACGACATCAGGCGATGCTTTAGACTCCTAACGAGTAGTAATAGCACAAAATCAGTTTTGACCAATGCAGAAGCTAGATGGGTTACCATTTAGTGTTGGATTCGATGAAGTGGAAAAAAGAACCTTATTTTCCCCAAAAGTAACTTTACCTATGGGACAGTTTCTAAGCATATGCCTTGGATGATCATACTTAAAAACTTCTATCCCTTCCCTTATCATAGAAAACTTGATACAATTGACCATAAAATTTGCTAGAAGAATATATTGGAGCTGATTGGGCCTCACTGGCATGATATTGGGCACCTTTTTCCTTAAACCCACAATCATGCTTTGAACGACTATCACCTAATGCTATCGAATAAAAATAACTAGCCATAGAGTAGGAACTAGAACTCGCCCATTTCTTCTTAGACCACTTTCCACCATCTCTACTACTCTATTGTTGACCTCCACCATGATTAGAAAATCTAAACTTCTTATTCTACCTTTTTCCTATTTCCACCCGCTTCTTCTTCTATTTCTCAACTTGGTGCATATAGACAACCAACCTAGAGATAGCTATATCCTTTTTTAGCAAGGAAGCCTTACTTTTTAGAATCAATCACAGGACAACCCGAAAGAAAATTTTCTCATTCTAGCCCTCATGCTCCATAACTGTCATCTTACCTTATCTTAGATTTATGAATTCTTTTAGCCTTCACCTCCCTCAACTCCTGAGGAAAAAAGCGACCAAGAAATGCTCTAAAAGAAGTCCTCCTATAAGGTAGACTCAATATCCACACCCTTAAGCTGCTCCCACTTTTCATACCATTGATGCACTACATCTTTCAACTGATAGGCTAAAAACTCCACACCTTCTACCTCAATAGCATGCATCTTGTGGAAAATCTTTTCCATTTAGTGTTTAATATGTTGAGTTTTCTCCTCAACCCATATACCAGTAAAAACTGGAGGATTCAACATTATAAATTGGATAACTCTAGTGGCATACGATGATGGTGCAATAGAATCCACACACTTAGTCTGAAAGGCAACCAACCGAGTGAGCAGATAGATCGACTGGCAAAACAAAACATTAGACATGCTACATTGAGGTATGTGAGGAAGGAAAGGAGGAACCGATGGAGATCCATTAGGACCATCAGTGATAGTGGCCCTAGAACTAGTCTAAACCTATGTATTAGATCTTATAATAAGACTATTATCTTCAGATAGGATAAAAGGGTTCCCACAAATATCAGATCTTCTTGGAGGCATAATGTGAAAGGCGAACAAACATAAATTAGATAGATCCAAGACCTTAGACTCTACATCCATAAAATAAAACAAAAGAAATAAAAACATTTATATATGCCTCATAGCCTTTCCCTAATCTATGTGGTGCACTACACATTTATAAAAGAGAATCTACTTGACATGGCTTTATGGACACCCAATTGACCATGAAACTAGGATTTGATACCACTATAACATGACCCAAACTAGTTTATAGCTGTGTCAAGTATCTCAAGTCCAACTAGTATCGGAGACCGCCCTCAATATTCAAACCATTATCCACCTTACATCCCGAGTAGGATAAATTTTAAACATATAACAACATAAGAGAATATAAATTTAGAGACATTATAATAATACTATAACCAAAATCTACCCATACTAGTACCTATGCCTACAATAATCCGACAAAGCCTCAAAGCAAGACCAAAGTATATCCAGTCGGGATTGCCATCGACCAAAGCCAAAACCAAGACCTAAGGAATTATAAGTACAGAAGGAAATCTATGGAATAAAATGGGATCTTCCGAAGTATGGAAGCTCACCAATTTAGTCTTAGTCAAAATTTATCCCCCAACCACCTAGTCACTAAGAAGGAGGAGTGGAAGAATGACCTTTTCATGCATAGCATAGGGATACAATATCCAAAGAAAGTTAGTGGGGTGAACACTATCATGTAAGTCAGGGATAAAGATAAAATAATTTCATTAATCCAATACCATTTGAACCCACAGACAGAACCATATGCAAGTACATACACACACATACACTTATATACACCATGCCAAGATAGGGAAAAAGATTTAGCATGCATTTTAAAACCTTAACTTGGGTTGTGTATATTTAGTATCATAAGTCCACCCATAGGCTATATGGTTCCTGCGTTACCCCCTTAATGGGCCCCAATGTGTTTTAGTTGCACGGACCGGAGATATTATAAATGGCCATGGATTCTTTTGTACCCTTTGCCCTTCATGATACATATATATGTATATAGGCTTGGGGATTCCCTTGTACCTCACAAGTACATGGTCATCAACACCAATCCTCATGCTAGCAAATATGAGTTTCTAGTGTTCGTTCTTAGGACTCACACCTTCATGGATAGCTATCACAATCCTCATTTTGCCTAATTAAAATATTTTACAAATAACCAAATGAAAATCCCAGGAATTAATTGTTATGTGGTATTATCATACCGATTATAGCTTGCAAGCAATGTCATTAGCCATCACATAGGGGATTCCCAAGTACCCTACAGACTCTATTATTAAAATCACTTAGGGGATTCTTTTGTAACCCACAAGGTTTTCATAAATCATTCACTTAAGAAATTCAATTATACCCCTATGAGGTTTTATTTAGTACCATCCATAACCATTAATACCATCCATTATTTTCAAGAAACAAGGCATGCAAAGTGATAATGCATAAACCAAAATCAATTATACAAGTGGGTTGAGTTTATTACAAATTTATATACCAAAAACACAACTATGGGGATTCCATTGTACCCCTATTTCCATCCACCATTCCCATGAACCCCAATGCATTTACTAACCATCAATTTAAGCACAATAGTTTTACAAATATCATAGAAGTAGCATTTAAACAATTTATATTAAGAACCCTCAATCCATAGTTCTACACCCAACATCAATATTTCATGAACAATACTCTAAACTACATGATTTTACAAAATTGACAATGAGGTAAGAGTAATATGCCTTAAACACTAAGTAGTATAGAGAGAAATTGCTCTTGGAAGCCTCAATTGATTAATCTCTTAGAAACCTAAATGATCTTTGAAATAAGGATTTGAGAGTGTTTGAGAGTCTATTTGATGTGCTTATGAGGGCTAAGGATAACCTAAAAGAGGTTATCAGATGTGGGTTTCATGTTAGGCTAAAGGGGAAACATCCAAATGTCCTTAACTTAAAAGATAGAAAAAATATCGCCTTTGACTATGAGTCAACCATTAACTCATAAGCCCTACTTACAACTCGTAACCATGATTCTTATCTAAGATAGTAACCAAGATCCCTATACACTGTCAACCTTACAGTCAATAAGCTTACTTATAACAATACCATATGGCTCATAAGTTCAAGTCTTTGTCAATACAGAACTCAATTGGGTTAAACATTGTACATCTTAGAATTTTCCTATTGACTTAAAAGATATCCTGAAGTTTTTAGTGAGCCACTTGTACTCAGAGCAGAATCAATCCACCAAATTACAAGATTTGGTTAGGAGTCCTCCTACCAATTATTAGCTATCCTCTTTGACTCATTCCCTTGAAATGCAACCAGGATAGAAACTTAGTACTGTACACTTGTTACCTTACAACTAGGGTCACCTGACCCATCAAGACACACTATGACTTTCAGGGTCAAGTCAAAACCAAGGTAGTGTGCTCAAAGCTCAAGAAATTTTGAAAGGATAAAAATTGAGGTGTTTCATAGTATTTATCTAAGACTAATTTAAACTAAAGCAATCAAGACTTGTTGCTACTTTTTTAGTTTCACAGAAAAATAACTCAATTACTTTTCCTGTATTTTCCAGCTACTTTACAAAATTTGGGAGATATATTCAACCTATACCCAATATGATCAACCCTAACCTTTGTTGGGTTACTACAATTTGACAGGGACTACATTATATCTTTTTGGAGGGTATGGTTTGGGCGACATCATTATTCAGTACATTACGACTCATAATGACATTAATTTTAGACAACACTAGAGGATTAAGATGTTGCAAGACTATGATTTCTCTATTATTTGCCATTCATGCAAGGTGAATGTGGTAGCTGATCCCTTGAGATAGAAGGAATTAAATTTTTGGAGCTTGTCCTTCTTTTTTTGTTTTGAGAGTCCATTAGCCTTAGAGATCTAGTCCTTATCTAACATCTTAATTCAAATTGATATTCATACAGTAGGAGGATTCTTGCTACTGTTGATGACAGGCCTACTTTGTTGGAGAAGATTCATGGTAAAAAATTTGATGATAGTAGGTTAGGTGTCAATTATGATCAGGTGTGAAGTAATCAGTCCAGAAGAGTTACCTTATACTCTAATGTTGCATTGAGATTCGAAGGTTGCATTTATTTTCCAATGTTTAGAGGTTCAATTCTGTTAATACTTTAAGAGGTTCATTGCTCCAAATATTCTATTCACCTACGAACAACTAAGATGTATAAATAGCATTACTAGTTGAGTGATAAGAGGTAAGATATAGTATATTTTATAGCATGGTTTTTTATTGTCAATAGATGGAGATTGAGCATTTTAGACTAAGTGGTTTGCTTCAGAGGTTACCCATTCCTGAGTAGAAATGGGAGCAGCTTACCATGGATTTTATGTTTATTTTCCTAGTACTTCTCATGATTCTGATAGCATTTGGGTCAATATAAATCACTTGACCAAGTCTACCCATTTAATTCTTATAAAACTTCCAGTAATGTTGAGGTTTTGTCTTTAATTTATGTTTAAGAGGTGGATCGCCTTCACAAAAAGCTCATGTTTGTTATTTCAAATTGAGGTTCCCAGTTATGCATTAGCTTTTGCAGGGATCTTTAGGAGGAGTTTGGCACCAAGTTTTATCTTAGCAATGCCTTTTAGCCCAGACTAATGAGTAGTCAGACCAGACTATTCAAGGTTTAGAAGATATGCTCCAACCATATTTCATGACTTTAGGAGTCTATAGGAGCAATTTTAAAATTTAGTGCAGGTTGTCTTTTGTAATATCTTAAATTTGAGCAAAAAGTAGAGCTATGCTGACCCTAGGCTTCGTGTATTGAGGTTTGGAGTTTGAGATATGATTTTTCTTCAAGTGTTGTCGATGTAAAGCATGATAAGATTCAAGAAGAGGGGCCTCAGCCGTAGGTATATCAGGCCATTTAAGCTCTTTTACACAGTTTGTAAGGTAGACTATAAGTTGGCCTTGTCTTCAATCACTTTAAGCCATTCATATAGTTTTTCATGTGTCAAATTTTTTGCTCTATATACTAGATAAGTCTCACACGCATAGTAGGAATTTTTCACAACCCAAAATAGGACCTGGCTGTGATGGGTATCTCAAGTCCTACATTTATCGAAGATCACCCCTTCACCTAGTCTAACCAACATATCAACCACAAGTGTTAGATGAATTCCAAACATATAATAAGATATGCAAAATAATATTAACAATAGCTTAAGAAATGTTTAAATCATTCATCACGACCACACACTAAACCATCACACTCAATTCCACAGTAATCCACAAAGCCTTTACAATCTAAAGTCAATAAAATGATGGGACATGCCCCCGATAATAGCAAAAATCTAAGTATAACAAAGTATATGACATAGAGTAAAAATACCATGAAATGAATGACTTTTAAACTATGGAAACTCACCACTCCAATGTCAACTCATAAGCCACTTGAACACCTGGTTACTGCACAGGAAAAGATGAAGAAGCTCCAGTCCCTATATCGGTGGGGATATAGAATTCAGAGACGATCAACGGTTAGACCGCTATCATGTAACTCAAAGATGGAGGAATAAAATAATTCCATCAATAAAACCAAGTCAATTCCTCATATGCAATATATATATATATGTATATAGATATGTATATATATATATATGATACTGGGATGGGGAAGAAGGCTTAGCGTGAACTTTGATAACATTAACCTATGTTGTGTAGCATAGCCGTCATAAAACAAGGCACCCATAAGATATATGTGTCCAATTCTCCCCTTGTTGGAGGGCCCCAATGCGTTTAGCTACAAGAAATAGAGAATATCAATATCCGTATATACCATTATAGGGAACTCGAACCTCCCAACATAATAAAGGTTTACACATACACACAACCATTAGTCCGACTACTTACAAAAGGCATTCTGTTGGTATCATCATACCAACACCATTTGTAAGGTACAACATGTCATAACTATTATTATTCAACATTTGGGACTCGAACCCATAGTCTATACAAAAACCTCAATTCTATTCACTATTTAGGAACACAAACCCATTAAGAAAATTAAACCACCAAGGTTAAAATTCAAAACCATTTATGACCTACAAGGTCTTCATTAGACCACTTACCTACCATTTACATTGTTAGGACAATGCCATAGGTCAAATAACAATTCAATTAAATTTAAGGTCATCAAAACCTTCACAAAATCATTCACCCTTCATTAACATTCTCATGCCAAGCATTAGTTTAAAAACATAATTTATCATGTGACTAGATTCTTCTCATAGACATTTTAACAAAAAGGTTGAGGGCATACCATTATCTAACAATTATTCAAGTCATAAAGTTAGGGTTAACCATGACCTCTTCGCTTTAAACATAATTTCCAAGCACCCACATAATGAAAACCATCATAAGATCATGCATTAACACCAGTTAAAACATTAGAGCACAATAATCAACAATGAGCATCTATACCCTTAACCTTGGATTTCAAAACCACCATCTATGATTCAAGAGCAAAGTTTAAAACACATGATTTTTATGAAATAGCAATTACGAAAGAGTCACATGCCTGAGTTACAATGATTCATAATGAGATTTTGATACTTAAACCTCTAGATGATCACCATAAAAAAACCCTAGCCCAATTTCCTTGAGAGGCTTTTACAGAGTTTATAAGATTGTTTTGATCTTCCAAAGTAAGGAATGAGGGACAAAATAGTGTTATAAGATGTGGGGCCTTATGGGCATGGGGTAAGAAATGTCAAAAATACCCATATTATAAAAGTTGTAAAAGACTCGATGGAGGGTATGGTTTGTCCTCTCCACTCGTACCCACATCATACGAGTGGTACCCTACACTCGTACCTTGAGAAAAATGATGCAAATCACAGTCTGTCCAACATACGACTCCTTATCCTAACTCGTACCCTACCATATGACTAGTACCCTTAAATTCTTACCTTAGGAAGAATGTAAAGGTTAGACACTAAATAACATACGGTTTGGCTTTATGCTTCTTGTATCATGAGATATGACTCGTATGATAGCTTCTCGTACCAAGATTAGAACTTGGCCAATGTGACACTGACAAACATATGAATAGGGTACTTGACCCGTACCGACAATATATGAGTGTTATGGTGTAAGGCGTACGATGCATTGAAGGTTCAAGACTTAGGATATTATTGTAAGGGACAAATTTTATGATGTTTCAGTCTCTCCTCCTTAGGATCATTCATCCTCGAATGATGGGATGAGTCACTACAAGAATGATTGATCCCAAAACATCTTTCCTCTTACCTTTAAGATAGACAAAAAAACACCAAGAGATTCACAATCTATCATCAGCAAAGGTATAAAAAAGTGTTAAGAATGACACACACCTCAAGCACGATTTTCTAAAATAGAGAATAGGAATGGATACTTGTTTTTCGGGTCTTCCTCGCCTTCCCAACTAGCTTCCTCAGACTTTTGGTTCCACTATAGAACCTTCACGGAAGCCACATGTTTTTTTTGCAACCAACGAATATGCCGATCCAAGAGCCTCGTCGGGACCTCTTTATAGGAAAAAAATCCAAAATACCAACGTTATCCTAGGGAACAACCAACGAAGGATCTCCCACAAATGTTTACAATATGGAGACATGGAATACAGGATAAATGGAACTCATGCTAGGGAGAAAATCCAACTCATACATAATATTACCAACCCTTCTAAAACCCACCTACAAGCCAACATACCAAGAATGAGCTACCCTTTCTTCCAATGACGCATCACTCTGCTCAAGGGAGATACCTTCAAGAACACCTAATCTCTAACTTCAAACTCCAAATCCCTTCACTAAACTTCTACATAGTAATTTTGGTGACTTTGGCTGGCCTTAATCCTTTCCCTAATCACCTTCACCTTTTTCATAGCTTGGTGAATCAAATCTGGGCCGAACATTTCTTCATTACTAACCTCGAACCACCTAATAGGAGATCTACACCTCCTACCATAAAATGCCTCAAACGGTGCCATATATATATTAGAACAAAAATTGTTGTTATAAGTAAATTCAACCAAAGAAAAATGGTTGAACCAAATACCACCATAATAAATTACACAGGTTCGCAACATATCCTCCAAAGTCTGAATGGCCTTTTTGGCTTGCCCATTTGACTATTGGTGAAAATCCATAGTAAGACTCACTTTAGTCCCCAAACCACGATGAAAGAAGCACAAAAAATATGATGAAAACTAAGTTCCATGATTTGAAAGAATTGAGAAAGGCACATGATGCAACTTTACAATTTCCTAAAGGAACAACTTCTCATAATCATCGTCAGAATAGGTAGTCCTCACAGGCAAGAAGTGAGCAAACTTGGTCATCCTATCCATGATGATCCAAATTAAGTCACACTAATTTTGCATCTGTGGAAGACCAGTAACAAAATCCATATTAATTATTGCCTATTTCTATGCTGGTAACTTAATCTCCTTAATCAATCCACTGGGCCTCAAAGGCTCTATCTTTACTTGCTGACGCACCATACACTTATCCATAAAGTCGACAACATCCTATTTTATGTTGTTCCACTAACACATCTCTTTGAGATGATGATTCTTCTTTGATGAACCAAGATTAATCATATACCATGACTCATGGACCTCTGCCAAAATCCTTCCTTGTAATCCATCCACCTCGGGAACACACAATGTCCCTTGGTACCTCAAGATACCATCTTCATCGATCTAGAAGGCCATCACCTTTTGCTTACCTGCATTATCCTTGATCTTTATCAAAAGAGGATCTAATACATGTTTTTTCTTTATTTCTTAAGCAAAAAATGACTATGCTACCTGTTACACTATCACACCACTATTCGTAGAGTCTAACAGTCAGAATCCAAGGTTAGCCAAACGATGAATATTCTTCACCAATTCCTACTTATCCTTATCCACATAAATAAGTAGATATGGATAACCTGCTAAGAGCATCAGCAACCACGTTAGCTTTACCTAGAAGGTAGTGAAGACTCATATCATAGTCCTTCAGCAACTCAAGACACCTCTTTTGTCTTAGATTAAGCTCCTTCTAGGTGAACATGTATTGTAGGCTCTTATGATTAGAAAATCTATCAACATGCACCCCATATAAATAGTGATGCTAAATTTTTAATGCGACCACCATAACTGACAACTCCTAGTCATGAGTCAGATAACTCTTCTATTGAATCTTCAACTATATAGAGGCATAGGAAACTACCTTACCATGATGCATCAACACACAACCCAAATTAACTCAGGACAAATCATAATAAACCACAAATCCCTTTGCACCCTCAAGTAAAGTCAAGACTGGAGATGAAGTCAACCTATCTATTAGCCTCTCAAAACTACCTTCGCAAGAATTAGAACACAAGAACTTCACTTTCTTCTGAGTTAATTTTGTCAGTGGAGCAACAATAAAAGAAAACTATCCATGAACCCCCTATAATAACTGGAAAAAACCAAAGAAGCTAAATATTAATTGGTGTCATGGGTCTAGGACACTTATCAACCCTAATAATTTTTTAAGGATACACTATAATCCCCTCCTTAAACATGACATAACCCAAAAAAGTTACGAAATTCAACCAGAATTCACACTTGGAGAACTTAGCATACAACTACTGATCTTTAAGGTTGAAAACATAAGATGAAGGTGATTAGCATGATTCTTCTCATTCATAGATTACACTAAGATGTCATCAATGAAGACAATAACAAACAAATCTAGAAACATATGGAAGACCATATTTATCAAATCCATGGATGCCGCAGGGGCATTGGTTAAACCAAACAACATCACTAGGAACTCAAAATGCCTATATAGGTTACAGAAAGCTATCTTAGTTATATCTATTTCATTTATCTTTCATTTATGATATCGGGATTAGAGATCAATCTTAGAGAAGAATTTGGCACCTTAAAGCTTATCAAAGAGATCATCAATCCTCAAAAGTGGATATGTATTCTTCACTATCACCTTATTTAATTATCGGTAATCAATACACATCTGAAGGGAAACATTCTTATTTCACACAAATAATACCGGTGCACCTAATGGGGAAACCCTTCTTGAAGAAGTCTTTCAATTTCTCTTTAACTCCTTTAACTCAGTCGGAGCCATTCTATGTGGGGGAATAGAAATAGCATGAGTGTCTAGAACAAGATCAATACCAAAATCAATCTCCTTATTAGGACGGACACTGGGAAGGTCATCAAAAAATACCTCAAGAAACTCATTCACCACTAGGACAAAATGCAGAGAAGAAACCTTTGAGTTAGAATCTTTAACTCGAACTGGATGATAGAGACACCCCATTGATTTTAATTTTCATACTCTAAGATACAATATAAAGTTTTCTTTAGAAGCTAGGAAACCACCCTCCCACTCTATAATTGGCTTATTAGGGAATTTAAACATAACCTTATAAGTCCAAAAGTCTAGGGAAGCATAGCACGAGTGCATCCAGTCAATTCCCAAAATAATATAAAAATCAACTATGTCTAACTCTATCAAGTCCAACCAAGTTTCTCTATTACCTTTATCTATGATACACCCCTAATAGACTCTTATGATAACCACAGAGTTACTTATTAAGGTAGAAATAGAAAAAAGGTCTGACAGATACTCAGGTCCAAAACAAAAATTTATAGCCATAAATAGGGTCATATAAGAGAGAGAGGACCTCAGATCAAGCAAATAGTATAGATCACAGGAAAACAGTTTCAACATACCAGTAATAAGATCTGGAGATGACTCAGACTCTTGACGAGTAGTGACAGTATAATGGTAGTTCCAGCCAGTGCTAGATCTAAAAGTGGCACCATTCGGTGTAAGAGATGATGAAGAGACAACATAAACATTATTTACCCTAGAAGAAACTATAAAGGGATAGTCTCATTGCATATTAACAATTTGACTATACATAAAACATCAGTTCCTCCCTTTCTAACACTGACCATGATGATGCTGACAGTAAAATCACAAAAAGGGTAGGATGTTCTGGACTGGGTCCCTCTAGCATGAGAATAGGCACTCTTTACCCTAGAAGCATCACCATCATGAAAATGACTATCTCTCGACGACTTTAGCTAGGGAGAACTATGCATCGAATAGGAGTTAGGACTCACCCAACTCTTTCTTTTAGTCCACTTCCCACTCTACTTTTGGACCTCACTCTATTCTTAAAATTGACACCTTTTACTATACCTTTCACTAATCTAAGCTTACTTCTTGTTCTCCGCATCCATTTGTTGCATATACATAACTAATATAGAGATGTGTATGTCCTTGATCAACAAGGTAGCTTTAATCTTAAGGATCAACTCACGAGACAACTGATGGAATTTTAAGGTATACTCCTTGACTGTCATCCTTCCTTTCTTCAAGTTAACATGTTATTCTGGGTTAGTTCTCCTTAACTTTTGAGGAAAAAAGTGGTCCAAAAATGTACTAGAGAAATCATCCAACATGGCAGAACTAGAATCCCTACCTCTTAACTGTTTTCACTCTTTGTACCACTGGAATGACACATCCTTTAATTAGTAGGCAACAAACTAAACACCCTTAACTTTTGAAGTACACATAACTTGAAAGATCCTCTTTATTTAATTATTAAAGATTTGAGGATCCTCTTCAACCTTTGTACCAGTAAATAATGAAGGATATAACTTTATGAATTGTCCAAATCTAGTGGCCTCAAATAAACCCATAGCAGCACTAGTAGTACTAGACTATTATCACTGAGAATTTACCAATTGAGTCAATAGGGTAGTAGAGCAACAAAATACAAAATTAGTAACCTTCTTGAGAGGTGACTAAGTATGATTATCACCTTTAGGAGTAGGACTAGTGGTGACAGGTTGAACCCCATGAGGATAGTCAAATGTAATGACCCATGATAGGGTATTGGCCCTAGAAGTTGGATAAAATCCATCCATATTGTCCTCAGATGGGATAAAAGAGTTGGCATAAAAATTAGATCTTCTTGGAGACATGATCTGAAAGATAAGCAAATGGAAATCAGAAGAATCTAAGACCTTAGACTCTATAGATCAAAAAATAAGACAACAAGAAATGGAAATATTCCTAAATGTCTCATAGCCTTTCTCTTAGAAGTGTGGCATACTGCATATCCATAAATGAGATTCTACTTGACACAACTTTGTGGACACCCAATCTAGCATAAATCTAGGCTCTGATGCTAACATTGTCATGACCCAAACCTAGCCTGGCTATGATAGTTATCTCAAGACCATGTGGACTAGAGATCAACCCATTCACCTAGCATAACAAACATATCAACCACATGTATTGGATGAATTCCTAACATATAACAAGATATACAATATAATACAAAAATTACTTAAAAATGTCTAAATTATTCATCATCTCCACACACTAAACCATCATACCTAAGTCCATAGTAATCCATAAAGCCTCTATAATCCAAACCCAATAAAATATCAAGAGATGCCCCCAATAATAGCTAAATTCCAAGTCTAACAAAGTCTTTCACATAGAGTAAAAAGACCATAAAATGAATTTCTTTTGAACTATGAAATATCACTCTTTCAATGTTAACTTGTGAGCCACTTAAACACCTGATCACTTTACAAGAAAAGAAGAACAAGATTTGGTCCCTATAGAGCATGGGGATATAGCATCCAGAGATGGTTAGTGGTTGGAGCACTTGCTTGTAATTTAGGGATAGAGGAATAAAATAAGGCCATTAATAAAACCAAGTCAAATCTTCATATGCAATCACATGTATACATATACACATATATATATATATTATGCCATGATAGTGAACAAGTCTTACACAGACTTTAAAAATATTACTGGGGTTATGTAGCATAACCACCATAAAACAAGGCACCCACGGGCTATATAGGTCCAGCTCTCCTATAGCTAGAAGGGCCCCAGTACGCATAGCCACATAAACTAGAGAATATCCATATCCGTATATGCCATTATATAGGACTCAAACCTCTCGGTATAATCAAGGTGATGTAGAACCAATGTATACAATATGGGGGACTTAAACCACTCATTCATATATTTATTGGGGCACTCAAACCTCCCAGTCATATAAACACCCGCATTGGCTAATGTGATTTCTAGTATGAGTTCTTCGAAATAAACTTTCATGGACTGGATACATATCCTTCTTTAAATCCCAGTTAAAACATTATTTGCACATACACAGAACCATTAGTCTGATTACTTACCAAAGTCATCCTATTGGTATTGTAATACCAACATCACTTGCAAGTGTAAATCATACCATTACCATTATCATTCAATATTTGGGACTCAAACCCATAGTCTATAAAAAGACCACAATTAAATTCAACATTTAGGGACTCAAACCTATTTATCCAATTAAACCACAAATGTTATAATTCAAAACTATTTATAACCCACAAGGTGTTCATGAAACCATCTACCAATTATTTACATTCTGAGGACAATGCCTTAGTTCTGATCACAATATAATTCAATTTATGTTCATCTAGACATTTACAAAATTATTCACCCTTCATTAACATTTTTATGCCAAGCATTAGTTCAAAAGCATAATTTATTGTGTGACTAGATTCTTCTCATCTATATTTTTACAAATAGGTTGAGGGCATACCATTATCAAACCATTGTTCAAGTAATAAACCATCAAGTTAGGGTTAACCATGACCCCTTAGTTTAAATCTCTATTTCAAAGCAGTGACATATGCAAAACCATCATTAGATCATGCATAAACACAAGTTAAAACATGACTGTACAGTACTCAATAATATGCATTCATACCCTCAACTATAGATTTTAAAACAACTATCTATGATTCAAGAACAATGTTTAAAACATATGATTTTTATGAACTAACAATGAAGAAAGAGTCATATTCCTGAGTTACGATGATTCATAGAGAGATTTATGTCCTCAACCCTCTAGATAATCGCCTTGATAAAACCCTTGCTTAATCTCCTTGAGAGGTTTATAGAGAGTTTATGAGAGGGTTTTGATCTTTCAAAGTGAGGAATGAGGGACCAAATCGTGTAATATGACTTGTGGCCTTAATGTCTTAGGGTGGAAAATGTCTAAAATACCCTTAACTTAAATATTGTAATAGACTCGCAAGAGGGTACAGTTTGGTCACTACACTCATACCCAAATCATATGAGTGGTATCCTCCACTTGAAACCTAATCTTAAGAAAAATCAAATGTCTATTCAAATTAGGCCTAAAAGTGACCCGGTTCAGCAAAAGCAAAGCAGACAACAAAGGAAAAATAAAGGTAGAAGAGAAAGTTAAAAAGGAAAAAAGATCTTTATTTGTTTAGTCATAATAAGTTTTTTTTTATTAGTTTGAGATGATTGTTTCTTCTAGTTTGAGATATTGTTTTATCTGATATTTTCTTTTTTTTTTTTGACATCTAGTTCTCCTAGTTTTTAAGAATTTTAACTTGTTTGGAATTTACTATCTTATAAATAAAACCATTATGTACTTTGTTTAGAAAACTTGAATAACACTCAACATGATAATGAAGAATAACCTTACAAATTTATCTCTCGAATGCTCTTCTAATGCCCTATATTATCAAACTGACGTTGTTTTCTGCAGCTCAACTATACTCCTACGATTCTTTTTGTCATCCTTTACTTTGGTCCTCCTAAATGCCATCTTTTCCCTGTTGTCATGTTTCATACTAGGCAGCATGTCTCATAATAGGTGAGCTGATTATGATATGGTTGTTAGACTTTACATGAAAGAATAAATTCGAGGTGTTTTTTTGTTTTGAGATGACTTTGTGGAATAGCTAGAAAGTTTAGATGTTGCAACACTTCAGTTCTAATAATTTCTATAGCTTGAATTTTATGTGTAAGCTTGATATTAGCTTAAACATAGGAAGAGGGATGGACTGAGATGATAATATGGTTGTTCATCTTACGGTTAGATAAAATTCTCCACCGTAGGAGGTTAATTGAACCTTGTACAATTTTGGAAGACCTAGAGACAGCAAAAAGCTAGTGATTAGAGAAATATGGTTTATTATAAAAAATTTTGTTTTAGGGAAGCAAACAAGGGTAGGTATTTGGAGAATGACACTTTTTGAGATTGTAATTGGATGGATTATTTTAATATAGGAGAAACTCAACTTTACACCATCAAAAGCTCTTCATATTTCTCTCTCCACACCACCTATATTTACACCAGCAAAATCAGGTTCCAAGCCCTTCATCTCCTCCTTCTCCTCCTATTCTTTTAGTTGAACATAAATTTTTTCACCATTTTGGGCACTGTACAAAGAGTGCCACCTAAGAAAGTCGCACTATAGTCTCACGTAAAGTAAAATATAATCCACGTCCTCACTTTCCTCCTCACGCATGTAACATCAACTTAACTTTCCCCTTTCTATGGTTTTTCCCCATTAAGATCACCCCTCTAATGGCTAACTAAATGAAGAAACACACTTTCCTTGGCTCCCTTGGAACCCATATTACATTACATGGGAATTCAACCTCCTTCCTAACTAATAGTTCCTCATAAAATGTCTTCATGTTGAACACTCAATTTTTTCCCAAGCTCCACTACCAAATGTCAGCATTATCCACTATATTGAATTGCCTATGCAACTAACTTTCTAATCTTGAAAATTTCTTCAAAATATCAAGTCCCAAAAACTTTCAACATTTCCCCCTAATTTTTGCTGAATTTTACCATCTCTTTGAGAAGATATTCTGTACAAGTTTTGAAATTCATTTTCAATAGCATATTCCCACACCAACTATGTTCCCAGAAAATAAATACTCCTCCATCTTCGACTTTGAGTGCGGTACTTTTCACCAGTACACCCATCCCCTCATAGTATTCCTCTAAAAATCACACCTAAAAGGCAGAATGGTATGTCTAGTTTCCCAACTCCCCCCATGATCCCGTATTTATCATCTATCACTCCCTTCCACAAAGTGTATACAGCCCCAAACCTCCATAACCATTTTCTTAATAAAGACATTAGATAATTCTAAATTTTTAATTTCAAGGCCATCCCATTTCTTAGGAAATTTGATAGCTCCTACCGCACCAAGTGAAACCTTTTTGCCCTATCCGCATATTCCAAAGAAAATCTCTTAAACTTCTCCAACTTCAGTGACTATAGTTAGAGCCTAAAATAAAGACATATAGTTAGTGTCGATGGTTTATAATGTGATCTTGATAAATTGTTACTGATTTCGGATAGATTGTTCATAGTATTACTTTGTGGGTGCCTTGTTTATTTTTATTTAGTGATGGGTTACCCTATTTTGTTATTTATTTTTGTTCTCTGGTTGGTATATAGTTATTTTTCTTGAGCTGAGGGTTTATTAAAAACAACCTCTCTACTTCATTTGAGGCAGCGGTGTATATATATAAAGATGTGTGTATGTCAAAATTAATTAAATTGCTATTTTTCTTATGAAATTTATCAAAGAGAGTAAGGTGAAGATTAGTAATTTTTATAAAATATTAAAAATCATGGTAAATTAACTATCTCAATTGTGCAAGTTTAAAAGCTCATTAATCTTAGTCTTTTCTTGACCCTCTGAATAGCTGGATTCTGCACCACATGATCCTTGTTCGAATCACCTAAAGTTACTCCTAGGTAAGTAGTCAATAGAGTCCCAACCCTGCAATTCAATACTCGAGCAAGCGATCTAATGCCATTCACCTCCCCAACAGGAAAAATCTCACACTTTCTCAAATTAATTTTAAGACCTGACACTGCATGAAACCAAGTTAGAATTTTTCCTAAAATATCTATTTAGGTCTCAACTGCAACATGAAAAACCAAGGTATCATTCACGAACATCAAGTGAAACACCGATACTGTCCCCACACCCCCAATTGAAGCACCAGAACCCTTTAAGTAATGCCCCAAAACACCATTACCATCGTACTTAAAGCATCTATAACTAGAATAAACAACACCGGTGATAGAGGATCCACTTCTAAAACCCTCGAGTTCCTGGAAAAAATAGCAAGGGTTACCATTCACCAATACATAAAATCCCACTGAAGAGATGCAATAGACGATCTATTTACTCCACTTCTCCCCAAATCAAATTTGAAGAATAATGGGATCTAGATATTTCTAGTTTGCACGATTGGTTACAAAAATTGGATATGTTGGCATGAACTGAATTTAGTCCATATTTCTGCTGTTTGACTAGTTACGAAAGAAAGTAAGAAGTACTTTAACAGTTGACTAGATGGACATTGTCACATTGTTTTTAATTTTTATGTTGCTAGTGTTTACGATTTAGACTTGGTACATCATAGCATGTTTTTATCTCCCGTCTTTGTGGTTGGTGTTCATCTCTTTCTTTTTCCTCTTTTAGAGGTATGTGTCATTTTCTGGATGATAGAAATGTGGACATATTATTACTAATAATAGAAATTAGATCAAGTTACAGTATTATTGGGCTATGAAATGATATATGGACTAGTGTCGGGGCTGGGTCACTACTCATTTAGAGAAATTTGAAAAAGTTGTCGGCAGAAACTACACATGCTATATATTATAGATCTTCTTCTATTTCCCCTAGTGGTCACACTTTATCATTATAAAAACCAGTTATTTGTTCCATCTTGCTTCATAATATTTTCTCAGGAACCTAAATTAGGTGAAGCTTTAATCAATCCTGTGGTCATTATTCCCCAAACTGTGTTTCTGCTATGAATAACAATTTAAAGTGGGTTTTCTTGCGTATTGTATGATTTATGTGTTTTATCCTTTTGTGAAAATACAAGTGCTGCATAAGTACAATTAATTACAATCCTCCAGATACTTCTCCCAGTCCTCCAACAAAAAGTAAAAGAAAATAAAAAGAAAGGGAGTTGTCATAAAGAAAATAGGGAAAGGAACATATTTTAGAATTCCAAATGAAAGAAGAGAAATTCCCCAACAGAAAGTAAAAGCACAGAAAAAGAAAGGGAGTTGTCATAAAATAAATAAGG
The DNA here is from genome assembly GCF_002878395.1 of Capsicum annuum. Taxonomy (NCBI): domain Eukaryota; kingdom Viridiplantae; phylum Streptophyta; class Magnoliopsida; order Solanales; family Solanaceae; genus Capsicum; species Capsicum annuum. Next base: position 56,363,362 of record NC_061117.1, read on the forward strand.
AAAGGAATATATTATAGAATTCCAAATGAAAGAAGAGAAAAATGATAGGAGGATGTGTTCTTTGGAGATCAGAATGGTTGTGTGATTTGGAATCACTTGCATAGTGCTGTTAGTATACTTCAGAATCAGCTGTTAGAATCGTGATTCAAATGTGTTTGTGGAATTTTTGATCGCATTTATAGTGATTCTTCTTAAATTTTTATGTAGTTATTTCTACTGTTGTCAGTACTTTATGGTTAGGGATGACAATGGGGCGGTGCGGGTTTTAGGCTATGTGGGGTGGTGCGGATTTTAGATTATATAGGTGCGGTGCAGGTGTGGGGAGTGTTTAAGTAAGTTTTTTTAACTGGTGCAGTTTTTTTATTAGGCATTTGTCCCTAGATTTAAAATTCACTTTTTTTACAAAAAAATTTATAGTGTCAAAAATGTTTGGTTATATTTTTGGCAAAGAATGTTTTGGAGTAGTGTCCATATTTGAACATACTTAAATACAATTTTGAAAGTGAGAAGTGAGTAGAAACACAAATTATAAATTGTTTTTCAATTTTGAGATACAATTCCAAGTGAAATTATTATTGTTAAATATTAACTCTCTAATAAAATGAAAATCATTCTGGAAAAAGAGTAATTGTAGTTCAAGACTTTCACCTGAGTCATCTATGTTAGAACATGAAAAACGGAAGCAATTAGTAAGGATTAATTTAACTTACATAATATCTAGATAATAAAAAAATTGAAATATAGAAAGCTACTTATTTAATTAAGCTTTCACAAAATTCATTTAATGCCTTATTCGCATTACCTGTCAGGTCTACAATAAAAGGGTTGCCCGATGCACTAAAGCTACCGCTATGCACGGTGTCCGTGGAAGGGCTCTACCACAAGGGTGTATCATACGCAACCTTACCTTGCATTTCTGCCAGAAGCTATTTTCAAGGCTTGAACTCGTGACCTCCTAGTCACATGGCAGCAACTTTACCAGTTACTCCAAGGCTCCCCTTCTGTTAGGTCTATAATCTTTTACCAAAATCGCATTAGCCTTTTTAAATCAACACTTGAGTGACTAGTGATTATTTTTTAGAAAAACAGGATGAACTTAATAAAAAATCAGCCCTTATTTATTTTCAATTTCTATTAAATGAGGGAAGAAAAAGAGGCAAAACATTTCTTATTACAGGTTTAATGCCAAAAACATTTTTGGCCCTTGTTACAGGTTTAATGCCAAAAATGTTTTTCTCCTTAATGTAACCATAATGCCAAAAAATGATTTTTAATTCACTCTTTTATTTCTTACCAGTTTATGTATACGCGCCTCGCGCATGTACTTCACTTTAATAAATTCAAACATAATACTAAATAAGATATTTGTTTTAATAATAAAGAAGAATACAATAATTAAATTTAACATGTTTTGAACTAGTAAAGATGGATGAATTTATTTAATTTAATCTGATATCTATAATTTATCTACCGTCTATAAACTACAACAAAACAATACAAATATAGAGATATCAAAACAATATAATTAAATCTAACCTTTGCAAAAAAAAAAATTCTTAAAGTCGATCGATCATCTACCACCTGTCAACTACAACAAAATAATACGACAATAGAGATATCAAAACAATACAACTAAACCTATTTTTTACGCAAAAAAGAAAAAATCTCAAAGTAGAGATATCAAAATAATACAATTAAACTTAACCTTTACCTAAAAAAAATTTTCAAAGTTGTCCGACATTTATCTATCAGCTGTAAACTAACAACAAAATAATAAGATAATAAAGGTATCTAAACAATACAATTTAACCTAAGCTTTACACAAAAAAACATAACTTATTATTTGATTAGAAACCACTAAGTTACTCAATAACGAAAGCTAGTTATTCATGACCAATAAACCCAATGTAATATAAAATAAAATTTAAAACCTAGAAACAACAAAGTCACAGTGTATATTAAATAATGAGTTACATAAATACAAATATGAAAAGATGTTTCGTTATTCTTGATCAAAAACCAACGTATTAGGAAAAAAAATTTAAAATCTGAAAATTAAACCAACATATTATATCAGAGGTCCAGTAAAAAAACTATTAACATGAATAATTGGATGATTTGTTACTTTGGTTAGTAAAGTTAAAATGTAATATAAATAGAAACTTGAAATTCAAAAATTATAAAATAACTCAATAACAAAGCTACAATCACAAAATTTTATTATGCAAATAAGGTATTCGTATAAATCTAAAAAAGGACTTCTAAAATTGGAAAAAAAAATAAGGACTCCTAAATTAAAATATCATAATAAAAAATAACAGTCCTAACCTAAAAAAAGACATTTTGTTTCTTGGAAAAATCCAATACCCCTTTTCACGGACTACATTGAGTTTTTGAAAGAAAAATTTTCTTCTTCTTTTAGGAGACTTAACCTATTTTTATGTAAAATAGTTTCATCATTTTTTTTAAAGTATTTAAAATTTTACTTGATATAAAAAAATTTTTATATAATAATTTCTTTGAATTTGAATTTTTTTTAACAAAATATTGATAAATTTAGGAATTCGACTGAAAGCAGAAAATCTTCTCCATTTATTTTTTATATATAGTAATTATAGTCAATATTCAATATTATAAATTGAAGAAAAAATGTGAGAAGACAATTTTGTCTATTACACAGTCTTTTAATGAAGGGAAAAAAGTTCAAATCACTTTTCTAAAGATCTTCACACTTTTAATATATTATAAATTAACAGAAGATCAGTAATTTTTTTAAAAATACTTCTTCTATAAAGTTTCTTTCCTTGTTTAAAAATGATTAGTTAATTAGGCATAGTAGGGACCACAAATTTATTGTTTAAGGCTTCCAATTATGCTATTAATTTAGTATTGAATCAATTATCATATCATAATAAATTATAAATTATTCCACTAAAAATCTATAATTGCACTCCTCAATTTAATTTTGAAATCTATCATTACATCTTACTTAACTCTCCATGTTATAATTACCGACACCAATCAATTGAATCAAATTTTTGAAAAATTTAATTAATTGATTAATTTAATCTTTTATTTATAATACCTGACTTATTTTAAATTATGGATATAAAATCCACCTACAGGGCTTTCACGTGAAAAACTTATAAGCAACCATAAAAGGGTGTCTTATATCTAAGTATGAACATGGTTCTATCAACTGATTATTATTTCACTAAGTTATTTATCATCATCCAATCTATTAGGAATATATTGACCCATAAATCATAATAATTATATCGAGATTAAGAGTATAAGTACATGTAATGGACTAGAAAAGTTACTTATTAGTATTCAAAACATAAATAAACATCTCTAATTGGTCCGTTCAATACATACTAAATGTACTAGCACAAGAAGTTGAAATATTACCACTCCCATAATTAAGATCAAATTAAATTTAATTTTGTGCTACAATCATCAAGATGTTTGTCCTACCTCATCTTTGATTGTGAACATTAATTTATTACTTATAAGAACCAGCAATTTTAATCTTCTGTGCATGAGTTAAAATAATCCATACAAAAATTGTCTATAATGTAAGTAAAAGACACACATGTTAACACAATGATCTAATCAAATAAAGATTTTATTAAATAAAATAAAATATAATAAATTATCTTTACATGGGATAAAAATATAATACTATAACATAAATCACATGGTTAATAGTATATCCTAACAATATCCCACTTATACTCATAACCATGTATTCACAATTTTAACACTCATTTCTTCAACATGCTTATCAAAAACCTACTAGTTTAATCCCTTTGTAAATTGGTTCGCCAAATTATTCTTTGACTCAATCTTTAAAACTCTTACATCACCCCTTTGAGTTATATCCTAAATCAAGTGATATTTCCTCTCAATATGTTTAATTCTTTCATGGCTTCATGGTTCTTCCGAGTTTGCAACTGTACCACTATTGTCACAATAGAGTGGTAGTTATGTTTGAATCGAAGGACGACTCCAAGTTCTTTGAGAATGTTATCGAGCCAAACAAACTCCTTATCCACCTCAGAGGAAGATACATATTCGGCTTCTGTGGTGGAATTAGAAACACATGATTGCTTGATACTCCTCCAAACTATGGCTTCACCTCCTAAAGTAAACACATATCCTAAGGTATGCTTTTTAGAATCTTTATCTGACGAAAAATCTGAATCTGTATATCCAATAGTTTTTTAGGTACTTAGTTATATGCTTAACGGTAGTCCAATGTTCTTTCCTAGGATTAGATGGGAATCTGCTAACCATGTCAACAACAAAACAAATATCTTGTAATGACCTGAATTTTGGTGAGTTGTGTAGAATATTTATTTATGTGTGATTTATGTATTTTACCCCTCCCCACGGTTGCATTATCGTATAGCTGGGTTTTTGACACAGTTCACAATGTATTTTGGTGTGGTTTATATGAGATTATGGTTTTTGAAAGTCTTAAAGGCTTACTAGTTGACTTCGATCAACATCTTTTGATCTGTGTGTCAGATGAAAAAATAGACTCTGCTAGCAGATCCAAAATATTGATTTTAGAGTGGTAACATGGCTGGTGTGATTTTACGGCTTTTATATCTCTTTTTGATCCTCTGTTTAAAAAGTTGTAAAATGATCTCGAGGATCAATTCTATGAAAACAATATTTTAAAAAAATTTTGATATCTCCATTGAGTTCGGAGCATCAAATTTTATAGGGTAGCATAGTTTGTTTGCATTCTTAGGATTTTAGGATGAATCCAAAGGATCCGCTGAGACATGAAATTTTCTAAGTCTTCATAGCTTGATGCATCACTCAGCTGGTGTAGCTGCTAAGGTGCCACTTTGGTCGCTCTAGTGATAGGCTATAAAGCACGACTTGGCCGCTTTAGCGGCCAACTACCAGCTGGGTAAGGGTACTTTAACAGACTTCATCCACTTTAGCGGAGGGCGCTAAACTGATCGTTGCTTACTTTAGCATACTGGCATGCTATGGGGGTACCACTAAAGTGATAACTGACCATTTTAGCGACACCTGGCACCTAGGTATAAATAATTATTTTCTTGGTTTTTGTTTACTATTTTGTGACTTGGAGCTTGGTGTAAGGACCCTCCAGGTTATTTCCTCGATTTCTATGTATTTTTGGTGTTTTGAGCCTTTCCACAACAACTACAGGTCATTCATAACTTGCCAAAACTGTCGATTTGGTCTTTGAACAGTTTTTTTGTATTTTAGGCTTATTTATCTATTTTGGAGCTTTCGCTGTTCAGGATTTGGTCTTGGACCAAAACTCCTAGTACATGACCTTAGATGAGAATTTTGACAGTACCATCAGCTCCAAAATTTTGATATTAGGCCTGGTGGACTCTTGGTTTAGGTCCTGAGACACCCAAACTTATTTTGTGGTATTGGTCGAAAGATAAAGAAAGTGGAAGTTGTGTGCGACCCATTTTTTGTCAAAAAGACTTCGGATGGAAATTTAGAATGTGCCATTGACTCTAGAATGTCAAATTTAATAAGATAGCATAGTCCGTTTGCTTATACAAGATTCAAAATGAATCCCGAAGGATTGGCTGAGACTTCTAAGTCTCAGCTATGCTGGTGCATTCACTAATAGCGAGTCATGGGTCGCAATTGCGATACCCTTGGCAGGAAACTATATGCCGCAATCTCGGTGTATTATATGTCAAAAATAATTCTCGGTAACCACCATATGTTGTGATTGTGATAGCCGAGTAGCGATAACGACTCCCAAGAACCTGAAAAGGGTATAAATATCTCCCTTTAGCCTGTCTTTAACCCTTCTTCATCTATTTCTAAGAGATTTAAACCCTAAATATTGAGAAATCTTGGGATTGAAGCTTATGGGTGATCTAAGGAGTTTGGATAACGATTGCTTTCGTGATTTACTTGATGAATTCGTGGTAAGATTCCTTCGATTTCATGGTAAATTCTTAGAAATTAGGACTTTAATACCTAGACTTGAGGGTTGATTTGAGACCAGAATTATGCCCAACTTTTAAGCACAACTTCCTTGTACTTCGAGGGACCTCATGACGGGTTCAATTTTGAATTTCGTTTGACCCAAAATTCAACCAAACCTTAATATAGCATTATGGAACTCGTTTGACTCCTAATGATGCGTAGATTATGATTTTTATAGTGTGATGACATTTCAAGATTGAGGAGTGAAGATGGACAATTTAGGCATGATTCAAGGATTTACGGTTCAGCATCGAGGTAGGCTTCTGTCTATTCTTCTCTTGAGATGGTGTTTGTATATATTGTGTGTTAAATAGGGGTTTTAGGATGTGATTGTTGGTAGTACCCCGTGACTTAGCCCAAACTGTGAGTTTAGGGGCTAAAAGGGTATTTGACCCTTAAAATAAAATACTTATTATACTTCTACAATCCTATTACTGTCCTTATAGTTGAAGCTAGTTCGTAGTAGGTTTATGATATGGACTAGATTTCGAGAATTATTCCGTACTTATAAAGGAAATGGTAGTGGTTTATAAATGTATGTTTGCTTATAAATAAATTGTTTGAATACTGGTGATGGTATGCATAGATTTAGTACATTTATTATCACTTAGACAGTAAATGGTAAGATCCTTACTAAAATAGGGTTTTATTACTTTTCCTAAAAAGGGATTTATTCCAAATTTTGAATTTTAAAGCTTATTTTTGTCTAATAGGAATCATATCATCTTAATGAATAATTTGTGAGTATTCAAGACCAAAAATGATGATTTATAGATTTGATTGAGATAGATTTTGTCTTATTATTTTGCTACTACTATTTACTTCGATCATTAGAGATTTCGAACCTTTTAACATTACGATGATTTAGTTCTGGAGTTTACCCCGGGAAATAGATTTATGGATTTATATTCTTTTAGCCACGGTTTTAGTAGTGCAACTATATACCTGCATATATATATATACACACACAGATATGTAAATATGGTACTAAATGAATAGGTGATTGATGAGCATGGACCATAAGCCTAGAATGTCCATTTCCTTAAATATCTCAAAAAGTCACGTCATCAGACTTAGTCAAATTAGAGATGACCAATTTTGATATCATTCTAGGCAAGGATTGGCTTCATTCCTGATATACCTCAGTCGACGGCAGAAATAGAATTTTCTAGTTTCAGTTTTGAAATGAACCCATCCTAGAGTGGAGGGGTAGTACTTCATCACCTAGGGGTCAGCTTATTTCTTACCTTCGGGATAGAAAAATGATATCAAAGGGGTGTGTTTTCCATCTTGTTCAAGTCCAAGACTCTAGTTCAGAAACCCCTACTCTTGAATCAGTATTAGTAGCATGTGAAGTTCCAGATATATTTCCTAAAGATTTTCCAAGTGTTCTTCCCGAAAGGGAAATTGATTTCAGAGTTGATCTCCTTCCAGCTACTCAGCCTATATCTATTCCTCCATACAAAATGGCACCTACAAAACTCAGAGAATTAAAGAAATTGTTCAAGGATCTTTTAGATTAGGGATTCATCAGACCCAGTGTGTCCTAGTGATGTGCACCAATTTTATTCATGCGTAAGAAAGATGGTTCCCTCAAAAGGTGTATAGATTACTATCAGTTAAACAAAGTTATGGTCAAAAAAAAGTATCCACTTCCCAGAATTGATGACTTGTTTGACTAACTTCAGGGTTCCAGCTATTTCTCTAAGATAGACCTTAGATCAGGCTATCTTTAGCTCATAGTAAGGTAATGTGACATCCCAAAAATAGCTTTTAGAACTCAGTATGGTCACTTCGAATTTTTAGTCATTTTCTTTGGTCTTACCAAAGCCCTAATAGCCTTCATGGACTTGATGAACCGTGTGTTCAAGCAGTACTTGGACATATTAGTCATAGTCTTCATAGATGACATTCTTGTTTACTCCCGCACATAACACGATCATGCAAACCATTTCAGAATAGTACTGAAGACTCTCAGAAACCTTCAACTATTCGCCAAATTCAGTAAGTGCCAATATTGTCTAAGGTCATTAGCATTCCTTGGCCATATCATTTCCGGTGATGACATTAGAGTTGATCCCCAAAAAACTAAGATAGTGAAAACTGGACCTAACCCATCTCTCTATTAGATATTAGGAGTTTCTTAGGTTTCGCTGGCAATTATCGATGTTTTGCTGAGGGATTTTTGTCTATTACATCTCCTATATCCAGATTGACTCAGAATAAAGTCAAGTTCCAGTGGCTAGAATCTTTTGAGAATAGTTTTCAGGAGTTGAACACTCGACTTACCAGCACTATAATATTGACCCAACCAGATGGTTTCGACGGCTTTGTTGTGTACGACTTTGTTGTGTATTATGATGCTTCAAGAGTCGGATTGGGTTGTGTTTTAATACAGAGAGGTAAGGTCATAGCCTACACCTCTATACAACTTAAGCCCTATGAGAAGAACTATCTTACTCACGATCTTGAGTTAGCAACAATAGTGTTTCCCTTAAAGATTTAAAGGCACTATTTGTATAGTGTGCACGATGATGTGTTCACTGATCATAAGAGCCTATAGTATGTGTTCTCTCAGTAATACCTAAACCTCCATTAGAGAAGGTGGTTGGACTTGTTGAAATACTACAACATGTGTGTTTTGTATCATCCGAGAAAGGCCAACGTATTGGCTGACACCCTCAATAGAATGTCTATGAGTAATATTGCTCATGTGGAGGATAGTAAGAAAATGTTAGCTCAGGAAGATTATTAGTTAGCCCAGCTAAGTCTTCGCTTAGTCGATTCAGCATAAGAAAGTTTATGGGTGCAGAGTAGTTCAGAATCATCCCTAGTTTCCGAAGTGAAGGAAAAGCAGGATGGGGATCCCTCTCTAGTAAAGTTAGAAGAATTAGTCAGAGATCAGAAAGTTAAAGTTTTCTCCTAAGGGGGAGATGGTGTGCTGCATTGCCAGGGTCGGCTATGTGTTCCAGGCATATATGACTTGAGGTAGGGAATTCTTTAAGAAGCGTACGGTGCTCGCTACTCGATTTATCTAGGGACCACTAAGATGTACCATTATTTATGGGAGATATATTGGTGGAGCGGGATGAAGAGAGATATTTTAGAGTTTGTGGCTAAGTGCTTGATGTGTTAGCAGGTTAAGATTGAGCATCAACAGCCTAGTGGGTCTATACAGGAGTTAAGGGAAGAAGTGAAGATGGACTTTGTGATGGGATTGCCTTGTACTCATCGTCAGCATGATTCAGTTTGGATCATTGTAGATTGGATGACCAAATCCACTCATTTCTTTAAGTCCCTGCCTCATATTCAGCCGAGGATAATGCCAAACTCTATATCAGGAAGTTGGTCAGATTGTATGGGATTTCGTTGTCATCATCTCAGACAGAGGTACCCAGTTTACCTCTCATTTCTGGATGGCATTCCAAAAGGGTATTAGTACCCGAGTTCATCTCACTATAGCCTTCAATCCTCAGATAAATAGTAAAGCAGAAAGGACCATTCAAATCTTAGAAGATATGCTGCGAGCATGCATAATAGATTTCAAAGGTAGTTGGGATGACCATTTGCCTTTGATTGAGTTCGTATATAATAACAACTATCATTCCAGTATTTAGATGACTCCATTTGAGACACTTTATGATAAGACATATAGATATCCCATTGGTTGCTTTGAAGTGGGTGAGGCTGTAGTGGTAGGTCCTGACTTGGTATTTGATACCTTAGAGAATGCCCAGTTAATCAGGGAAAGACCTAAGACCGCTTAGAGCAGGTAGAAATCATACGCAGATATGTACAGAAAGGATCTCGTGTTCAATATTGGTGACTATGTGTACTTAAAAATCTTTCCTATGAAAGGGGTGAAGAGATTTAGCTATCACATCCATGCCAACGACCGGGTGCATTGGTCTGCGTGTCTATGGTATAGTCTTTCAGTCATTAAAAGACCACATCCTTGGGGGTATTTGGGTCTTTTTCCCTCATCCTTCAGCCCCCAAAACACAAAATTTATCACGTTAGAGAGCAATTAAACTCATTTTTTCTCAAAATTGCTCAAGAACAAAACCCTAGAAGATTCAATTTCAAATCAAGAACTCAAGATTTCCACTATTAATTTTCAGAAATTCCTTAACTAAGGTATGTGAAGTGTTCATCCAAGGGTCCCTTCCACCCTAGGAGTCCACGAAACTATTTTTAGACTTCAAGTATATGAATTCCATGTTGTGTTTGATAATATCCATGTTTAAAAATAATTCCATGTGAAATCATTCTAAAGCCTTCAAATAGTGAATTTAATATTGAAATTGTGTGCTCACATGTTGATTAGTATTGTGTGCACAATTTATCCCTTTCAAGTGGTTGATCAATTAAGCATGTGAGTTAAATAGTGAAGTTATATTATGTTAGCATGTGGTTAAGTTCATGACATGGAAGTGTTTTTAAAAATTCCCCAATGAATGATGAATGATCAAATTCTTAGTTTACATATTTCAAGTTTATGCCACATCTCTTATTTTGTGCTATCGAGTCCTAAGGGTACTTGTACCCGACAATTTAGCTGATTATTTAGAGCCATGGTCATTCATAGTATAGTAATAATTATGTCACTATCAGTAGTACTCTTAGTAAGTTACAAAACTCAAGAAAAACTCAGTAGACTCAGTATTCTTCCTGTCTAGTTCAGTACTCCGTATAGACTTAAGTAAACTTAGTCAGTAGCAAAATTTAGTAGTTTTTGATAGTCCATGGAACTCAGTGTGCCCAGTTTGGTTCAGTTAAATAGCAATATCAGTAAAAACTCAGTCCAACCTAGTACAGACTAGAAATTAGTTCAGTGTCTATTCAGTTGGTAGTAGGATTCAGCTTCAAGTTAACCCAGGGATAGGGCATTCCTACCAGCAGAGGGTTTTACCCTTAGTAGTAATCCTTGCATTACAAAACTACGTAGCCATCGTAGGTTGGGATATATTCCTACCAGGTATATTTAGGGTTGATATATCTCATTCGAGTTATCCTGCTAGCGAGGGTTGAAGGAAGAGCTTCTTGTTAGAGAGGGTTAACTCACAACTTATCCTTACCAGTGGCACGATATTGACACCCTTCCAACTGGGGTTATAGGTTAGACCCTAATAAGTTTAGAAAAGGGCATGTCAGTTAGATGATTACCTCCCACAGTCTGAGTTCCAGTCTCAGTCTCAGAATAGAACTTAGTTCAATTCTATAGATTCATGACTGAACTTAGTTCAATTCTATAGATTCATGACTATTAGACATTGTCACTCAGCTCAATACAGAACTCAACAGTATTCAAAAATTTCAGATACAGTCATTTAGATAATTAGTAATATAGTGTTTGTAAACTCAGATATCAATTATTAGTATTCAAATTCAGTACTCAGTAATTGTACAATCTCAGTTATAGTCTATGTATTCATTTATGTACTCTTACTTAGTCATACTATTTTATTTAGTTATTATTGTGCATGCATATGAACATATACATTTCTTCCTACCTCACTGAGTATCCCAGTATATTCAAAGTACTGACATATGCTTTTCTTTGCGCTATGATGTCTTATATCATAAGTTCAGATGCACGGGCTCTAGAGCACCCTTAGTAGTTTAGATTCTCAGCTTTCATGGTAGTGGTGAGTCCTTATAGTACGAGGACATGTTTATTATTTACAACATTTCAGTTTTATTTCAGTAGTTGGAGTTAGTTGGGGGCTTGTCCCATTAACTCCATAGTTTAGACAGTTAGAGGCTTTTCAGACTAAAGTATTTTCAGACAGTTGTTAAGTTTTTTAGTACTTATATTCAGGTTTATTTATAAATGTGAACCTTATGGGATATGTTTTTGCCTATTTCTGCAATCATTACAATATTTATTACATAGTTATTGTAGTAGGTACCGGTTATGGGTTAGCCTGTGGTCCTTTGGGATTGTGAGAACCGTGTAGTGTTCGTGGTACAGAATCGTGGTGTTACAAACTTTATATCAGAGCCTATGGTTCAAAAGAGTCTTAGAAAGTCTTAAAGCTGCATCTAGTGAGTCTTATGCATAGGTGTGTTGTGTGCCATACTTATGGACTGAAGGCTACGAGATATTCTAGGAAAAGTTTCCCCTCTTTTAGTAGTCATGTCGTGCGAGTGTGCATGAGATTAAGTCACACTTTATTTCTAATCATAACTTCTCTTCCATTTACAGAATATGCCTCTAAAAAGGACATAAGTAAGATGATTGGTAGACCAGTCTGGCCCTCAGCCTGTCCATCCAGATCCTTTGGCTGAGCATGTCTCCCATGCGGAGTTCAGAGCAGCCTTCACCAGCCTATCTCATTCTGTATCAGCCTAAAATAAATGCCCAACTACCGTTCCAGCCAACCTAGTAGCCAATACTATTGCTGGTAGGATTCAGGACTTCACCTGAATAAACCCTCCATCGTTTACTAGGTCTAATTTAGATGAGGACCCTTAGGAATTTCTTGATCAGGTGTAGAGGGTTACCAATATCATGGGGTGAATGCTATTGAGAGCCCTGAGTTGGACAGCTATCAGTTACAGGATATGGATTACTCATGGTCCAAATAGTAGAAAGTAGAGAGGGCCATATATGCAGGGCCCATAGAATGAGAGAAGTTTGTAGTTGTTTTTCTGGATAGGTTCTTCCCACTAGATTTGAAGGAAGCGAAAGTTTTAGAGTTTATAAAGATAAAGTAGGGCATTATGACAGTACGAGAGTATTCCCTCAAGTTTAATCAGTTGGCTAGATATAGCCCGCATGTTATGAAAGATATTAGACCTAATATTAGTAAGTTTGTATCAGGGGTTTCTAAAAGTATGGTCAAAGAGTGCAGGGCCACAATGCTGATAAAAGAGATTGACATGTCAAGTTTTATAGTCCATGCTCAGCAAATAGAGGAGACCAAGAATAAAGAGAAAGAGAGGGAGAGCAAGAGATCTGGACATGTAGTTTCAATTTCCCTCAGCCTAATTAGAGGGTGGGAATCGTTCTCAGTTTCCCCAAAATCCTCCTCAGCTAGTGCTATAATGCCAAAATTTTAAGATGGTAAAAAAGATAGGACATCAGTCCCTAAGCCCCAGGACAGTGTTAGCAGTGCCCGAACCAATCTATATTTCTAGAAGTGCGGCAAAAACCACGAGGGTATCAGCAGAGCTAGAAATAATGTGTGTTTTGGATGAGGTAAGCCAGGTCGTAGAATCAGACAGTGTCTTCAGGTAGGTTTGCTGAGTTAGCATACCCGTCCCCTAGCTCTGTTTGGTCGCTTGATTCAATAGGCTGCCTCATCCAGAGCCACCAGTGGGCAGCACCAAAATAGACTCTATGCTCTTCAGTCTCAACAGGATCATGAAAGTTCTCTTGATGTGGGCACTGGTATGTTATAAGTTTATCATTTACATGTTTACACTTTGCTAGATCTAGGAGCTTTCTTGTTCTTTATAACTCTTTATATAGTAGTTGATGTCGAAGTCAGTCCCAAAATTCGAGTAGAGCTTTTCTTAGTCTCTACCACCGTAGGTAAATCTTTTACAGCCCGACAGGTATACAGGAACTATTTGGTTATGATATCTCAAAAAGTCACGTTATCAGACTTAGTCGAATTAGAGATGACCAATTTTGTTGTCATTCTCAGCATGGATTGGATTCATTCCTTCTATGCCTCAGTCGACTGTAGAAAAGAATTGTCCAATTTAAGTTTCCAAACGAACGCATCCTAGAGTGTAGGGGTAGTACTTCAGCACCTAGGGGCTAACTTATTTCTTAACTTCGGGCTAGAAAAATAATATAAAAAAGGTGTGTCTACCATCTTGTTTGAGTCCAGGACTCTAGTTCAGAAACCCCTACTCTTGAATCAGTATCAGTTGCATGTGAATTCCTGGATGTATTTCTCGAAAATCTTCCAGGAGTTCCTCCCGAAAGGGAAATTGATTTTAGAATTGACCTCCTTCCAGATACTTACCCCATATCTATTTTTCCATACAGAATGGTACCTATAGAACTCAGAGAATTAAAGAAACTATTAAAGGATCTCTTAGATAGGGGATTCATCAAACCTAGTGTGTCCCCGTGGGGTGCCCTAATTTTATTTGTGTGTAAGAAAGATGGTTCCCTTGGGATGTGTATTGATTACCATCAGTTAAACAAAGTTACGATCAATAAAAACTATCCACTTCCCATAATTGATGACTTGTTTGACCAACTTCAGGGTGCTAGCTATTTCTCTAAGATAGACCTCAGATCAGGCTATCATCAGCTCATAGTCAGGGAACATAAAATCTCAAAATTTGCTTTTAGAACTTAGTACCATCACGTTACATTTTTAGTCATGTCCTTTGGTAATACCAAAGTCCTAGCACCCATTATGGGCTTAATGAACCATGTGTTCAAGCAGTACTTGGACATATTCTTTATATTCTTCATAGATGACATTCTTATTTACTCTCAAAGTGAACATGATCATGCAGACCTTCTCAGAATAGTATTGCTGACTCTAAGAAACCATCATCTATTCTCCAAATTCAATAAGTGCAAATTTTTGTTAAGGTCAGTCGTATTTCTTGGCCATATCATTTCCGATAATGGAATTAGAGTTGATCCCCAAAAGACCGAGGTAGTGAAAAACTGGCCCTGACTATCTCTTCATTAGATATCAGGAGTGTTTTAGGGTTGGGTGGCTATTATCGATGGTTTGTTGAGTGATTTTCATCTATTGCATCCCCTATGTCCATATTGACTCAAAAGAAAGTCAAGTTCTAGTTGCCAGAATCTTGTGAGAAGATTTTTCAGGAGTTGAAAACTCAACTTACCACAACTGTTGTTTTGACCCTACCAGATGGTTTTAACGACTTTATTATGTATTATGATGCTTCCAGAGTTAGATTGGGTTGTGTTTTAATTAAGAGAGTTAAGGTCTTAGCCTACACCTCTAGACAGCTTAAGCCCCAGGAGAAGAACTATCCTACTCATGATCTTGAGTTAGCAGCAGTACAGTTTGCCTTATATATTTGGAGGCACTATTTGAATGGTGTGCATGTTGATGTATTCACTAATCATAAGATCTTTTAGTATATGTTCTTTCAGAAAAACCTAAACCTCCATTAGAGAAGGTGTTTGGAGTTGTTGAAAGACTACGATATGAGTGTTCTGTATCATCCAAGCAAGGCAAACGTAGTAGCCGAGGCCCTCAGTAGAATGTCTATAGGTAGTGTTGCTCATGTGGAGAACAGTAAGAAAAAGCTATGTCAAGAAGTCCATCAGTTATCCCGGATAGGTGGCCTCTTAGTCGATTCAGTAGAAGGTAGAGTGTGGGTGCAGAGTAGTTCAGAATCTTCCCTAATTTATAAGGAGAAGGTAAAGAAAGATAAGGATCCCACTCTAGTCAAGTTAAAAGAATGAATCGGAGATCAGAAATTTGAGGTTTTCTCCCAAGGGAAGATAGTCTTCTACGTTACTAGGGTCGGCTATGTGTTCCAAGCGTAGATGACTTAAGGCAACAAATTCTTACAGAAGCATATAGCGTGTGCTAATTAATTTATTCAGGGACCACTAAGATGTACCATGATTTGTGGGAGATCTATTGGTGGAGTGGGATGAAGAGAGATATTGCAGAGTTTGTGGATAAGTGCTCGACGTGTCAGTAGGTTAAAATTAAGCATCAAAAGTCTAGTGGGTCCATGTAGGATTTCAACATTCCTACCTGGAAATAGAAAGAAGTGAACATGGACTTTGTGATGGGATTGCCTCGTACTCGTCGTCAATATAATTTAGTTTGGGTTATTGTAGATAGGATGACCAAATCCGCTCATTTTCTTCCAGTCCATACCTCATATTCAGCTGAGGATTATGCCAAATTCAATATCAGGAAATTGGTCAGATTACATAGTGTTTCGTTGTCTATCATCTCAGATAGAGGTACCTAATTTACCTCTCATATTTGGAAGGCATTCCCAAAGGGTCTTGGTACCCGTGTTCATCGCAGTACAACCTTCAATCCTCAAAAAAATGGGCAAGTAGAAAGGACCATTCTAACTTTAGAAGATATGCTGTGAGCATGCACGATAAATTTCAAAGGTAGCATTTGTCTTAGATTGAGTTCACATATAACAGCAGCTATCATTCCAGTATGTAGATGGCTTTATTTGAGGCATTTTATAGGAGGAGGTGTACATCTCCCATTAGTTGGTTGAAGTGGGTGAGGCCATAGTGGTAGGGCCTGACTTGGTATTTGATACCTTAGAGAAAGTCCAGTTAATCAAGGAAAGAATTAAGATAGCTTAGAGCGGGAAAATATTATAGCCAAACATGCGCAGAATGATCTCGAGTTCGATATTAGAGACTATGTGTACTTAAAAATCTCTCCTATGAAAGGGTGAAGAGATTTTGCAAGAAGGGGAAACTCAGTCCCTAATATATTGGTCCTTACCGAATTCTCAGTCGTTATGAAAAGGTAGCTTACGAGCTTGAGTTTTTTTTTTAGATCTATCTTTAGTGCATCTAGTGTTCCACGTCTCCTTGCTAAATAAATGCATAGGTGACCCAATATTTGTAGTACCTATAGAGGGCATAGATATTCAGAATAGACTCTCTTATAAAGATATTCTAGTCAAAATCCTTGACTACCAAATTCGTAGACTGGGGAACAAAGAAGTCCCACTACTCAAAGTTCTTTGGAAGAATCAGTCCGTTGAGGGAGCTACTTGGGAAGTAGAAGCAGACATGCAAACCAAGTATCCTTACCTCTTCTCCGTAGACTCATACCCAGTCCAAGGTAATAGCTTTCCTTAAGCTTATTCAGTTTCCTATTCAAATTTCAGTTACAAACTTGGTATCAGTTACCATTGCATGTTCTATCATATATTCATGCATCATATATGGATGTCCAATATAAGAAACTCAGCTTATCAGTAATTCCAATCATGCATTCATGAATCATGTTTAGCTATGTGCTCATGCATTAGCTATGCATGTTTAGCATGATGATTCAGTGTATTAGTGTTCTCAGTTATGAAATCATGTTTCAGTTGTGCATGCCCAGTGTCTAAGTTCAGTCTCTCAGTATTCCCAGTCTCCAAAGGCTCATTAGATCATGAATGTTCCCAAGGGGGAGATAATGTAAGACCCTGCAAAATTCTTTGCTTAATTCATTGCTCTAAGCTTGTCAAGGGGTCCAAAACATAGAATATTCTAGCTAAGTAGTATGACTTAGTTTCATTCTAGCCTTTGAAAGTTGGTAATCTTATTTCATTGCCTTTCCATCTATTATAGGCGGATATTTAGGTTTATTCATGATCAGGAATGTTCGCAGGTATTTTTGGTCAAGTTTCAGATTTTTGAGACTTCGTTTGAAGCTTCTTTGCAATCCTAAAACAGTGGATCAATGGGATCTTGGAGCGCCGCATCGACTATAGAGTTGATAAATGTTTTACCAAGCTCCTAGCGTTAATTTCTCATGAGTCGATGCAGACTTGATGCGATGTGTTGGCTATCGCATCGATGCCAATGATGTGGCGCGTCGGTTTGCACATCGACGGTATAGTTTTTTAGTCCTTAAATAACTGCATCCTTGGGATATTTGGGTCTTTTTCCCTCAACCTTCAGTCCCTAAAACATGAAATTTATCACCTTAAAGAGTAATTAAACTCATCTTTTCTCAAAATAGCTCAAGAAAAAACCCTACAAGATTCAATTTCAAACCAAGATCTCGAGATTTCCACCATCAATTTTTAGAAATTCCTTAACTAAGGTATGTGAGGTGTTCATCTAAGGGTCCCTTCCACCCTTGGAGTCCAAGAAACTATTTTTAGAATTCAAGTATATGAATTCTATGTTGGGATTGATAATATCCATGTTTAAAAATGATTAATTGGGTTTCAAATCCATGTTTCATGATCAATTTCATGTGGGGTTAATTGATTTATATGTGTTCCGATGTGAAATCATGCTAAAACCTTCAAATGGTGAATTTAATATTTAATTTGTATGCTCACATGTTGATTAGTACTATGTGCATAATTTATGCCTTTCAAGTGATTAATGAATTAAGCACGTGAGTTAAACAGTGAAGTTATATCATGTTAGCATGTAGTTAAGTTCATGACATGCAAGTTTTGTTAAAATGCCCCAATGAATGAAGAATGATCAAATGCTTAGTTTACATGTTTTAAGTTTATGCCATGTCTCTTATTTTATGCTATCGAGTCCTGGGGGTGCTTGTACCCGATAATTGAGCTGATTATTTAGAGCCATGGTCATTCATAGTATAGTAATAGTTACGTCACTATCAGTAGTACTCTCAGTCAGTTATAGAACTTAGGAAAAATTTAGTAGACTCAACATTCTTCAAGTCTAGTTTAGTACTTAGTATAGACCAGTAAACTCAGTTAGTAATAGAATTCAATAGTTTTTTATAGTCCACGGAACTTAGTGTACCCAGTTTGATTTAGTTAAACAACAATACCAGTAATAACTCAATCCAGCCTGGTATAGACTAGAAATCTATTTAGTGTCTATTCAATTAGGAGTAGGATTTAATACCGAGTTAACCCAGGGATAGGGGCATTACTGCCAGTAGAGGGTTTGACCCTTAGTAGCAATCCCAGCATTACAGTACTAGGTAGCCAGTGTAGGTTGAGATATCATCCTGCCAAGTATATTTAGGATTGATATATCTCATTTGATTTATCCTACTAACGAGGGTTGGTAGAAGAGCTTCTTCTCAGAGAGGGTTAACTCATAGCTTGTCCTTACTCGTGGCACAATATTGACACCCTTCCAACTGGGGTTATAGGTTGGTCCCTAATAAGTTTAGAGAGCGAGATTTTAGTTAGATGATTACCTCCCATAATCTCAGTTCCATCTTAGTCTCAAAATAGAACTTAGTTTAGTTCTACAGATTCAAGACTATCATATATAGTCACTCAGATCAATACAGAATATAATATGATTCCACAGTATTCAAAACTATCAGATATAGTCGTTCAGATAATTAGTAAAATAGTATTTATAAACTTAGATATTGGTTATCAATATTCAGATTCAGTTCTCCGTATTAGCACGATATCAGTTATAGTTTATGTTTTTATATATGTACTCTTACTCAGTCATACTCATGTTATTCAATTATTATTGTGCATGAATATAAACCTTTGCATTTCAGCCTACCTCACTGAGCATACCAGTATATTCCAAGTATTGAAGCATGGTTTTCTTTGTGTTATGATGTCTTATATCATAGGTTCAGACTCATGGGCTCTAGAGAACCCTTAGCAGTTCAGATTCTCAGTGTTGTGGTGAGTCCTCATATTTTGAGGACATGCTTATTTTTTACAGTACTTCAGTTTTATTTTGGTAGGAGTTAGTTGGGGGCTTGTCCCAACAACTTTATAGTTTAGACAGTTAGAGACTTTTCAGACTAAAGTATTTTCTAATAGTTGTTTAGTTTTTTAGTACTTATATTTAGGATTATTTATAGATATAAACCTTATGGAATATGTTTCCGCCTATTTCCACAATTACTACAGTATTTATTTAACAGTTACTGCAGTAGGTACTAGTCATGGGTTAGCTTATGGTCCTTTAGGATTATGAGCACCATGTAGCGTTTGGGGTACAGACTCAAGGCATTACAATTGCTTGTAGTATATTGTGTGGCGCTTATATCTGTCATTCTAATTGGGGTTTACATAGGTATAGGCTCAGTCTTTTATTTGATAAGTATTGATTCAACCTTCTGAACGTATGTCGGTAGTAGTTTATGAAAGGCTTAGTTCGGTATTGTTTGTCTGGAGTACCCAGTTACTTGTGTTGTTATTGCTATTATTATGATTTTTATCACTATTATGGCTAACTCATGATAGATTGGTTAATGCTCCGAGATAAAGATATGGGGTATGTTTCAGATTCCTTCTGTTATAGATGCTTTATTATAGATAATGATTTCATGATTAGTTGTATGGATTAGAGACCTTAATTATGGTAGTACTAGCTCTTACTATGATTATGAGGCCTTAAGATGCTAATATGATGACTTACGTTATGCCTTGAGTTGACCTTGTTTATTAATATATGTATATCTATCTATATATAGCTATAGTATTAGTGTATATCCCTTTCTTCATTCATTTAGATTGAATATTCATTCCTTGCCAATGTATTATATTACATATCCTTCTTTTGCCCTATATTCATAAATTGACCTGTGATATACGGTATAGTGCTAAGGTTCCTGAGTGTGGTTAGAATAGGATAGTTTATCCTTAATATCTCTTTAGACTTATTGAGTTAGTTTATTTGATATGAAATGGATAGTTTATCCATATTAGCTCTTTAGCATTGTTATGCAATTATTGGGTATTTGGTAATAGTTTATATTTTTGATTATATGTTATGTCTATTTTCATTATCTTTGGCGCTTAGTCGAAAGTTGTCTACTGAGTACTATGTGTTTGGTACTCATAGTACACTTCTATAGCCTGCATATGATAGTATGAGTTATCGCCATTATTTTGTGCGTCATGTGGTGCAACTATTGTTTGGAAATGTACGGTGAGATCTTGGCATTTAATGTATTACTTTCTGCTTCTTATGTCCTAGACTAGTCTCTATGTTATCTTTAGAGGTGGTTTGTTTCACTATATTCAATTTGTACTTCACTTTGTAATCTTATTTTGTTAGGAGCTTTTGTACTAAATCCACTAGGTTTTTGGACTACCTTATGTATTTTAGTCTTTCATTTCATTTATTTTGCATTCTTTCTTCATTTGTCTTGGTAGTCCGTTACTAGTAGTTCTAGACTATGGGTTGGTTTGCTTACTGATATGCTACAGTAGGCTCCATCATGACCTAATAAATTTGTCATGACAAATTCATATCAGAGCTTGGTTTTGATACGTTGGTACAAGAGCTAAGTTTCTAGTAGAGTCCTACGAATTGGGGAAAAGTTATCCATAAAATATCATTGGGAGGCTACATGATATTTTAGGAAATTCTATTCTTGACTCCTTATCTTGTGTTTGTATTTCAATGAGCCTCAAGAATATTCATTGACTCTATTCTATCTTAGATGGATAATGCGAGATTGTTGATAAGTGCGGATAATACTTTGACACACATCTAGAGATTCAATGTTGTATCAGACCAAGGAGTTAGGGATGGATGTCGAAGATCTTCAGAGCTTAGGGCTAACCCAGTTTCTCGTATAGTTTGCTATTATTTCATCTTTTTAAAATTTAACATTGGGGATCTCAAGTCATTTTAAAGATACCCCTTATCTGGGGATGATAGTCAGTTTATCAAGCAGTTCTCAGGCTAGAGTTGGTTTTTATTGGTGTTCAGCAGGGTTCCTTATCAATTTTAGAGTACGAGATTGGGTTTCTTGAGTGAGCTAAGCATATTCCTATGCTATATCCTTCAGAGAATAATACAGTGTGTGAATTTTTTAGAGGATTAGCATTGCCACTCTATGTGGTGATGAAGTACGGGATAAAAGTTGAGCTTTCTATCTTTGAAGTTATTAATCATACAAGGCCACATAGAGAGCATGCATTTTGATTTATGAAGGAGGTGGTAAGAGGCCATATTATTAGTACAATACTCTTGGTATTCTATTTGGGAGTTAGGATCCTCCTGGTAGAGGTCTTCTTGACTCGCAGCCTATTAGTTTGATGCAAGTATTATTTTAGACTTTGGGTAGCTCTCAAACTAGTCATGGTAATCATAGTGGGTAAAATTCCTTTCAGACCTTGCAGAGTTTTGGTATGGGTCTTTAGACCATGATGTCCATTCTAGGTTAGGATGGGAAGTATCTCAACTATTTTAGGAGCTTACTTTGCAAGCGGTGAGATAGGACAATTTTCTAGAGAGTGCCTTACAAATGAGTTGGTTGTTCAGTCAGAATTAACACATATTCCTCTCTAGCCTAGAGTTTTTAAGGTGTGTTATGATTGTAGGAATGATGGTAATGTTAGTAGAGAATGTCCTCGATGTTAGTTGGTTAGCTAGTTGGGGTCACATTGTGTTTTATACTAGGTTAGAGCTTTGGGGTTTGCAACAATTATAGAGAGATCGATGACTAGTCTAGAGAGTGTCTCCAACATGGGATTATTGGTTATTTAGCCCATTCAAATCAACCCTCAGTTTGAGATAGCGCATTTAGCACCTCAATTGATGATTTAGTCGATCATTTTGAGTTTTGACCCATTCAAATATATTTCCCCTCGGGTACGTCACGCATGTAACTTTAGATTTCACTATGATAGGTGCACTAATATTTCTTGCCTTTTCCCTATATTTATGTGTATTAGGATTCTTGTACCCATCTATGATTATTTGCCTTAGTAGGTTTATATTGACTATTGTACGCATTGATATAGACTTTATAATTATATGACTACTCCATGGATGATTTCTTTAGTAGTGGATAAAATAGATCTGTATTGATATTTTTCCTTTATGGGTGTAGCATTTGGGTTCGAGTCCCATTTACCTTGGCATATTAGCCTTATTGTGGCCCTAGGGTGGTACTTGCTATTGGTTTTCATTTTGGTACTGCATATTCCATTATATTGAGGTTTACATTTCTATTGTTATTGTTTCCATTATTTGATGTTATTGATCCTTGCTTGGTAGATGGTTAGACTATTAGTATCCAGTTAGAATTTTCCATTTTATGCGGTTCTTATTCATTGGCTCGGGTAGCTAGATTGGTTGAAGGATTTCTCTCTAATAGCAATGTGAGGTTAGTCATTTTCCTTTTCTCTTGGGAATACTAGACCGGTTGTTAAGGGAATTAAGGTATCAAAAGTCAGTTGACCTTTTGTGATTCTGTTATGGCTCTAGAGTTAGCAATTTGCTTATATTGCCCCTTCTTGAGTTTGAGATTTTAGGAATTTTCTCCTAGGTTGCAAAGGTTTTTTTTATTGGCTATGCCTCTCTATGTAGCCTATTTTTGTTGTTGATCAGTTTGGGATCCATTCTTCCAATTTGGCTAGTTTATTGCCAAATAATTCTTTTGATGTTGATGTTGAGAAGTCTTTGAATTGTCCATCTAGTATGTTGGGTTAGATTCTCGATGATGGTTTGCTTTTGGTAATTGGTAATTTGGATACTCTATTCTTACGATGATGTGGTTCTTGTCTAAGTGAAGTTAGAGAGTTATAGTTAGGTGATCTTTCCTGTGACCGCCTCTTAAGTTGGTAAATTAAAAATTCCTTATCTTGCTTGGTTCATTTTTTGACAATGTTCTTGACCTTGGCATTAATGTTGGGATTAGTACTTTTTTGGGTGAGGTGATACATGGGTTGAATTAGTTGTGATTGTCCTATTTGGGTGGATTCAAGAAATCCTTATTTCAAAAATTGTTTGACCTAGTGAGACTTTGTGGAGTGCTTCTCCTTGGTGATATATTCCTGTGGATTTATTTTACTGAGATGGAGTAGTAGATTAATTACTTTCTGGCTAAAGTTGCATATCTCAGTTGCTGGAGTTTTATAATTACTAATGCAGTTTGCAGCCTTGGTGAGTTCTTGAGTATGTTTTGGTAGTTCATGTCTCCAGCAGATATCGAGTTGATTTCTTGTTTTTTAGTGGTGATTTTTCCTATTCAGCCTTCTTGAGTTTGGATGGATCATGGTTTATAGGAGTTGAGATGATAGTCTATGGACACAGTATTGGTTCCTTCACTTTTGAATTTGGGATTTCAATTTTTGTTGAGTCTTTTGTATTATCTACTTAGCAGGTGTAGTATGCTTGAGTTGGATTCAACTTGGTTTTATTTTTTGTTGATGGGATATCCTGGAGTGGATTATTCAGTGATGAGAAGTTGGGCTTCAGACTCCTGGATTTCAATTTCAATTATCATCGAACCAGGCGTAGCATTGGCATAGATTGCATACCTTGGTTATCTCCAGTCGTATGCCCAGTTAGTGCCTTATGGGCTTATTATCATGCTTGCTAGTTCGGACTATTGGTAGATCAGCTTCAGTTCTTTGAGTTTGCTGTGATGAGATTGCATGGATGAGACTTGTGTGAGTGTATTCTTAGTTTGGAGTGGATAATAGGTTTGGAAAGGCAAAATAAGGTTATATATGGATTTGGAGTTGGTTTCATGAATCTTTCCTTGGTTTGCCTTTGACTTGGATGAGTTTTCATTTGGTTGTGCTGGTGCTGATTCTATATTAGTGTGTCCCAGTTTGGAGTTGCGTGCATCAGCCTACCTCAATTCAGTTGGAGGCCACTTGGTGGTTGAGATATAGTTTTGGTTATTTGAGAAGTGAAGTAAAGAAGTTGGTTGAAAAAGCGATACTTGTGGTGAAATCCCTTGGAAATATTTTATCATCTAGGAGGTTATCTGGGAAGTTGTACTCAGAGCATACGGGTGTAGTACCTCATCTTTTTGAGCCGTTGTGATCTTTCTATCCATTGACTTTTACGGACGAAAGTCCTTTTAGTAGTGGATATTGTAATGACCCTTAGGTCATTTCCCTGATTTACGTGCATTTTTAGTATTTCAAGCCTTCACAAAGTGGCTATAGGTCATTTATGACTCCAGAAATATCAGTTTGGAGATTGGACAGTTCGTTTAGATTTTAGGATCATTTCCCAATTTTGGAGTTTTTACTGTTTAGGATTTGGTCTCGGACCAAAACTCCTTGTAGATGACCTCGGATGAGAATTTTGACAACACCATCACCTGCGAAACATCAATTTTAGGCTAGGTGGACTCTTTGTTTAGGTCCCGAGGCACCTAACTCATTCAAGAAATTGGTAAAAAGATAAAGAAAATAGAAGTTAGGTGTGGGACCTACTTTTTTGTTGAAACAACCTCAGATGGAAATTTTAACTGCGCCATTGAGTCCAAAGCATTGAATTTTATAGGGTAGCATAGTCCGTTTGCATATACGGGATTCCAAATAAATCACGAGGGGTTGGCAGAGACTTTAAAAATTCCAAGTCTCGGTGTGCTGGTTTATTAGCTAATGGCAAGCCATGGGTCATGATCGTGATATCCTTTGTAGGGATCATATGCTATGATTGTGATGCATTATTTCATAAAAATAACAAACTTGACTGCACCATATATTGTTTTCGCAATAGTCGGGTCACGATTGCTACTCTCAAGTAGCTGGGAAGGGTATAAATATTCCCCCTTTAGCCCGCCATTCACCCTTATTCATCCATTTCCAAGAGTGTTAAACCCTAAATATTGATAAAGCTTGGGATTAAAGCTTGTGGGTGATTTTGAAAAAGCTTGGGATTGAAGATTGTGGGTGATTTAGGGTGCTTGAATATTGATTTATTTTGTGATTTCCTCTTCGAATTCATGGTAAGATTCCTTCGATTTCATAGTAAATTCTTCGAAATTAGGGATTCAATTTCGGAACTTTGAAGGTCGATTTATGACCTGAATTATGTTCTGTTTGTGCCCAACTTTTGAGCACAACTTCCTTGTCCTTCGAGGACCTTGTGATGGGTTCAATTTTGGATTTCTTGACCCAAAATTTGACCTGACCCTTAATATGGAAATATGGGTCTTGTTTTACTCCTAATGATGTGTATATTATGATTTTGATAGCGTGGTGGTATTTTGAGACCGAGGAGTGAAGACGGATGATTTAGGCACAATTCTAGGATTTGTAGTTCGGCATTGAGGTAATCTTCTTTCTACTCTTCTCTTGAGATGGCATTTTATATATACTGCATGTTAAATAAGGGTGTTAGGATGTGATTTTGGGTAGGACACCATGACTTAGCCAAAATTGTGATTTTGGGGCTAAAAGGTTGTTTGACCCTTAAGTTGAAATACTTATTATACTTCTACAATCCTACTACCTTCCTTATAGATAGAGCTAGTTCGTAGCATGTTTTTGATGTGGACTAGATTCCAGTAATTATTCCCTTCTTATAAAAGAAATAGTCGTGGTTTATTGATGTATTGGTTCTTATTATTGTATTATTTGAATATTGGTGATGGCATGCATAGATTCGGTACATTCATGATCACTTAGATGGTAAATTGTACAGTCCCAACAAAAATATGATTTTATAACTCTTTTCCTAAAAAGGGATTTAGTCCCACTTTTCACTTTTTAAACGGATTTCTTTCTAATGGGTATCGTACCATCTTAATGAATAACTTATGAGTGTTCAAGACCAAATGTATAGAACTGACCAAGATAGATTCCGTCCCATGATTTCGCTACTACTATTTTCTCCAATCGTGAGAGATTTCGACCCTTTCTACATTCCTACGATGATTTAGTTTCGGAGTTTACCTTGAGTAATTGTTTTACAGATTTATACTTTTTTATCCATGGTTCTAGCAGTGAAATTACATACATGCATATATATATATATATATATATCATATGCGGGGATAGGGAACAAGGCTTAACATGCGTTTCAAAACTTTAGTCTTGATTGTGTCACTCAACTGTCTAGCATGTACCCAAGGGCTATATGGGCCCCAACTCTCATAACCTGATAAGGCCCTAGTGCGTGTAGCCGAATGAATTGGGCAATAATCTCATATATATGCACGAGGGACTCAAACTTCCCAATCATATACTAAGGTGACTTAAGCACACGATCATGTAATGATTTGTGGGAGACTCAAACTTCCCTAATCATGAAATAATAATAAGGAGGACTTGAACCTCCCTGGTCACTTTCACCCGCGTATTGGAAAATGTAGTTTCCAGTATCCGTCGCTCGGACTTCCACTTCCACGACTCATCTACACAACCCTTATTTGAGCCCAATTAAAATAATATCAAACAATTCCATTCATGAACTATATTCCACATTAAGGCATACATTGTTGGTATTGTCATACCAATTACACTTGCAAGGTAACAACAACATGCCAAAACAAGTTCCATTAACTTAGGAAAATAGCTCATTTTGTTCATTAATACAAGGCGTGGGACATTGACTTTGTTTGTTCTTTAAATTAGGACATTGTGTTACAAATGCCTCTATATATCATGCAATAGTTAAGGACTAGTTCAATTTTACAGATTCCTGCGTTTTTCGTAATTCAAAACCAATTTCACACTATAGGGTTGGGGTCATAACCACTCCAAAAGTCACAAGTTTAGGAAAATTACCATTCCCTAGTTCATTCACCATACCCATACACCCACAAGTTCAAAACCATATTTAAAGAATGATTAATCATATATAAACCATAGGAAAAC
The DNA here is from genome assembly GCF_002878395.1 of Capsicum annuum. Classification (NCBI taxonomy): domain Eukaryota; kingdom Viridiplantae; phylum Streptophyta; class Magnoliopsida; order Solanales; family Solanaceae; genus Capsicum; species Capsicum annuum. The sequence goes on from NC_061117.1 coordinate 56,390,581, forward strand.
ATTGTACAACAACAAGCATTCAAAACCCCTAATCTTTGATTCAAAACCATCATAAATATCTCATGAACAATATTTAAATCATATGTCTTTACAAAATTAACAACGAGGGAGGAGTAACATGCCTTAAATACCAAGAAATTTGGGGAGAAGTCGACCCTTAAGACCTTAGATGACTATCACGACCTAAATCGAAGCCTAGTCGTGTCGGGCATCTCAAGTCCAACTAGGATCAGAGACCACCCAATACCAAATCATAACCTCCATGCACCCTATGTCAGATGAAATCCAAACAGTTAATAAGATAAAACAATAATATTATAAAGACATTAAACAAAGTCTATAATCATAATCCAATTACATCAATCCAATATCCACCAGCTGCCAACCCCATTTCCAATACCAATAACAAGGCTGACACCAATGTGGACACCTCCCATGCCCATAGTTTTTTGACAAAGCCTCTATTCAGAAACAATAACATTCGTTCGGGACATTTCACCGACCCTAGACAAAACCAAATAAAAGAAATAATAAAAATAAAAGAAGTCCATAGCATGAAATAGAGCCTTTTGGAGTATAGATTCTCACCACTTCCGTTTGACTCAAAACTATCCCTGAATCTAAGTCACTGAGCAGAAGGAATGATAGAATGGTCGGTTTCTACATTACATAGGGATACAACACTCAAAGACGGTTATCTGAGTAATAGGTAGCATATACTCAGGGATAAGATCAAATAATGCCAGTAATTCAAAACCAAGTAAATAACTATATGTAATCACATACACATATATATATATATTATGCAGAGAAAGGGAACCCGATTTAGCATGCATTTAAAACCTTTAACATGGATTGTGTAGCTTTTCCATCCTAAAACCACCCACAAGATATATGAGTTCAGGTCCCCCTGCTAAAAGGGTCCGGGTGCGTGTTAGCCGCACGTACCAAAGAATAAAACCTGAGATACGTAGTACACTCCCAAAATATAAGTGTGTATCATGCACACGATCACCATGACCAAAGCTCATATTGGTAAACATGAGTTTCCAATATTGGTCCCCTCAAGACCTTCACCTTCTACGGCTTTGCTAACACAACCCCCTTTAAGCCCATATTAAAACCATTTACATATTCCAACCATTTACCAAGGAGTCTTTTGTTTAGGCATTAATCGTGGGAATCATCATACAAAAATTAGAGATTGCAAGTGAATCCTTTTATACCATACCAAATCCATTAAACCAAGTTGACTCTAATGTTTCAAATTTAACCAAAATCATGGACATTAAGGACTTTTCAAACTATTTAAAACCAGCCAAACCAATTTAAATTTCATTACCTTTTATGCAATGCAAAGATTTCAAGAATAGTGAAGCTATATGACAAAATCATTCTCATTGGCATTTTAACAAACATGTTGAGGGCATATAACTTCCTAAACCAAAACCAAGTATAAATTGACTATTCCTATGTAACCACATTTTCAAAACCCCATTATAAGATGAAAAACCATAAGTGAAACATCGATAAACATTATTTAACTATAAACAACAAAAACCCCCAACATCTATTTCAAAACCAAAATAATACAACAATAATACCATGAAAACCATTCATTAAAGCATGCTTTTGGTTGAACTAACAATGAGGGAGGAGTAACATGAATTAAACACTAAGGTAGGTGAAGAGATTGACTTTTGAAAGTCCATAATTGATTTCCTTGTAGGAACCCTAGAGTTTTCTTAAACCAAGAGCTTGAGAGAGATTTTAATGGTGTTTGATTAAAAATAATGGGTTAATGAAGCCTCCAAAGATGTTCTATGTCGTGGTATCTGATAACGCTCAACTTACGTGTCAACTTAAGTGCAAGATGGTCATCATCAATATATTTACCCAACTTTGGAGTTAGGGCTGAATCCATGAGGAAAAATATGAGTGGAAATCAAGTTAATTTAAAATATAGATACTAGTTAAATTAAAAATAATAACACAAGAAGATAAAAATAGGGGAGAAAGGTATCTACACTAATATTTCTTTTTGTTTTTTTTTCTAGTATAACTTCAAGTCTGTGAATAATTAGAGTTTAAAAAATTAAGCATAGATCTTGGGATTATGTATTACTAAGGGAAGTGACATGTGGGTGACGATGTCAACATCACTTTAGTAGATCAAGTGTGGGTAGGTTCCATTATAAGTTTTGATGCTAGTCTTTCAATAAAACAACAAACTTTCACCCATTGATTCTTTCGAATACCTAATTGGTGTGTTCAACAATTAGTAACCAAACCTTAATTTAGGAATCCCTATTGCTAGGACAACACCCATGGTATATTTAACTTTACAACCACCCTATGTCTACGATAGTGATAGCTTAGTAAACTGCACACATAATTATCTATCACTAATTTGGTATCCACATCTCTCTTTAAATGATGATATGGATTCCTAAAGTTCATCCAAAACCCATCTTTCAAAGATGGCTTTGAACTTTCTAGAGTTTGGAGTTTTCACCCATCAAACCCATATGGGTATTTGGAGCTTTCACCCACAAATCTTAATCAAGTTGGTCAAGCAATGATAAAACCCATCAATAAGAAATACTAAATAGATGCTAACAATAACAAACCATACACACTTTTAATCCCTATTCATACATAACCCTAAGAGTGAGATCTAGCTACACATAAGATAAATAAGTAAAGATATACCCATAATCTCCACTGAAATAATTTATTAAAGCTTAAGTAAATGTTACTTCAAACTTTGAACTCCCATAAATCTCCAATGAAAGCAAGCTATTTCTACACTTAGAAGTTACTCCAATGTATTTTTCACCCAAAATTTGTACAATATTGTCTTCTCCAAAAATGGAGTCTATGAACTCCAGAACAAAACATAACTATTGGGGAAGATGGAATATGAAGAATTATTTTAGGGTTTGAGTCTTTTTGTTAAAATTAGGATCAAACAGGTGCATTTCTAGTTTTTTCCTTGGGCTGCAATCTTCCGCTAACATATGATCGCACCAGTATGGCCGCAACTGCAATTAGCTTACACGACCATGATTAATTGACCATACTTGACTGCCACAATCGCGGTCATAAGACTGCGACCACGGTAACTGAGGCCATTTTGCTCTAGGTCTTCAGCTGCACTTCTTTCTTCCTTTTGTTCATTTTTAAGTTCCAATCCACATCTTTCTATCCAATCAACTCTATGCTTACAAAGTATGGGTATTAGTGCATTTAGTCACAATTATGTCTCATTTATTCACTCAAAATAAGGTAATGTGCATAAATGACAAGTGCAAGTAAGTGGTGATATCAGTACTCATCAACACCCCCAACTTAAAGCTTTTGCTTGTCCTCAAGCAACACTACCTATTACCATAAGACACAATTATCTATGCCTAAATTTATACCTCAAAGATCATAATGACATCAAGCTTAATCACTACCATAAGTAGCTTATTGTGGACGGGGTATGCTTTTTTCACTTCACCTTGCATTATTAAAAGCCATATCTAGGGATGCACAAGACTTCAAAGAGTAACCATTCTACAAAAACAAATAATCTAGAAATGACTCACTTTTTGATGAAACTAAGTTATACTGCACTTACCTTAATGCTTGAAAGGTAAGGAAATCATGAACTTCAACTTGTTTTACATTCCAACCTAACAAGAAAAAGAATTCCACACATCAAGCTGCGAAATATGCAACAAGGAATTTTAAATGTAAAAACTCACTCCCTCACAAAAGAAATCTCTTTGCAACAAGTGTTATACCATAGGATTGCTCTTATTTTCAATCGCCACAGCAAAAAATATAATTGGTTAGAGATCTCAAAGGACTTTTTAAGCCTGTAACATTGGTTTGGGCTAGGGTAGGATATCATTTGGGAAAATAAGGATGCACCCTTCCTTGAACATCTAAATCACACTATTTAATCCACCTTGTGACTATGGGCTAATCCTCTTTGTTTCCCTCTTTTATCATGCCTACTTTTCACTTCCTTTATTCACAACTTTTCTTTCATTTCTTTTTCTTGCAACTTTTGTGTAAGTCATTCCTTTATTGGATCCTCTCATTTTTATAATCGTTTATTTTCAATGCTAAGGAATAATAGGAATTTCACTTACAACTTTGTGGCCCCAAACTTACTTCCGTTAATCTTTACCACCCCCAACTTAGGATTTTAGCCTTAAGTTGCATTTTCAAGTTCAAGCAGGGTATGGTTCGAAAAAGGGATAAAAAGAATGGTTCACGGTTTGTAATGAGTTTACCAAAGAAAGGTCCAAAGGTTCAAAGTGTGTAACTAGGGATTAGATTTATGCACGGGTAGATTTTTTAGGTTAGAGTGGGTTTACAAAGCCAAAAGATGGCCTAAGATCATTTCTCCAACCACACCCAATCAAAACTAGCCTTCAGAGACAAGCAAGGCAATTTCTAGATAACACAAGTATACACGAAATTAATGCAAAAAGCTCACCACACATGGCGTACAAAAACTAACCAAGGAGGCTCAATTTCCCCTCCTGTGAGAGACAAAATCAGAGTATCAATAATTATTTACAAGTAAAAAATTTATAGAGTCACAAAAAAAGAAGAAGTTTTGTTACAACATTGCTCACATCCATGTCCTTGATTTTTTTTTGGAAAATTTGTACAGATGGATTATTTATTTTTCATTAGTACCTCACAATTTACCACACATAGCTTTAGCAAAAGCCTTAGACTCATATTTCAGCTCAAAATAGGCAAACCAACCATATGGCTACTTAGACTTCGCCAATGGTGCATAATGTGACCCCAAATTTACAATTTTACGATGTTACGGGTACTCAGAATTCCCCTGCATCTATGTCATAAAACCTAAACACGATGCTTTACCCTTAAGAACGTCGTCACTCAATCTATCATAGGGCACAACTAGTCATGCACCACCAATCATTAAAATAAAATTAAAGTTAAAGAGAAACGAAAACTGAAAACCACATGCTAATCCATAAAACGTGAGCACCATCAGAGTGCTAAAAAATTTAGCTCCCAAAAATAAAAACAAAATAATATATAGAATATCATCACAAAACATCATAAAAAAATATACAACAACACATCACCAAAATAATACAAATCCGGGGGCACCCCCATCTAAAAGGAATGTAGTGTCCCCACTGCATGTGCGATAAGGAAGGAGTAAGAGGGGTCTCCCTGAATCCGCATCAAGAGCTACTCTTTCCCACTGAATTTTCACCATCACCATCACTATCATTGATAGAACAACCAATAGGGGACTCGTCCTCACTATCCAACCTAGGTGAAGGTAGTGGATGATTGGTCTTGAGTACCATGAAGATACCCTTAAACCCCTTCCATAGCTTCCTAAAGAACTTATCTCTCCTTTTTTCTCTCTTCACCTTCTTCTCATGCAAATCCTTGAGGTACCTGTGTGACGTATCTAAGGCTAAATAAGCTCTCTCCAAGATGGTGATTGTAGCTCCCTGCTTCTTCTACTCTTCCCTGTATTTTTCATAGTATGACTAAGCTATGTATGACTGGCAAGCAATAAAGGACTCTCATGGTCTTTAAAGAAGTTTGAATAATAGTTCCCGTACCACCTGTAAATGACTAGAGATGTATCGAAGTCGATGGCTGATAAGGGTCTACGAGAGTCTTTATCTTCTTGGACTAATTTTCTTGAGTCCATCTTCCTCTTCTTGATCTGACCTGGGGTACCCTAACTTCTAAATTTAAGTTGGAAGATGTAAGGGCCTGGGAGAACATAGGTATCTATAGCGTATTCCTCTACCTGTGCCCTCCTGCATAGCTCTGTGATAAGGAAAAGGAGGAGAAGATGTGTAACTTTATGATTTTTGAAGTATGTCCACTCTAAATTGACAATCTTGCCCATATTTAGGTCGATTCTAGATAGGATAAAATCCACCATCTAAACTCGCATGTTGATGACAATGGTCATGTGAGTGCATGGCGATACTCAGCTACAGACGATATTCAGCCAAAGCCTAGCCTCAACCGTGAAGTCATTCATTAGAATATCTCTCTTAGTGGTGGCCCAAGGAACCTCTTTTCCAGCATATAAAATATCCGTCATCTAGGTCCCTAGCTTATATCCCTTTTCATGAAACTGCTCCATACCAGCATCTGGGAGCCCATATACCTTGTTTATCTGCTCTATCCCAAACTTTACTTGCCTTCCCCTAATAGTCATTATCAAATTTATGAAAGAAGATATACTTAGGTTAGCATAGAATTAATGGACCCAGTGCTCATTAGCAACACAGGGGTCTGGGACAAGGCGCATCCACCCAGTCTGATTAAGTTTGGTATGAAAACTTGGGAACTTTTCCTCTACTTTATCTAAGGTGATAGCCCTTTCAGAGAGCAAATAGTTCTCGGTAAGTTTACATAGTATAGGTTCTGGAATTGTGCAGCCATAAATCTGGTGTTGTTAAAATCTCCCATATTTGAGGTTTAGAACCTGTAAGCAATGCAACTCAAACCATCATTAGCATTATCATACCAAAAATATGCTAGATCAAACATATAAGTTTATGTGGCAATGTTATAGAGTGTTTTGGGGGCAGAAATAGATGTACTAAAATTTTTGTTCCTGTAGACACCATCCTTAAGTATGGCAATTGTCGAGCATTGACTGCAACCGCGGTGTCACGATCGCAATCATTGGACTGTGATCACTATACCTGAGACCTTAGTCAACATATTCTGTACAATGCTCAAAATAAAATTTTAACACCAAACATATGTGTACATGATCATTTCAACCGTTTTAGGCCTAAATCTGGGTACTCAAGACTTCCCCGTTAGTGTGTACACAAACTACAACAGCTAACCATAATAATGATCATCAACAAGCATGTATTTTGTAATTAAAGCATTAGTTCAGGCCTTTCTCTAAACTAAAAGTTCTAAGCATGCAATTAAGTTAAAAATCAAGGAGTTAGGACAATATAAAAAGTTTGGATGATGCAGCTGTAATAAAATGACACTTGGATATGCAATGTAAATCCATAAATTTTAGAGAATTATGAAATATATACGTGTGGGCAATTGGCATTCAAATGGTCATTTAAACTGACTTGACCGCGATCGTAGTCCTAGCTCGACAATTTTGTTCACGTGGCCTCCATAATCACAGTGGCACAAACCATATTTGCGGTAACTAAGACCAAAGATTAGGTCTCTTGCATTCTTTTGTTCAATCCAATATGCCAATTTCACATGTTCCTTTCTTACTTTCACTCTACATTCCTTTGGGTGCCAATATTTCATGGATTATGCATGAACAAAACAAAAAAAATGAAATCTACTCTACCTTGCATAAATAAAAATGATATGTGCAACTTTTTGTGGTGTGATGGGTTGCCTCCTATCGAGCTCTTAGTTTAACGTCGTGGTGCAATGCCTCCTTCATCTCCATTTATGTTTCTACTTAGAAGATTTGAATCTCTGTCCCAACTTTTATTTAATATGTAATAAACGGTAGAGGGACAGAAGATTCAAGTCTTCCAAGATGAAAATTAGAAGATGTAAGGACATGGAAAACAAGTTTCGATCGCACCATTTTAAAGACTTACACATTTTACCCAACTTCACATAAAATTTCCAGATTTATAAGCCACTCACTGAACATTAGAAGTTGATTTACTTAGCCATTGATGGTAGGGCTTCCATGTGCTCCTTTGGAGTGTCAACTCCCAAAATATAGAATTCGTATCCCTTCTCCCCACAATTCATCATTTGTCTTGGTGGATGGATTCTCATCATATCCTCAAGGAATAATGTCAAAAAGTAGTTTGAATGTGGTCCAATCCCTAACTTCGGAATAGCCTCCTCCGTAGCATCTTTACTTCAAATTGAACTAGAGTCATTATCATATATTAGCCTTGATTCTTCTTATGACTCTAGCACCATTCCTTTTTTTGGACATATTTCATATCATTTGATTTGGTTGATTGGGAGATCTCCTAGGATTTATCACTACCAAGCTCATTATCATAGCGTTATTTCTATTCTTGATTAGCCTCCTCTTGGGAAATGGGAAAGGTAGTGGTATTTGCGAGATTTGTTTTATTTCCCATTTCCTCTATCTTGACAATTTCCCTTCCAAACGCCTTATTGGATTGATACATGTCTTTCACGTTCTCCCTTATTGTAGTTTCCTAATCGAAAATAGTTTAAAGCATTGCTTCAAAACTAGTGGACCTGATATGTTGCTCTTCCTTCTCCTCATCATAGGACCTATCAAACTCATAAGAGGACCTAACAACTTGGTTAGAATAAAAAGGGAAGAGGTCATTTGGAAATCACTCCAATGTCCATCTTGACCACCACATAAAGAACAACCATACACCAAATAAGATCGAGATAGTGATTCCATCTCTCTTCGAGGAGCATAGTTACAATCTTTCCTAAAGTGGGGTCTATCATAGTACGGACATGGGTCATCAAGATATGACTTCCAACTACCAAAATCATTTTTTCAAAAGATTCCATAGGTATAATTAAAAGAAAATAAAAATCTACCTAACACAAGAAACAATAGAAAATCAAAAACAACTATTTACAAGCTCGAATTCAATCAAGTAAGCTAAAATTCCAAACTAACTTAAAACGCCAAATTTTTTCCCGGCAATGGCACCATTTTAATAATGCTCAACTTACACATTAAGTTAAGAGCAAGGCACTCATCGTCAATATATTTAACCAACTTTAGAGTCGGGGTTAAATCCTTGAGGAACAATATGAGTGGCAATTAAGTTAATTCGAAATAATAGATACTAGTTCAATTCAATCCAATAGTACAAGAAGATAAAAATGAGGGAGATAGATATCTACCCTAATGTTTCTTTTTGTTTTTTTTTCTTGTATAAATTTGGGGCTATGAGGAACTAGTGTTTAAACAATCTATCATAGATCTTGGGATTATGTATTACTAAGGGAAGTGACACGTGGATGCTGATAGTCAACATCACTTTAGTAGATCAAGTGTGGGTAGGTTCGATTATATGTTTTAATGCTAGCCTTCAACAAAACAAAAAACTTTCACCCATTGATTCTTTTGAATGCCTAATAGGTGTGTTCAATAATTGGTAACCAAACCTTAATATTAGCATCCCTATTTCTAGGACAATACACATGGTATAGTTAACTTCACAACAAATCTTATGTCTAAGTTAGTGATAGATTAGCAAACTACACACATAATTATTGACCATTGCTTTTGTCTCCATATCCCTATTTCAAGGATGATATGGATTACTGAAGCTCCCCCAAATCCCTTCTTTTGAAGATGACATTGAATATTCTTGAATTTGGAGTTTTCACCCATCAATCCCGTATGGGTATTTGGAGATTTTACCCATAAATGCCAATCAAGTTTGTCAAGCAATGATAAAAACTATCAACAAGAACTCCTAAATAGAGGCTAACAAGAACAAAACACACATACTTTAATCCCTATTCATACATAACCCCAAGAGGGAGATCAAGCTACAAATAAGATAAATTAGTAATGATAAACCCATAATATCCAATGAAATGATTTATTGAAGCTTAAGTGAATGTCAATTCAAACTTACACAACAATTTAAGTGCAAGGCTATCTGTAAGACCCCAAAAAATCATAAGCTCAACTTAGTCTTTTAAGCTTTCTAAAGGGTCCCAGACTTGGAAAATTCTAGCTAAGTATTCAAACATAGATTTATTTTGGCCTTTGTAAGTTGGAAACTCTATTTCACGACTCTTTAAAATGCCAATCTTTAGGTTGATTCATTATCAGGAATATGAGTAGGTGTTCTCGAATGAGTTTTAAATTTTTCAAACTTCGTTTGAACTATGCTTGAAAATCCAAAATAGTGCATCGACCTAATTTTGGTGCAGTGCGTCGTCCATTGCATCGATTAATATTTTTTCCTATTTCTCAGTGGCAATTTCCAGTGAATTGATGTGGACTTGACGCGGCGTATTGGATATCGCATCGATACCAACAATGCAGCTCGTCGTCCTACACATCGATAGTCTTTTTTTTACTAATTAGAAAGTTGCTTCCTCAGGGTTATTAGAGTCTTTTCCCCACCCTTATTAATCCCTAAAACACGAGATTCAGTCTTCATTGAGTAAAATATACTCACTTTCTCTCAAATTACTCAAGAATAAGAATCCTAGGTGATTTAATTTCAAGGCCAAGACTCAAGATTTCCACCATTGTTCTTTAGGAATTTAGTAACCAAGGTATGACAGGTGTTCATCCAAGGGTTCCCTTCCACCCTTGGAGTATAAGAACCCCTTGTTACTATAGGTTTATGAGTTTGATAAAGTTCATGGTTGAATTTTAATGTGTTCATGATTACCAGTTAATGGGTTTATAGTTCATAATTTACTACGAGATTCATGTTGAATTAACTGATATGTATACATTATCATGCGATACTATGTTGAAACCCTTGAAATTGTAAATATGGAATTGAACTATGATGTGTATATGTTGTTTTAGTTTTATGTGCATAGATTATGTCCTTTAAGTGTTTGATGAATTATTCATGAGAATTAAATAATGAAATTATATCATGTTAGCATGTATTCAAGTCCATGTCATGCAAGTGTTTGATAAAATGTCCCTATGAATGAATAATGATCAAGTAGTTATTATCATGTTTCAAGATTGTGCCATGTCGTATAATTTATATTATCGAGTCTTGGGGGTATTCAATACCCAATAATTTAGCTATTTTTATAGAGCCATGGTCAGTCAGGATAGTATCAATCAGGTCACCATCGGTAGAATTTAGACAGTTAACAAAATTCAGTAGTATTTCGTTAGTCCATGGAACCTAGTGAACTCAGTTTATTTCAGTTATACAGTATAGTCAGAAAAAATTCAGTCTAGCCTAGAACAGTCTAGAATCTAGTCCAGTGTCTATTAAGTTTGGAGTAGGATTCTGCAGCGAGTGAACACATGGATGGGGACTCACCTGGAAGTAGAGGGTGTGATCCTTAGAAGCAGTCCTTGTCTTCTAGAACTACATATCTAGTGTAGGTTGAGACATCAACCTGCCAGTTGAGGGTTGATGAGGTGATCTACCTGCTAGTTCATGGTACCACCATTCTTGTTTAGAGCATCTGCTAGATGAGGGAGACTCAACTTGTCTGTACCTATGGCATGGTACTAACATCTTTCCAGCTGGGGTTACAGGTTAGACCCTAATCAATTCAGAGAGGGGTATGTCAGTTAGATAATTACATCTCACAGTCTCAGTTTCAGTTCCAGTCTCAGTATAGAACTCAGTTCATTACAAAACTCAGTATAGTTCAATAGGATTAAGACTATCAAATACAGTCACCCAGTTATCAGCTACACTATATCAGTAAACTCAGATATCAGTAAATCAGTAATTCAAAAACTCAGTATCCAATGTTATTACAATCTCAGTTACAATTTATGTATTTACGCATATACTCTTATTAAGTTATATTCATGTCATTCAGTTAGTGTTGTACAAGCATATGAACCTATGCATTTTAGCCTACCTCACTTCGTATACCAGTATATTCAAAGTAATTATGCACACCGTTCTTTTTTGCTATATGTTTTATATCATATGTTCAAACGTCCAGGCTCCTGATCATACGTAGTAGTTCAAATATTCAGTTGACGAAGTTAATGGTGAGTCCTCTTAGTTCGAGGACTGAAGATTATTTTAGTATTTTGGAGGTAGTTTGGGACTTGTCCCATCAACTCCATATTTCAGACAGTTTAGAGGCTTTTTAATACTAGAGTATTTGCAGACAGATATATCAGATGTGGTGTTTGTTATACCGTATTCAGTTTTAGTACATTATTGAACCTTATGGCATATTTTTCACCTAATTTCTGCATATTTGCAGTATTACTATTTAGTTAATGCAGCAGGTACCAGTCATGGGTTAGATTGTGGTCCTTCAGAATTATGAGCACCATGTAGCATCTGGGGTACTGCCTTAGGGCCTTGCACCTTCATCGTCAATATATTTAAGTAACTTTAGAGTCGGGGTTGAATCTACGAGGAACAATATTAGTGGTGATCAAAATAATTTGAAATGATAGATATAAGTTAAATTCAAACAAATGATACAGAAAGATAAAATGTGGGGAGGTGGATTCCTACACTAATATTCCTTTTTAGTTTTTTCTAGTATAAATTTGGGGCTACGAGTAATTAGAGTCTTAAGAATTATGCATAGATCTTGGGATTATGCATTACTAAAAGAGTGACATGTGGGAGTTAGTCATCAACATCGATTTAGTATGTCAAATATGGGTAGGCTTGGTTATTGATTTTGATGCTAGTCTTTCAACAAAACACCAAACTTTCACCAATTGATTCTTCTAAATACCTAATTGTTGTTCTCAACAATTAGTAACCACAACCTCAATCTAGGCATCCCTATTTCTAGGATGATACCCATGGTGTAATAAACCTCAAATTCACTCTTTTATCTAAGATAGTGAAAATTAGCAAACTACACACGCGATTGCCTATCAATTGCTTTGGTCTCCATATCCCTCCTACAAGGATGATATGGATTCCTAAAGTTCACCCAAAACCCTTCTTTTGAATATGGATTTGAACTTTCTAGAGCTTGGAGATTTTGCTCATCAATCCCTTGTGGGTATTTGGGGCTCTTACCCTTTAAATCCCAACCACACTAGCATAGCAATGGTAAAATCCATAAACAAGAATTAGCAAAGAGATGTTAAAAAATAACAACCCACACACACTTAAACCCCTATTCACACATAACCCAAAGAGGAAGATTTAGCTACACATAAGATAAATAAGCATAGATATACCCATACCCTCCATTGAAATAAATTGTTGAAGAATTAAGAGAATGTTACTTCAAACTTAGCTCTCCCACAATATTAACAATGGAAGTTAGCAAATCTTCCACTTAGAAAGTATCCAATGTACTCTTCACCCAAAATTTATATAGTATTTTCTTCATCAGAAATAGAGGCTATGAACTACACGAAAACTACAACCTAAAAAATTTGGGGAAGATGGAATTATTCTCTAATGCTAGGGTTTGGGTCATTTTTGTCAAACTGAGATCAGCACGTGCAAATATAGTTTTGCCTTTGGGATGAAATCCTCTGCTAGGCTACGATCGCACAGGTCTGGCTACAACCACGGCTACCCGATCGCAGTTTACCTTTGCGACCGTGGTACCTGAGGCTCTTTTGTTTCAAGTCTCCAACTGCAGTTTCTTGCTCCCATTTTGATTATTTTGAGATTCAATCCACATTTTCCCATCCCTTTAGCTTTATTCCTGGAAGAAGTGGATATTAGTGTATCTAATTGCAATTATATCTCATTTATTCACCCATAACAAGGTAATGTGCACGAATAATAAGTTCAATTAAGTGGTAAACTCACTACTCATCAGGACTTTAACTTCAAGCCCTTTAATTAGGAAATGGACTTTAAACTAAAGCATTATGACTATCATCAGTCGACATTAGGACTCCAACCCTTTGTCCATTAATCATCATTTATTCAATTCACACTTAAGGACTTTAACCCTTTTAGACAATTCAACACTATACATGACCACATGGTTCTAATTGGAGCCTTTGTTGCTCAACCATTTCAATAGAATAATGCCTTAATTCAATTCATCATGCAATTAAATTTATGGTCATCAAGATCCTCACAAACTATTCATATTTCATTATCAATCTTATACCACATTCATACCACATTTTAGTTCTACCCACAATTCAAGTTCATTTTCATGTTTATCGATTTTAATCCTTCTTTAACCATTAACAAACAAGGTCATCCATTTCACCATACACGGCTCATAATGCCTTTACAATATCATTTAAAAACTATTGATACTTATTGGTCCATTGCCCTAGTTAAAAATATCACCAACATAAGACTAAACAATTCACTTAAATATTTTTCACAAACACCTTGTGTGCATGCCTTTACCTAGGCCATTTTCATGGTAGAAAACATCAAGATTAGAGTTATGCATGATTCACATGTTATACCACATACAACAATCACCCACATGTTCAAATCATCATCAATAACATGTACAAACACAATTTTAAGCAAAAGTTAAAATTATTCATCATTAGCCAACAAAACCCTTTCCATTTGATTTCAAAATCTCTATGTACACCTGCTAATTCAAGTGTAAAATAAATGGGTTTAGAGTTATTTATAAAGTGGAAGATTTAAATGCCTTAGATAACTTGATTCACCCAAGAAGATTCACTTCACTTTGCTCCTAGATGGACACCCTTGAACCCTAGCCTCCAATCCTTTACAAAATTGTGTTTGAGAGAGAATTTTTGAAGTTTGATCCACTAAAAGTGTGTTTACAGAGATCATATACACTTATATAGTAAGGAGACTTAGGGTTTTGGGTGTAGGAAATGACCATAAGGTTCTCAACTAAAAGCTAAAAATTAACCATCCAGGTGGGTATGACTCACTTGAGTTAATCGTATCCTAGGGTACGAGTGGTACCCTAACACTTAACCTAGGCACCTCCTAGGTAACCTACACTTGTTTGGGTACGACTATATACCATTGCGTCATATCAAAGGGTATAACTCATGCCCTCACTCGTACACTTCACCCATACCAAAAATAGTCCATTCCAAGTCAAGACCTCACTCTATACGATTGGTCTTGGTACGACTCATACCTTAACGTATGATTGGTTGGGGGTTCACTCATACCTAGGATAGTGAGTAACCCTAACCACACTACCTAGGTTATAAAGGGAGAGGAGAGGAGGATACAACTCATATCCAAGGGGTACGACTCATGCCTCTAGTCGTACCTTCCCCATTTACATCAAATTATGAAATTTCTTAATGATTTAAAAGTCTAGGTGTTTCATCCATGATGGTACAAATGTTTCATGAATTTATATGATATAAGGATGTAAAGCTCATAACCAACTGAAATGAGAATTTCTAAATCCAACCAATATACCGAACCACGTGAGTCAAAACCCACTCATTGTGCCAAACATCCATGAATCTAATATAATCCATCTATAGAATAAAAATACACAACAATATTCCATTGATACCATAAAAATTCTTATTTAGGATTTTTCACTAGAAATAACATGACCAATATACATAAACAAGGACAACAACATCATATAAGACCCCATATTGTAACACATAGAAAATAATGTCTCAAAACCACCAAATAACAATAATAAAGACATTTCCATGATTAATTCCCACACCTATGACATGATTTTATACCAATATTAACTACCCAACCTAGTCTAAAGAATGTTAAGCCATAACCTACCTCTAATGTAGGAAATCAATCCAAAAGCCTTCAACACAGAGATTTCCCCTCTTGAACTATCATGACCTAATTTATGAGTCATGATGGAACTGACTATATCCCACTAGTAGGTAAGCCAAATTGTAGCTTGGAGCAATAGGCAATGGGCTAGTTTGGTGGAAAGTAGCTTATAAAGCTAGAATAAGCAATTTAAGACTTGTAATAATAGAAAGACAATAAATATAATCCAAAAGATAAATAACACATAGAAACACATCCCACAACCTTGTAGTTTTGGTACAAGATATACTACAAATACATCATAAGTTTTGAAAGAGTCAAATACCATCTATCTCAAAAAATGAAAGACTAGACATAGATTATAGAAGGAAAAAGGGGTAACTCTGACTCAGACAACTCACTCTATCACCAAAATCCAACAGAGCATGATCATCAAATCAACGGTGGCAAAAAGTACTTGGATCTACACCAAAAAGATAATGAAGTGTAGTATGAGTACCATGACCACGGGTACTCAGTAGCCATAATCGGCCATCTGAGCTAAATCAGGAT
This sequence comes from Capsicum annuum, assembly GCF_002878395.1. Taxonomy (NCBI): domain Eukaryota; kingdom Viridiplantae; phylum Streptophyta; class Magnoliopsida; order Solanales; family Solanaceae; genus Capsicum; species Capsicum annuum. The sequence continues at coordinate 56,406,510 of NC_061117.1, forward strand.
ATAAATACGATAAAATGTGAGATAAAATAAGCTAAGTCAAGGTAAAAAGGCAAACCTAGAAATAAATTCTAACACTCTTATGCATATAAAATCAATAACCAAAAATAATAACATAAACATCACACAATTATATCTACTAAATGGGCCCGTATAAGCTAATAAGTGCACTAAGTGCGGAAAGTACTTAACCCAACATAGTCCCCAATAAGCCTGGAGAGTACAATCAAAGGAAAATAAATAACTGAGTAACCACAATATACCAACCATCATTCCATAAGAAGGAACCGATCCATACCATATCATATCATAAACAACTCTCAATGTCTGACTCAAACTGGAACTCAATAGCATTATCATCTTTATCATTATTTGCCAGACATGAACTGTAACCCATATTACTAGTAACATAAGTAATTGCCAGACTTAAACTAAAACTCATACCATAATTAATTGATGGACTTAAACTAGAACTCATATCATAAATATCATAATCAATATAAATAACTTAGTAGGTTTTAACGTAATTAGCATCTACTCCAACATTCAAACCATCATGACTGTTAAGTATCTAATATCCTAGAATCCCATAATAATAATTTTGTATTATAAAACACGTGTATAATGGTCTACCAAAATTAGCTCAAGTCATTGACTATGGTGGGCAAATTCTACTCTGCCCCAAAATCTATTTTAAGGAAAATTCTACCTCAAACTTGGCTAATGTATCTAAATCCACTTTTAGATGGTAAACAAGCCTTAAATATCCCTAAGATAGTAATTGATACTCCAACATGAGCAACTAAGTTAACTACGTCTTAAATTACTATATCTAGGTAGCATAAACAATCCAGCTAACCCGAATATTATCAATCATACCTCCAACAACTAAATCATAATCCTAATCTAGGATACTATCATAATTATACTAAAAATAGTTCAATCTATCACAAGGATAAACCTATCCTACTTGGACGCCGAAGAAAAGCTAGAATAATTTTCTAAACCGATGATTTTCCTTTCATAGAAGCTTCCTCAAAGTTTTATGCAATCACAATCACAATTTACTCACAAAAATAGGAACAATGATACTCATATTGCACTATGTGCTTTGATTCTCTAGATAATGTAAAATTCTATGTGAGGCCCAGTAATGAAATCGTACATTCAAAACCAACACAATGCCCCTATGCTCATGGGACATTTACCCACAACAATTGGTGAATTTCGAGATATAAAGGTACTAAAATCAAGCAACCAAGATTTTAGGGATTTTAGAAGAAAAGGAATGATTTAATCAAAAGTTAGATGGAAGCTTTATATTTGAAAGACGAATGCATAAATAATATTCACAAAACATCCACCATAACCTGCAAATGTTTTCACGAAGCTTTCCCACTTTTTAAGGTTCTGATATCTTAAGAATAAATGCTTAAAATTGAGAAAAATAGGCTAAGTGGGGATTTAGACCCTTCCAAGGTGCACAGATATAGTTAAGTGAACTTCGGGTCACTTAAGAGACACTTTTTCACTGGCACGCTTTTCAATTACTCAATTAATTGATCACTTACTAGATAGTTGGTTGTTTGATCAAATATCTCATATATGACACTATTATAGCTTACGCGATAGCCCGACCATTATCAATTATTTTGGTTAAGTGATAAAATGTGTCTCTTAAGCTATGGTTGCTAGTGTTTGGAAGATTACATAAGCGATAAAAGACATTGCTTAAGTAGTGCACCAGCACCACCTGAGATTTGGAAATTTTCAAAGTCTCCCCCAACCTTTCGGGATTCATTCATATTCCTATTTACGCTAATGGATAATTCTAACCTATTAAATTCAACATTTTAGACTCAATGGGGGGTCAAAATTTCCATTAGGGTTGTTCCAACAAAAATTGGGTCCCACACCCACTTTCCATTTTTCTTAACCTTGTGCCAATGAACCGAACATAGTCCCAGATCCTCGAGAGCTAGACCAAGGGTCTCCCTCTACTAAAATTGAGGTTTCTGTGTTTTTGGAACAATCAGAATTAACATATAAGGTCATTGGATTGATGTTTTTGTTTGATAGCAAATTTAAATTAGTAAAAACTTTAAAATAGGGAATTGTCTCTCAAAAACAAATGAACTGCCCAGTAATCGACCTATCAGTTCCCATAAGTAATCAGGGGGAGTTATATGAATGCTTTAAATAGGAAAAATGTGCAAAAATATAGAAAATGACCTGGAGCGTCATTACAATATCCATTACTAAAAGAACTTTCATCCTCAAAAGTAAAGAATTAGGATTTACCTTCATCCTCAAATAGGTGAGGTTACTAGGTCCACATCTCACTCTCGAAATCCAGAGTAGCCTCCTCTACTGGGCGGTGCCTTCACTAAACCCTAAATACTGGAATCTCTATAGTTCTCAATGTCCAACATCACTAGCAAAAGTGAGCAAAGGCTCTACGAAGGTCAACTACTCATCCAATTGAACTGAATACTATCTAAGCACATAAGACAGATCAGGAATGTATCGCCACAATATGGAGACATAGAAAACTGAATGGATAAAAATAAAATTATTGGGTAAGGCATATTCATAATCCACCTCACAAACTTTGTGAAAAATCTCAAAGGGTCCAATATACCTAGGGCCAAGCATACATTTCTTTCTAATCTTTATCATATACTTCATAGGTGATACTTGGAGGAATATCAAATTACCAACTCCAAATCTCAAGGCACAAAGTCTACGGTCTACGTAAGCCATATTCATACTATGAGCTACTCTCAATCTATCATTAATCACCCTGACTCTGTCCAAATACTGCTGGAGAAAGTCAGTACCATGTTGCCTAATCTCATAGGTTTCAAACCAACCAATAGGAGAACTACATTTCCTACAATATAAAGCCTTCAATGCTCGAATGATAACTGATATTATATACAAACTTTGCCAATGCTATAGGTTACTCCTAGTGACCACTAAAATTCTTAACAAAGGCTCTAGGTGTATCCTCGAGAACCTTAATAGTTTGATCTTATTGCCTATCGATTTGTGGCTCAATGGGTGTACTAATATCAACCTGAGTACATAAATCTTCTTAAAAGCTCTCTAAAAGATAGAAATGAATACTTAAGCAAGGTTTGAAATTATAGATAAATGCAAACCATGCAAACAGACTATCTCACAAACATAGATACGGGTTAACCGCTCAGCACTGAAGGATATTTAAATAGTAATAAAATATATCGATTTGGTCAACCAATCCACAATGAACCTAATACCATCGAACTATGGGAGGTGTGAGGAAATTGACTAAAATAGTCCAAGGTAATCCACTCCCAATTTTACTTAGTAATAGAAAACCTTAAAATCAATCTACTAGGTCTCTAATGCTTAACGTTCATCAACTGAAAACATAGGCAACAAGCTACAAAGTCTACCATATATATTTTTATGACAATCAAATAATAATTTTGCCTTAAATCCCTATACATCCTATGCCTAGGAGAATAGGATATCTGGAGTTGTGGGCCTCATGCAAAATTTAGAAAATCAAGCAATCAACCCTCGAGATATAAATATGACAATCAATCTCAAAATACCCTCTAAATCAACGAAAGCCCTTTTTGACTCATAGCTTAACAACAGATAATAGATGATGCAAAGTCTCTTATCCTCAAATTGATGAATTCAAATCTGCTCAAATAGTAAAGACCTAGCCTCAACTCTAGCAAGAATCCTCCTACGGTCTGAAATATAAAGATGCACCATCAAGTTGGCTAAAGATTAAATTTCCTATTCAAACATCCATAGAAATAGAAATTTCTAGCCACACTACCCATACTCACGCTTTTTGACTCAAGGTATTTACTACCATGTTTGCCTTTCTCGAATGATACAAGATAGAAATGTCATATTCTTTTAGCAACTCTATCCATCTATGCTGCCTAGAATTAAGCTCTCTCTGGGTCATAAGATGCTAAATACTATGATGACCCTTGAAGATCTCATAAGACACGCCATAAAGATAATGCCTCCTAATCATAAGTGCAAAAACTACTGCTGCTTACTTTAAATCATGAGAAGGGTAGTTATATTTTTGCACCTTAAGCTTCATCAAAGCAGAAGAAATAACACGACCATGATGAATCAACAAACAACACAAACACATATTAGAAGAATTACAATACATGGTGAATCCCTCACCCTTAATAGAAAGAGCTAAAATAGGAGCTGAAGTCAGAAATCCCTTGAGCTTTCAAAAGCTCAACTCACACTTCTCAGACCATCAAAAGGGAACCTACTTTTGAGTCAATCTATTATAAGTGCTGCAATTGTAGAAAAACTCTCTATGAGCCACCTATAGTAACCATCCAAACCTACGAAGCTACGAAACTCAGTCAAAGATGTAGGCCTGGCCCAATAAAGAATGGCCTCAATCTTTCATGGGTCTAATATAATCCAATCCTTAGACTCTATATTCCCATGGAAAGCTATCGACTTAAGAAAAACACTCACACTTAAAGAATTTGGGAAAAAGCAAATATTCTCTAAAAGTCTGGAGCACAATCCTCAAATAGTATACATACTCCTCTCTACTCCTCAAATACACAAGGGTGTCATCTATTAATATATTCACAAATAAATCCAAATAAGTCCTGAGCACTCAATTTATAAAATCCATAAATGAAACTGTGGCATTAGTCATTCCAAAAAGAAATCACTAAGAACTCATAATGACCATAACAGGTCCTAAAGGATGTCTTTGAATATCTTCATCCTAAATTCTCAATTGATGATAAATAGACATTAAATCAATCTTAGTAAATACTATTGCACCATACAGCTAGTGAAACAAATCACCAATGCAAGGAATATGATACTGGTTCTTCACCGTTAGCTTATTAAGCCGCCTATAGTCAATACACATATGCATGGAGCCATTTATAATCTTAACAAACAATATAGGATCTACCCAAGGAGACACACCCAATCTAACAAAAACCTTACAAAAAACATCTTAAATATGAGCATTCAACTTTCTAAACACAATATGTTCCATATGGTAAATTTTCATAGAAATAAGTTGTAATACCCCAGATTTTTACCTCAAAAATTTCTTTAATTTTGAGCTCACTGCTTAGACTATGACTTACATAATGAGTCGTAAGGTCTGTTTATAGGTCACTAGGCTTGAGTCATAGGGTGACCAGTGAGGGTTGTGACTATATTTGGATGTTACTAGTCGTAATGACTCTTTATAAGTTGTAGGGTATTTTCCATGGTCAAACCATTATAGGTTCACAATGTCACTATTGTGGTTATGACTAAGACCCTATGAATCCTAAGGTTTTTGTACAAGTCTTATGGTATGACTCATACGGTCAACAGTAGGGATGCCTTGTGAAACTGCTCAGACTATGATTCTAAGGTACGACTCATAATTAGTCTTTATGAGTCTTAAGGTGACCTGTAATGACTGGGTGACAAATCTGGTATTTTGGACATTTCCCTGTTTTCTCAATTATGACCCACGACTATAAAACCCTTTTAGGACCCTATTATAATCCATAAAACATAATTAAATGCACTCTTAAACTCTCCAAAATCCCTCAGTCAAGAACAAGCTAAGGATTCAAAAGGTTGATTATTTAGAGCTTCTAAGAGGTGATTTCTCTCCATAATTGTGATACATTCAGACATGTACCCCTTCTTTTAATTTGATTTGCATAAAACATGTATTTCAATTGTTACTCATGTTGATTTGAATATGGATTTTCATTTGGGTTGGGGGCTTTGGGAGGATTGTTACTTGATTTGAATTCCCATAGTTTTGATTCCAATGTTCATGTTTTAATTATGTATTTTAAAATAGTGAGTATGGTAAATGGATTAGCGATCGAGGTACTTCCCTAAATTTGATAAAAAAATTTTGGAATTTGGTTTTGAAAATTGTGTTCCCTCAACCTACTTGAATTATTAGATTTGAAATATGGTTAATCACATGACTTGAATTACTTTCCAAAACAATTGCACTGCATAAATGGTTAAATGGATAATGACGGTTTTAAAGGCATTGTTGGCTATGTATTGATTTTTAAACTTGATTTGATTTAATGAACAAAATAGGTTGTACCATTCCCCTAATTATAAATAATTCATAAAGGAAGTCGTGGTATTCTCCCAAGTTGATGAAAGTGGCATAGAATAATTATAAGCTTAAAAGCATAATGGTATGATGATACTTGTGGTTGATGCCTTAATGTATAATTCCTTTTTTAAATTTATGGGTTATGTTAAACTTATTTTAATTGTCCTTAAAGGGGTTTGTTTAGCTCACGGTAGAAGGTACAAGCCCCAAGATACTAGAAACCACATTGGTCGATGTGGGAATCTTTATAACTGTGTGAATGGTTCACACTTATATATATATTGGATTGGCTAGGATAAAGGTATTCCTTGGATCATCCTTGGATTTTCCTAGCTCATGTGGTTAACAAACCTGGGACCCTTTCAGTATGAAGAGAGAAACACATATAGCCTGTGGGTTCCCTTAGGATAGTTAGAGCTACACAGTCCAGGTTAATAATTTTAAATTTCATGTGAAACCTTGTTCCCTATCACAACATTATATATATATGTATGTATGCATCTGAAGTCCTAGTTTTCATTACTTTATCCATACCCTGAGTTACAATCTAACTCTCACCCCGTGATCCATCTTTGGATGTTGTATCCACATGTGATACAAGAACAAAGAAACTTTTTTTGCACAGTGATTAGGTGATTCTTGGATCAATCATGAGTCATCTTGAAGAGGTGAGCTTTTATAAAATGAAAGAACCTTATTTCATGTTCTTGTTTTATTTTTCTTTGGATTATTCTCTTTTGAATTTTAGGCTACGATCGAGGGCAAATCCTGACTTAGGTTGTTCATAGATTTTATAGGCTTGTGGATTACTATGGATTGGGATGGACATTAAAGTTCTTAGATTTCTTTATGAGCTAGTTGAGTTTTCTATCATATTATATGTTTAGAACTCAACTGTTCTTTTTATGTTTGGAATTTATCAACTGCAAGTTGTATTGTATTTTGGTTGGCTAGGGTTCAAGGGGTAATCCTTGGTGGTCTTAAGACACCTGTCAAGGCCAGGCCCTGGTTTGGGTTATGACAAAAAGTTTATATCAAATCATAAGTTCATGGTCATTGGGTGTCCACAAAGTCGTGTCAAGATAAGTCTTATTCACAGAAGTGTTGCACACCATACTTATACGAGAGAGACTATAGGGAATTTATGGATATTTTTATTTCTTTTGATCTATTTTTTTGGGATATAGAGTCTAAGGTATTGAAATCTCCCCTAATTTCATTTGTTCATATTTTAGATTATGTCTCCTGAAAGATCTGATGTTCATGAAACCTCCTATGTCCCACCTGAGGACAATGCAGGTGTAACTCATCCTACCTATAGAGTACAAATCCAGTCTAGGGAACCTACTCCCGACTGCCCATTTTGAGTTCCACTGGTCCTTACCAATCATCCTTTGGCTTTTCTGGCTGATGATATTCATGCCCCACTGCCCTAAGAAGACATTTCTAATGTCAAATTTGATTGATTTATTAATTTACTAACTTAATTGGTGACTTCTTAATCTCTTTGACTTAACCATATTAGTTCTACTGCTTCATCTTTTAAGGTCACTAGAGTTGGCCAGTTAATGTAGTTAAATCCCCCAACCATTAAAGGCTCTAAAGTCTAGTAGGATCCTCAAGGGTTTGTTGATTAAATAAATAAAATATTTAGGTGATGCATGCTACTAATATAGATAATGTGGAGTTTTCCCCATATCAGTTATAGGATATGGCATACCAGTGCTATTAGGAGTGGGAGTAGTCTAGAGGTGACAATGCTGAGTAGGCTATGTGGGACAAATTTTTCAATTCTTTTCTAGATCATTTCTTTTCTCATGAGTTGATGAAGGCTAAGGCTGAGGTGTTTGTGAACTTGAGGCAAGGAAGGATGCATATTAAAGAATATGCCTTGAAGTTCCATTAGTTGTCTTATTACAATATGAAGTTGGTGTATAATAAGAGGTCAAGAGATGAAATTTTCTTTGGGTTTATCTTGGGACTTGGTTCTATAATCTAAGCTAGTGATATTGAACCATGACATGGATATATCTAGGTTGGTGGTGTATATACATTAGGTTAAAGATTAAAATAAGAAGCAAGTAGAAATAGGGAGAGATAAAATAAGAAATTTAGATATTTAGAGCAGGGTGGAGGCCTGTAGAACAGTGGTAGAGATGGTAGGAAGTGGGGGAAAGAAAAAAGCTATGGGAAATTTTGGTTCTTATTATATGGCTAGGGCTCTATATACCAAGCTATCTAGAAATCTTCACTTTTAGGCTGATAGTGGGCTTAAGCCCGAGGGTTCCTTAACCCAGGCTAGTAGAGCTCAATCAGCTCAATCAAATCCTCCATGCAAATTCTATGGACAGATGCACCATGGTTATTATAATGAAGGAAGGAATCTATGTTTAAAATGTGGCTAGCCTAGTTATTTTTAGAGGAACTATCCGGCAACAAATGTTTCTATTAGAGCTAATAAAATTTCAGTTTCTACTTCTTCAGCTCCTTTATCAAATGGTGCAATTTCTTTTATAGGCACTAGTCAAAACCATCTTTATGATCTTGCCATCCATCAAGAACCTGAGGTGTATCCTGATGTTGTTACTTATATGTTACTTCTTTTCTCTTATGATTTATATTGTCTGCTTGATCTGGGGTCTACTCTTTCTTATGTGACCCTTTATAGGGCTTTTTATTTTGGTTTTGGTCCTGAGAGTATTTTCAATCCCTGATCTGTGTCTACCCAGTGATTGATTTTGGTGTGGCTAGAAAGGTCTATAGGGGTTATGTAGAATTTATTTGTTATACGGATACATTGGTGGATTTGATTGAATTGGATATAATAGATTTTGACATGATCTTATAGATGGATTAGCTCTATTCGTGCTATATTTCTCTAGATTGTCTAACCTTTAAGGTTAGTTTTCAATTCCTAAATGTACTAATAATGAAATGGGAGGAAAGTTCCTTCGTTTCTAAGGGAGCCCAAAAATTAATTTCCAAGGGGTGTCTATACTATCAAGTTTGGATTAGAGATTCTAGTTTTGATGTTCCTTATTTATAGTTTGTCCCGATTGTAAATGAATTTGTTGAAGTGTTTCTCAATGATCTTCCTAGTATTCCTCCTAAGAGGGGAAATAGAATTTAGGATTTATCTTCTACTAGATACCTATCTTATCTTTATTCCTCCTTAAAGAATGGCTTTGGCTAAGTTGAAAGAACTTAAGGAGCAGTTGAAGGATTTTCTTGATAAAGTTTTTATTTATCCTAGTGTGTCCCCATAAGGTTATCTTGGGATTTTTGTGCATAAGAATGATGGTTTCCTATAGATGTGTATAGATTATTAGAAATTAAATAAGGTGGCGGTGAAGAATAACCACCCTCTTTCTAGGATAGATGATCTATTTGACCAACTTTTGAGTGATAGCTGTTTTTCTAGAATTGATCTTCGGTTGAGTTATCATCAATTGAAGATTAGAGAGGTAGATATCCCTAAGAATTCCTTCCAAACCTAATGTAGTCATTACGAGTTTCTAGTGATATTATTTGGGTTACCAAATGCCTTGACTGCATTTATAGACTTGATGAACTGGGTATTAAGATAATTTTTGGATTTATTCATGATTGTGTCATTGACGACATCTTGGTATATTATAAGAGTGAGGAGGATCATGTTAATCACCTCTGAATAGTTTTGCAGACTCTGAAGACTCATCATTTGTATGCCAAGTTTTTCATGTGTGAATTTTTGTTGAATACCTTGACCTTTACTTTTCATGTTGTTTCCAGTAAGGGGATTATGGTGGATCTACAAAAAGTTGAGGTGGTTAAGAAGTAGCTTGGACCCATGATGCCAATCGAGATTTGAATCTTCTTAGGTTTAGCCGGGTATTATAGGGGAGATTTGGTGATTTTTTTCATCTATTCCTTCTACGTTGACTAATTTGACTGAGAAAAAGGTAAATATTTTATGTTCCAATGCTTGTGAGGAAATCTTTGAGAAGCCGAGGGATAAGTTGACTTTTTCTCCAGTTCTTACCCTGCTCGAGAGTACTGAAGGATCTGATATGTGCTATAATATGTCGTGTATTGGACTAGGGTGTGCCTTGATTAAACATGGTAAGGTTATGGCCTATGCTTCTAGGCAGCTGAAAGATCATGAAAGGAATTATCTAATTTATTAATTGGAATTGTTGAATTTAGTTTTTGCTTTGAAGATTTGGTGTCATTACTTATATGGGGTTCATGCTGATATCTATTAAGACTATAAAAGCTTGCAGTACATGTTCACTCACATGGAGTTGAGTCTCAGACAAAGGATATGGCTTAAGTTGATCAAGGACTATGAGATGAGTCTTCACTACCATCCAGTTAAAGCTAATGTAGTTATTAATCCTCTTAGTAGGTTGTCCATGTGTAGCTTATCTCATGCGGATGAGGAGAAACATGGATGGATGAAGGACACTCACCAGTTGGTTAATCTTAGAGTTTTTTCTAAGGATTCTAAGGATAGAGGGGTGATTATACAAGAGGTGTTAAAGTCATCTCTCGGTGTAGAGGTAAAAGAGAAGTTAAGTTTTAACCCTACCTTGATGTAGATTAAGGCTGAGGTAGGTTAGTACAAGGCCATGATATTTAAGATTGGTAGAGATGGTATCTTGAGGTACCAAGGTAGATTGTGTGTTCCTGATGTGGATAGGCTATGTGAAAGAGTATTGACTGAGGCTCATGAGTCGAGATATAGCATTCTTCCTAGCTTGATGACGATGTCTCATAACCTGAAGGAGATTTATTAATGGAACAACATGAAGAGAGATGTGGCTAACTTTGTGGTTAAGTGTATAGTGAAATTGGGCACTTAAGGCATTACAACATGTCTTAAGAGATTGAATTTCCCATGTGAAAGGCGAAGGTAATCATCATGGAATTTGTTACTGGGTTTCCACAGTTTTGGAATCTGTAGTATTTGATTTGGGTCATCGTGGATAGGATGACAAAATCTGCCAAATTTTTACCTTTGAGGACTACTTAGACTGAAGAGGATTATGTGAAATTATTTGTTCTAGAGATCATAAAATTGCATGGCGCTCTATTTTCTAAGATTTTGGATCGAGGTACACAGTTCTCTTCTTGCTTTAGGGATTCATTTCATCAAAGCTTAGGCACTCAGGTAAACCTTATCACCATATTCCATACTCATATGGATGGACAAGCGTAGAGGACTATTTAGACTTTAGAAGATGTGCTAATGGCTTGTGTGGTCGATTTTGGAGGTGGTAGGGTAGATCATTTGCCTCTTATCATGTTCACATTTAATAGCAACTATCACTCTAGTATTGGGATGGCTCCTTTTGAAGATCTTTATGATAGGTGGTGTAGATCTCCCATCGGATGGTTTGAAGTTGGTAAGACCAAATTGTTCAGTCCAAACTTGGTTCACCAACCATGGAGAAGGTGAATGTGAATTGATATAGAATCAAGACTACTTAGAGTTGCCAAAAGTCCAATCCAGATGTGAGACGAATGGAGTTAGAGTTTGATGTTCATAATTTGGTGTTTTTAAAGGTGTCTCCCATGAAAGGAGTGATGAGGTTTGGGATGAAGGTAAAGCTCAACCCTCGTTATTTTGGTCCATACTTGATTTTGAGAAAAGTGGGGAAGGTTGCTTATGAGTTAGATTTGTTTTTGATTTTATGTTTTGTATATCTAATTTTTCATGTTTCGATATTGAAAAAGTGTATGGGGGATCCTTCTTTGGTTTTTTCTATTGAGAGTGTTAGTATTTTGGGCTCCTTTACTTATGGGAAAGTCCCGGTGGAGATTTTGGATAGATAAGTCCGTAATTGAAGGACTAAGGATGTATCTTCGGCAAAGGTTCTATGGAGGAACAAAAAGGTTAAAAAAGTTACTTGGGATGATGAAAGGACATAAAGTCGAGATATCTTTTCTTGGCCCCCGGATTAGACAACTATTCTTAATGTATGTGTTTTCCTTATCATTTTTGTTTTCTCACTTTTTTAAAGGAAATTGTGTTTGTGTTTCGGTCTCAAAATCATGCTAAGGATGCCTTGACACATTATTTAGGGAGGAATAAGCCTGGTGATGGGGGGGAGGTAATATAACACCCCAAATTTTTTCCTTCAAAAATTTCTTAAGTTTGGAGCCCACTGTTCAGACTACGACTAACTTAACGAGTCACAAGGTCTCCTTGAAGGTCTCAGGGCTTGAGTTGTAGGGTGACCAATGAGGGTTGCCCATTTTCTTATTGTGACTACAACATGGATGTCACTAGTTGTAATGACTCTTTACGAGTAATAGAGTGCTTTTCGTTGTCAAACCAGTGCAGGTGCCTAATGTCACTATTGTGGTTACGACTAGGACCCTATGAGTCATAAGATTTATATATGAGTCATATGGTACAACTCAAATTGTCAACAATTGGGATGCCTTGGGACACTACTAAGCCTATAAGTCTAGGGGATTACTCATAGTCAGTTGTTATGGGCCGTAAGGTGACCCGTAATGACTACGTGGAAAATTTTAGTGTTTCATTAAGGGTACTTTGGATATCACCCCTTTCCCCAATTGTACCCATGACCATACAACCATTTTGGGACACCATTATCATCTATAAATTATCATCGAAAGCACTCTTAAACTCTCTCTAATCCCTAAGTCAAAAACAACCAATGGTTTCTCAAGGTTGATAATTTAGCGCTTCCAAGTGGTGATTTCTCTCCATTATTGTGCTACTTTTTGGTATGTATCCCTCCCCATAATGTTTTTATAATTAATATTATTCATGTGGATTTGAATATGGATTTTTATTCGGGTTGAGGTCTTTGGGAAGTATTAATACTTGATTTGAATTCCCATGGTTTTCATGGAAATGTTCATATCTTAATTTTGTATTTTGAAAGTGGTTAGGGTGCATGGGTATAGTGAAAGGAATGGGGGTTGAGGTATTCCCCCAAATTTGATGATTTTTATTTGGAATTTGGTTTTAGAAATTCTATTGCCCCAACCCACTTGCATAACTGGAATTGAAATATCGTCAATCACATAACTTGGTGTACTTCCCCAAGCTATTGCATTGCATAAATGGTTAAGTAGATGATGAGGGTTTTGAAGGCCTTGTTGGCCTTGTTTTGGTTTTAAAATTAATTTAATGAACAAAGGGGGTGGTATTCCCCCAATTGGAATTAATAAATAAAGGGGGACATGGTATTCCCCCTGGTTGGTGGAACTGATATGGCATAATTATAAACTTGCAAGAGTAATGGTATGACGACACTTGTGGTTGATTCCTTAATGGATAATTCCATGGTTAAATGTATGGGTTATGTGAAACTTTATTTAATTGGGCTTAAAGGAGATTGTGTAGCTCGCTGTGGAAAGTAAAGGTCCTAGGGGGACCAATACTAGAAACCACATTTAATGGTGCTGGGGTCTTTATCAACGTGTACAGGCTTCACACTTATATATATATATATATTTGATATGTTGGGGTTGAGGTATTCCCTGGCTCACCCTTTGATTTTCCTGGTTCATGCGGCTAACACGCACTGTGACACTTTCAGTAGGGGGAGCAAAACTCATATAGCTAGTGGATACCCTTATGACGGTTAGAGCTACACAGTCCAAGTTAATGATTTTAAATTTCATGGTAAACCTTTTTCCTTGTCCCAACATCTTATATATATTTGTATGTATGCATGTATATCGACATGTACACTGAGTTTGGACTTAATTTCAAGTTGGCATTATTTTTTCCCTTCCCTGAGTTGCGTGGTAGCACCAACCCTGCTAACTGTGTCCGAATGCTATATCCCCATGCGATGTAGGGAACAAAGACACTTCTACTTTTCTGGCACAGTGATAGACGATTCCTGGATTGATTATTAGTCCACTTGAAATAGTGAGCTTCCATACTTTAGAAGACCATTATTTCATGTTCTTGTTTCATTTTATTTTGCACTATTCTTTTTGGACTCTTATCTACTATGGTCAAGAGCATGCCCTGACATACGTTGTTCTTGAATTCAAGAGGCTTGTGGAATACTATGGATTGGGATGGATGTTAAAGTTCCTAGATTTCCTTATGATTTAGTTGATTTGCCTATCCTGTTATTTGTTTGCAACTCATCTCTATCTTGTTATATGTTCTGTATTCATCAGCTACCAGCTATATTATGTTTTCATTGACTAGGGATTAGGTCATGGTCTCGGGTCCTTGTTGGAATAGAAGTACCCATCACATCCAGCTCCTAGTTCAAGCCATGACATAAGTTGGGTGCCCAAGTCAAAATTAATAACAAACTCAATGTCATGAGCAGGAGTAATTCCAAGGAGATTGGTTAGGAAAACATCAGGAAAATCATGAACTATAGGAACAGTGTTAAGTGACGGACTCTCCACAATAACATTATGAATATAAGTGAGATAAGACTTGAAAACCCTCAAAATAATCCTCTTATCATGGATATAAGAAATAATCCTCGTCGGCTCTTAGTTCATCACTCCCTGCCACACAACTTGGTGTACGCTGGACATGGCAAAGGTAACAGTCTTAGGAACATAGTCCATGTCCACATGATAGTGGGATAACCAATCCATGCCAAGAATCACATCAAATCTACCATGTCCAATATTATAAGATCAATATTAGAATCAAAATCTCGAATAATCATCACACATGATGTGAACGCCCTATCCACTACTAAAGAATCACCCATTGAAGTAGATACACATAATAGTATTGATAATGCATCTCAAGATAACTCTAACCATAGGTCATAATAAGCAAACACATAAGAATAAGTGTATCCCAGATCACATAATGCAAAGGTTGACTCTATCCAACGACTCTTGGAGAAAGTCAGTACCACGTGGTCTAATCTCGAATGTCTCAAAGAAACCAATCGGAGAACGAAATTACATAACATATAATGCCTCAAATGATGCCATCTCAATACTCAAATGATAACTGTTATTATATGCGAAATCTGCTAATGCTAGGTGTTACTCCCACTGACCATTAAAATCCATTACACAGGTTTTGAGTATATCCTTGAGAACCTGAATAGTCCACTTTGACTACCTGTCAATTTGGGGGTCAATGGTTGTACGAAGATCCACTAAGTACCAAACTCTTCTTAAAATCTCTCTAAAATCTAGAAGTGAATACTTAACCAAGGTTTGAAATGACAGATAAAGGCACACTATGCAAATAGACTATCTAATGAACATAGATACGGGCTAACATCTCAGCACAGAAGGATATTTAACTAGTAATAAAATGTGTTGACTTGGTCAACCAATCCACAATGACCACAATACCATCAAACCATGGGAGTTTTCAGGCAATCCACTAAAATAGTCCATGGTAATCCGCTCCCACTTTCACTTAGGAATGGCAAACCTCTAGATTAATCCACTAGGTCTTTAATGCTCAACCTGCATCTGTTGACAACATAGGAAAGGAGCTACAAAGTCTGCCATATCTCTCTTCATTCCACTCCACCAATAATGCTTCCTCAAATCCCTATACATATTAGTTGTGCCTAGCAAAATAGAATATTTGAAGTACTCGACCCAATGCAAAATTACAAAAATCAAGCCATCAACCCTCAGAACACAATTGCGGCTATCAATATCCAAACATCTTCTAAATATATGGTAGCCCTCTTAGACTCACCACTTAATACATGTTAATGGATGATGAAAATTCTTTTATCCTTAAATTGATAAGACTAAATCTCCTCAAATAGTGAAGATCTCGCCTCAATTATAGAAAGAATCCTCCTAGGATCTTAAATATCATGTTGGACCATCATATTTGTTAAAGACTAAATATCCCACGCCAAAAACCTCAGAAATTGAAATACAAGCTATGCTACACATACTCACGGCCTTTCGACTGAAGGCATTTGCTACCTTGTCTGCCTTTCTCAGATGATACAAGATAGAAACATCATAGTCTTTTAGACACTCCATCAATCTATGCTACCTAGAATTAAGCTCTCTCAAGGTGCTAAGATGCTAAAGACCACGATGATCCATAAAAATCTCATAAGGCATTCCACAAAGATAATGCCTTCAGCTTTCTAAAGCTTATAACTCACACTCCTTGGACTATCGAAAGGGAACCTCTTTTCGAGTAAATCTGTCAAAGGTGATACAATAGTTGCAAAACTCTCAATGTAGGCCTTGCCCAATAAATAAAGGCCTCAATCTTTCATGGGTTTACCGTAATCCCATTATTAAACTCCACATTCCCAAAGAATGACGTCAACTCAATGAAAAACTCACACTTAGAGAATTTGGGAAAAAGAAAATGTTCTTTAAAAGTCTAGAGCACAATCCTGAAATTTTATGCATGCTCCTGTCTACTCCTTGAATATATAAGGATGTCGTTGATGAATACATTCACAAAGGAATAAAAATAAGGCTTGAACACTCAATTTATCAAATCCATAAATGCAACAAAAGTGTTAGTCATCCCAAAGAAATCACTCAAAACTCATAATGACCTTAACGGGTCCTAAAGAATATCTTTGGATATCCTCACTCCGAATCCTAAACTAATGATAACTAGACCTCAAATAAATCTTAATAAATATTGTTTCACCTTAAAGCTATTAAAAAAATCACCAATTCAAGGAATATGATGCTTGTTCTTCACCGTCACCTTATTAGGCTGCCTATAGTCAATACACGTATATTTAGAGCAATCCTTCATCTTTAAAAAAAATAAAGGATCTCCCCAAAGAGACTCACCAGTCTAAAAAAACCCTTACTAAGAACATAATAAAGATGAGAATTCATTTTTCTATTATATATAGGAGCAATATAGTAGAGTGTCATAGAAATAAGTTGTAACACCTCAAGTTTTTACCTCTAAAAATTTCTTATGGTTTGAGCTTACTGTTCAGACTGTGACTCACATAATGAGTCGTAAGGTCTCCTTACAAGTTGCAGGGCTTGAGTCATAGGCTGAACAGTGAGGGTTGCATATGTTTCTGCTGTGACTATGATTAGGATGTCACAAGTTATGATGGCTCTTTATAAGTCGTAAGGTATATTCCATGGTCAAACTAGTGTAGGTGCATAATGTCATTATTATGGTTACAAATAAGACCCTATAAGTCTTATGGTCTATGTACGAGTCGTATAGTATGACTTATAGGTTCAATAGTGGGGATGACTTATGACACTACTCAAACTACGAGCCTATGGGACGACACTTAGTCAGTCTTAATGAGTCGTAAGGTGACCCATAATGACTAGGTAACAAATATTTAGTAATTCATTAAGAGTACTTTAGACATTAACTCATTTCCTCAATTATGATCCATGACCTTAAAACCCTTTTGGGACCCTATTATGATGCATAAAATATAATCAAATGTACTATTAAACTCTCTCAACTACCTAAGTCAAGAAAAATCTAAGGCTTCTCATGCTTGATCATTTAGATCATCCAAATAGTGATTTTTCTCTATAAATGTGATACTTTTAGACATATACCTCTCCCTTTAAGCATGATTTTCTTAACGCATGTGTTCAAATTATTACTCATGTGGATTTGATTATTGATTTTTATTTGGATTGAGGGATTTGGGAAGGATTATTACTTGATTTGAATTCCCATATTTTTTATGCCAATGTTCATAATTTAATTATGTATTTTGAAACCCATGAGCATGGTGAATGGAAAAGCAGTCGAGGTATTCCTTCAAATATGATAATTTTGGTTTGGAATTTGGTTCCAAAAATTTTGTTCCCTCAACTCACTTGCATAATTAGATTTGAAATATGGTTAATCACATTATTCGGTTTACTTTCTAAACTTATTACATTACATAAATGGTTAAATTGATAACAAGGGTTTTAAAGGCCTTGTTGACCATGTTTTTATTTTTAAACTTTATTTAATAAACAAAAAGGGTTGTGGCATTCCCCCAACTATTGTTAATATACAAGTCATGGTAGTCTCCCAAGTTGATGAAATTGGTATGGCATAATTGTAAGCTTGCAAGTGTAATGATATGATGATACTTATGTTTGATACCTTAACGAATAATCCCTTGGTTAAATGGATGGTTTATCTAAAACTTATTGTTGTTAGGCTTAAAGGGGGTTTTTTACCTCACTATAAGAGGTGGAGGTCCCAAGTAGTCGATACTAGAAACCACAATTTCCCATGTAGGGGTCTTTATGACCATGTGCATGGTTCAGTCTTATATATATTAGATTGTCTGGGTTTGAGGTATTCCTAGCTAATCCTTGGATTTTCCTAGTTCATACAGCTAACACACACTAGGACATATTCATTTGGGAGAGATAAACCCATATAGCCCAGAGATACCCTTAGGACGGTTAGAGCTACATAGTCTGGGTTAATAATTTTATACATTATGTTAAACCTTGTTCCATATCATAATATCTTATATATATATATATATGTATGTATGTATGTATGCATGTATGCATGTATGCAAACAAGTACACTGAATTTGGACTAAATTTCTAGTTGGCATTTTTTTATCAATACCCTGAGTTACATGCTACCTCTCACCCCATGAACCATCTTCAGACGTTTATGTTTGAAATTTATCCACTACTTGATGTATTATATTTTGGTTGGCTTAGGTCCAACCGCTAGTCTCTGGTCATTGATGCACTTGAGATACCTATCACGGCCTATTACAGAGTAGTTTCATGGTTATTGGGTGTCCACAAAGTCGTGTCAAGTCTCTTTTATAGGTTTATAGTGCGCCAAACTTATGAGGGAGAGGCTACAAGGCATTTAGGAATGTTTTTCTTTCTTTTGATCTATTCTTTTTGGGGATATAGAGTCTAAGGTATTGAAATATCTCCTAATTCCATTTGTTTGCATTTTACATTATGCCTCCCTGAAGATCTGATACTTGCAGAAACTCTTTTGTACCACCTTAGGATAATATGGGTAGAACTTATTCTACCTATAAAAAAAAACATGGTCTAGGGAACCTGCTTATGATTGCCCATGTAGAGTTTCACAAGTCTCTACCCGTCCCCTTTGGGCTTCTCAAGCTGGTGATGTGCATGCCCTATTACCCGACGAAGATATTTTGAAGTTTTAATTCAATCAATCTATTCATCTGCTAACTTAGGTTTTGACTTCTTAGTCTCTTTATCCTGACTATGTTGGTTCTATTGTTCTATCTTTTGAGGTCACTAAAGTTGGCCAGTTTATGCAGTTAAATTCCCCTACCTTTATAGGGACTAAGGTTAAGAAGGATTCTCAAGAGTTTTAGGAGTAGGAGCAATCGAGTGGTGATAATACTGACAGTGGTGTTAGGAGTGGGAGTAATCGAGTGGTGACGATGTTGAGTAGGCTATGTAAGAGGAATTTTCTAGTACTTTTCTTAATCATTTCTTTCCTCAA